>NW_027466513.1:2075000-2675000 GCF_050575085.1 Anarhichas minor
GTTTGAAATAAACAAACCAAAGGCAATCGCCAATCTTTGAGGATGCAAGAAGAAGCTTTCCTGGTTCCGACTACGTATCTAATAACTAGCTTTACTCATACCTAAGACTAACTAATGCTAGACAACTGATAACACCGATCTACACCATACACTGAGTTTATTCTGTCAACGTAAACTTGCAACAAGGTGGAGGTCCCTAATATAGCGTGAACTCACTATATACGTATATCTGAAGGGGAATTGTTTGTTTGATAGACATTAGGGCTAAATACCAGGAATTAAGATCCCCTCTCAAAAATATATATATATTAGGCAGGATCCCGGGATTTTGTGTGTTTGCAGAGTCTACTAAAGACTATACTTAAAACCAAGATGTCCAAAACTCACATTTAGCACGAGACACCTGCTTTTGGGCACTGTCTGATAAACTCTGCCGAGACATATGTCTCAAATACTATGAAGGTTACAATTCTCCTCGACAACATTAGGCTTTTTTTACACATTCATCATCAAGGTCTGTTAATTAACATTACGGAATGCAAAAAACATTATTTTCCAAGATTGCAAAAGCTTTCATCTATGCAGAGTTTTGCCTTGTTCATTCTTTTCTACAATTTTGCATGTTTTAATTGCTGCGTGTGTGTAGGATTTTGTCTTTTGATACAGTGTTTACCTGTAGACACAGCAGCTTTGGCTTCATTCATTATTTAAATCTCCTGATACAGCAACAGAACCCATCTTGGTACGGAACAGTAATTCATGTTCAGTGCTTTTCTAAACACATGACCAGTAAAGTGAGATCCTCTAAAGAGCTTCTCACACTGTGCTTATCCCCAGGCCAGGAAAGCTTTCACACTGGCACAATCCTGGCAAATTCCAAAGCTGGCTAACCCCGACTTTAGCCCAGGTCTTGCCGTTCCAGCTCCGGAGCGGGGTTAGCACTGAGTTTATGGGGTTATCCACTGAAAATCGGCTAAACTACGGGGCTAAAAGCTTCCAGTGTGAAAGTGTAACTGTTTGAAATTCTAGAATGTGAAAACAATAGTCACGTGTTCCAACACAAATATAATTCAGGGCTAGTACTGTGGAAGTGCAGTGTGATTCGTATAACTCTGAGTTTAGGTCAACCCTGGGTTAATAATGTGTGTGAAAAGGGCCTCATATGTAGTGTGGGAAAAAGTTACTAGCAGATGTATATAATGTGTTCCCAGTTTAACACAGCCAACAGGGGACAAAGATGGTAAACAAATCAGATATTGTTTGCCTAATGAGATAATGCTACTGTTTATCACAGGCCTTTATAGGGAAATCCACATGCACACTCTTTACATCAATTATTGCCACTGTTTAGCTCTACTGTTTTGTGTTGCCTGTTGGCTTCTACAGTCCAAGTGTGCACAAACTGCACACAGGGGAGGGATCGTTTGCCCTTTATCCCATCATTAACCTTTGTCTCCCTTCCCCAGACACAATGACATGCACCAGTGCACATCGACCACATGGCTAAGCAGATAGGGAGGGCAGTACTGCGTGTGTGTGTGTATATATATATATATATATACACACATGTACAGCTATCTTTGTGTGGACCGATTTGAGTTTAGACCGTCCTCACTTTGGGATGGACCTTCAAAGGCCTCTTTGAGGGTTCGGACTGGGTTCAAGGTTCAGGTAAGCATGAGGTCTAGGTTAGGGTTAGGAATGCATTATGTCAAGCAGTGTCCTCGCAAAGATAGAAGTACAATGTTGTGTGTGTGTGTGTTCTTGCGCCCCTGGTGGCTATCTGTAAATCATGTCCTTTGTCTCTGGGTCAATGATCGAGGTCACAGACACAGTCCTGCTTCAGTTTCCTGGAAACATTGACCATTCAACTCCACAGCGAAATTCACTTAAAAACAAAGCGGGGGGGGGGGGTAGTTAGTGTCCTAGCAGTATTATTACGTGTGTGTGTGTGTATAAACATTGATTTTACTCTCATCCGTACTTCCCCAATGGTTTCCACTGAGTCAGATGTTGTTATCATCTCCCACACTACACTTGTTGTATAGGATGTACACAGTAGAAATGTTTGGTATATGGCAAGAGACTGTGGTGTCTTGCAAGAACTGATCAAGAACTAATTGCAAACTATTTTAACTGTAAGCTGCTGCTTCTCAATAACCCCTTGTTGTTTGTGACCCACAATCAGAATCAGAACCGTTTATTGCCAAGGAAGTTTGCACCTACACGGAGTTTGTCATGGCGGATGGTGCATAACAATAACATTAAACAATCAACAATCAACAGAGTGCAAGAAATAGAAACATATTCAAATTTACAATAGAATATAAAATAAAGTGCACAACGAACAGATAACAGGACTGTAAACGAGTGAAATGTTAAAAGTGTCGAGTGTGTTTACTTTACATTACAGTCATTTAGCAGACGCTTTTATCCAAAGCGACTTACAATTCAGATTCTATCACATTCATACACCGTAGGCACAGCTACGGGACCATGTCGAAGTGTCTTGCTCAAGGACACATCGACATGCGACTAGCGGAGCCGGGGATTGAACCGCCTATCCTCTGATTGAAGGACGGCCCTGCTCTCCACTTAGCTCTCCACTTAGCCACAGTCGCCTACAGTCGTTTAAATAAAGAAACATAGGGATGTGCAGGGGAGTGACCAGTAGGAAATTGTCCTGGGGATGACAGAGTCAGTGGGGGTCCCGGGCGATGGGAAAAAACTGTTTGTGTGGCGTGAGGTCTTGGTCCTGATATTTAAATATTTTGGCTTTCATGAAGTCTTATCCCATTACTCAAACAGTTGTGCCCACCATCTCAAATAAAAAAACGTCTGTCGTGTGACTCAATAATCATCTCCATTTGACTTTTTGTCAACTGAATTTGACTTTTCATAAACTGCATTTCATATGTTAAGCAGAGTAAATCAGAATCAGAATCAGAACCATTTATTGCCAAGGAAGTTTGCACCTACAAGGAATTTGACGTGGCGGTTGGTGCGTAACATTTAACAATAAACAATAACATTAAACTATCAGCAATCAACACAGTGCGAGAAATAGAAACATTCAAATTTACAATAAAATATAAAATAAAGTGCACAACAAAACAGATAACAGGACTGTAAAACAAGTGAAGTGTAAGTGAAATGTTAAAAGTGATGAGAGTGTTTAAATAAAGAAACAGGGATGTGCAGGGGAGAGCCCAGAAGGAAATGTCCTGGGGATGACAGAGTCAGTGGGGGACCCGGGCTTTGTTAATGAGCCCGACTGCGGACGGGAAGAAACTGTTTGTGTGGCGTGAGGTCTTGGTTCTGATGGACCGCAGCCTCCTGCCAGATGGAAGGGGCACAAACAGATCATGTCCAGGGTGAGAGGGGTCGGCTACAATCTTACGTGCTCGCTTCAGGGTCCTTGAAGCGAACAGGTCCTGGAGGGACGGCAGATTGCAACCAATCACCCTCTCAGCAGAGCGAATGATGCGCTGCAGTCTGCCCTTGTCCTTGGCTGTGGCTGCAGCGTACCAGACCGTGATGGAGGAGCAGAGGATGGACTCAATGATGGCTGTGTAGAAATGCACCATCATTGACTTTGGCAGGATGAATTTCTTCAGCTGCCTCAGGAAGTACATCCTCTGCTGAGCCTTCTTGGTGATGGAGCTGATGTTCAGATCCCACTTGAGGTCCTGGGATATGATGGAGCCCAGGAAGCGGAAGGACTCCACCACGTCGACGGGGGAGTCACACACAGTGATAGGGGCTGGTGGGGCTGCGTTCTTCCTGAAATCCACAACCATCTCCACTGTCTTTAGAGCGTTGAGCTCCAAGTTGTTCAGACCGCACCAGGTCACCAGATGGTCAGTCTCCCACCTGTAGGCGGACTCATCCCCACCAGAGATGAGTCCAATGAGGGTGGTGTCATCCGCGAACTAGAACGTTTGAGAGAAATATGCCCGGCAGCGGTGTGCAAAATCCACGTGTGCGAAGACGCACAAGCACGCCGGCCCGCTTCCCTCTCCTCCGTCGTCTCGCTGCATGGGCTAAGGTGAGCGCACCTTTGACGAGAATGTCCAGTACTTCCACAGAAGTTAAAAGAAAAGTTGGAACCAAGTCCGCTGGAGTTGTTCCCCTGATGTTTACGAGCTCATCTCTGGTGAAAGAGCTCCGGGTATCGCAGCAGAAAACAGTATTTACAACAAAAACAACATAAAACAATGAGCACCAACACACCGAAGCAGCCATAGACGGCGCCATCTTGAATGTAATCCCCCCCACAATATGACTTGCTGTCATCTAGGCTTGAAGAAAGACTATTTGTGTGACTTTATATCCATACTGAGGGATTTTTTGACAAACTGTTTAATGGTCTTTCAGTTCCTGTCAACTGCCTTGGTTTTGGGAAAAGTCTGGGTGTAATGGAGGTTAATCCTGACCATTATGCAATCCAGAATCCTTCTCTTATCTGCTGCTGTCCAGAAGCCTAGAGGCTCCAAAAAACATTCTGTTTTTGTAATTACCGCTATGTGAAATTTGTCCAGAAGGAGCTAAGGAGTAAAGGATAAAAAGGTAACAAGGAGCACATAAGCTAGAGGGCTTGTTTTTATCACAAACAGAGATGAAAATGGCTCTTTTATTGCACCATTTCTTTCCTTTAAAATACATCAACTGAAATAATTAGCTGCAGATTACATTTGTGTTACTGTGCGATTGTACTGTATGATAATCTGAGTCTCTTTTGCTCTGTTTAACATAGTGTGACGGAGAAAAGTGAAACACAAAATCGTACTGCAAATGTCTTCAAATTAGTTTGTCGAAAACAACATCTTCAAAGATGTTCCATTTGGTGTCATCATAAAATAAATATGCTAAACGTTAATGATCATACTACCGTATTTTCCGCACTATAAGGCGCACTTAAAAGCCTTTAATTTTCTCAAAAAACGACAGTGCGCCTTGTAATCCGGAGCGCTTTATATATTGATCAAACGTCAAGAGACCGGGTGGCTTTTTCCACACAGCTCCGTCCCTATTGATTTACGACTCCATGCGCGCCCATATCACCGATGGTGTCAAAAAACAAGTGAAGAAAACTAATTCGGAGTTTGCCGTCATTCCGGGTGGATTAACTAAAGAACTCCAGCCGCTAGATATTGGTGTCAACAGGCCGTTCAAAGCTAGACTGCGAGCTGCGTGGGAGCAGTGGATGACAGAAGGCGAACACACGTTCACCAAGACGGGGAGACAGCGCCGAGCGATTTATGCCACTATTTGCCAATGGATCGTGGATGCCTGGGCTGATATATCAGTCTCAACTGTGGTCCGAGCTTTCACGAAGGCAGGAATAATCACTGAACTGCCAGGCAATAGCAGCGACACTGACTCGGATAATGACGAGAGGGAGCCGGGCATGTTGGATGCCGTACTCGCCCAGAAGCTACTACTCGACTGTAGTAGCTTCTATTCTATGCGCTTTATAATCCGGTGCGCCCTATATATAAAAACAGTTCTAAAATAGGCCATTCATTGAAGGTGCGCCTTATAATCCGGTGCGCTTTATAGTGCGGAAAATACGGTACACACATTAAAGATCCCCGACCTTTGTACTACTACAAAGCACATAGAGGAGAGCGTATGAAAAATGTATAGAGTCAACTGAAGTGTTAGTCCCCTCCATTTATCACTGAAAATGGGGTCAACAACTGCATCCTTTATTGTACATGCCACAGTAGTACTTCTATCATTCATTGTACGAGCGACAAACAGTCTAAAGTCATGGTTTAAAAAACAAAATATGCATGGCATACCATTGAAGTGCCAAGTGTCTTTAAAATCAAAACAGCATCTGAAAACAAAATATTGGAAGAAATTTAAATTCTAAACGACTGAAATAAACCAAAAGACAAACTCAAGACATCCAGCCATAATGTACGAGTACATTGAATAACTCATCTGTTCATTTAACTAAGTAGCCGAAGAACTGAGAAAATGAGGAGAAACCTTACCCCTGTATGACATCACACCTAAATGAAAGGAGCTTGAAAGTAAACCATGCTATTAATATTAATACATTAATCTGAACATTTTAGCTAAAACTCAAGCTCTAAAATAAGACAAAATACTAAGTCAAGACATAAATCAATAATCTGTAAAAATCAAAAGCTTTATAAGGCTGCACGCTTATATAAACACAATGACAATGCTAACATGACGATGTTTATCAGATTTAATGTTGACTTTTTCACCATTTTAGTGTAAAATATATTTAAATATATTTGCTAATCAGCACTAAACAGTAGGATTGGGGCTGAATGTCATTAGCTTTTAATATATTTCTTAAGAAAACACTAAAAAGTTATATTCTTTTGAAAAGTCCGTGTAAAGATAATGATATAAACTGTTAATTAGTCAAAAATCCAAAGTCACAAGGGGTTTTCTTCCATGTGTGATGTGCAGCTGCCTACAACCCCCTCGCATTTTCACTCGCCCAACACATCACCTGATGTCTGCGGGGCCCTCGGCAATGTGACACATGCAGACAGACTCAGTGACTAAGCATTACACACATGGAAACACGCAGACTCAGTGTGAGCACTGGCTCGGATGTACACGTGCACTCGCAGCATCACACTTGGGGCAGTGCACAGGCAGGCTCGGTAAACATTTCCCTAGACACTCCCATTCCTGCAGTATTCGGGATATTTAATCATTGTGATTAATAATGACACATTGTGTTTGCATAAACCTGGCTAAGCTCCTACTCCAACTGTATCTCCGCCCATTTACTGCAGGCTTTGTCATCAGCAAATGCTTGGATTTTATTGTACTTTTTCAACTCCATTTGTTCCTTTCATGCATGAATACATGCCGCTCTTCAAAGTCTTACAGCCCTTTTTGAAGATGTCATATTACTTCCATGCATAATCACTTCTATCCTGAGGACACTATAATGAAAGTCAGACTGGATCGTCACTGGCAGTTGTGCCTTTCCTACATTAAGCTCGTAGATGATCAGAGACGTTGAAGCTGTCTGGTTTAGGAAATGGGTGGGTCGTGATGTTAGATTTAAAAGTTAAAAGGCCAAATTCCCTTTAATTCCTGTTTCGAGATGAGGCATATTGAGCGTGATTGCGGGGAGGTGTAATGTCAGATGCGTGGCTGTGTATCAATTATCATCAGTCTCTGACAGTTGGCTAATGTTTGCACAAAAAGGTTTTACAACTACGATGCAATTTTAATATGCAACAGGAGATTAGCCCTTTAATGAGCAATGACGTTAAAAAGCCCCATTAGTCCTCCTAATTGGTGCCCAGCTGCTGCTGTCTGTGGGGGACTTCTTTAAATAGTCAGACTATTTTTGTTCACGTTATGAAATATACATAAACCGTATGAAATTAATATCAAGGATATAGGCTTAAGGGAGGCCCTGAGTTGCTGCAGCAGAGGTTTGAAAAATAACGAGCAGGCCAGATGTTCTCTGGAGAGACAGTGGTGTGAGAAGGATGTCAAAGTTGTCACATTGCAACAAATTGTAGGGAGAAAATCTTTAAATCAGACCTGCTTGTTTTCATAGCCAATCAGGTTCATTGTCCAAGTCTGAGATGTCAGAGGAATAAAAACAAGCACGTCCCGAACCTAACGAGGACCGAATACAGAGCCAATAACAAAAATAAAGTAGTCGCATTCATTGTTGCCCTCGAGGCATGTCATTGAATGAACACCTTCACAATGTTTGAAGCTGGAGGCCCGTCATGACACAGAAGATGAATTAATACCACACTGTAGTGCAGCTGAATGTCCACATTACTTCCCTGAGGGTTTCGGGGTAATCTGACTCACTGCAGGATGCCACAGAGCACACAGATCCGGAAATATACACGTAACAGGAGCTTATAAATGTATACACCCTGGTGCAACTTACCCTGTGTGGATGGTACGTCTGTTCTCAAATCAAATAGGCAGTTTTGATAAGCTTCAATTGTGTTTAACCCAATGAAAGCTGGCGTGAAAGCTCGGAGAGGAGAGCATTGTATATGAAAGTAATAAAGTTTGCAATGAGATCAAAGTCGGAAAACTGTGTCATACAAATCACAAGCTTAAAAGTATTGTATTATATGTTTAGATGAAATGACCCGTTGGAAAGAAACATTCCATTCTAAGCCAAAGACATTTGCATCGATTGTTTCTTACAGCCTAGCATTCTGGTTACAGAGTGGGAGAGGAGCTGAATGGGATGAGGGTGCAGTATCATTTCATTCTCTAACAGTAAAACATACATTTAACATTCTTTTGTTTAAGTTAAATGAAGTTGGACATGGCCAAATTAGAATGAGCCTCACAAAAATACAACAAAATAATTCATTGTAAAGGCATCACCAGCTTATCAAACATACAACTTAAAGAGCTACTCAACAGCACTGAACAAAGTTCACACATTAGAAAAATGCATTTGAACCCTGACACGAATCAACACCGTGCACTACTACATGACAAGAAGTGGCAGTAGATTCACTTGGGATGACAATGAAATTGCACCCAGCTGGAGCTCAGCTCCCTCTCCTTCACAGTGTCGAACATTGTCCCCAGTGTTGCTAAATCTCACACTTTTGTCTTGATCTACTTTCAGACCCTGGTCTTGCGCTGACCCAACACGTCAAATGTAGTCTCCTTTTTTAACTTTATTAAATAACGGGGGGCCATCACACAACAGCAAGATGGATCTGTGTATCTCCAAATTAGGAGAGCGGCTATTGCATTGTCTCCTCCTCCCCTAGTTCTTCCTAGCTATTTAGATAGTTCGATTCAAATTGAGATAATCTGTCTTTGAAATGCCACCAATACAATGGAGGTGAATAGAATTCAATTTGTGGAACAGTAGTTAAAAAAAATGACATTTAGAAAAATGCTACGGTCTGGTAAACTCATTTCTTTAGAACTCAATGCCAGTGGCGGACTCAGGCTGTATGAAGGGCAGGGGGGAATATATCAAAAGGACACCAGCTGCATGTGGTGGGGCACCAGCAGAAAGTTTTCTGGCATGTAGGGCAAACTATATGGGGTCATGTTTTCTCAATTTTTAGGCCACCATAAAGAGCAGTGTATTACATTTTATTCACCGAAAGGGCACCTTGGAGGCCACTTCATAATGTTTCCTCGACTGGAAGGCCACCCTAGAGGGCACTTTATCATGTTTGCTCCTCTGGAGGGGGCACACTAGAGGGCGTGTCGTCATGTTTGATCCACAATAGAGACATCCAAGAGGGCACTGTTGCAGCAGTTTGTTTGAAAATAGGGGCACCAATGGCGTCAGCCGCCGCCCTGCCCCTCTTCTGAGTAGCATTATCATCAATGTGCCAGCGCTTTATTTCTAAATTTCTACATATTAAATTCAAAGGCTCGGAGCAGCGTGTGTACAATTTTAAACTTCTGTTTTTAATATTGCATTTTAGTACTGACTGTTTGACTGAAGGCCTGCATCTCTATTACTTTAAAAACCTTGAAAATTACAGTTTTGACATTTTATTGCATACAATATAACATCATTAGAGCTAGAAAAACATGCTGCAGGGGATCAGTCACCAATAAAGTGTGACCGTCTCCTCCTCAAACACACAAATTAACATCAACATCTGTTGCTTTAGCCCAATGAGACAGTGGGTGCCAACAAAACCCTATGAAAACCGATTTTCCACAAATGATTACTCACGTAGCCTCTTGATCCAATCTAATAATTGCATCTGAAAATGAGCCTGAGCCAACACCTGCAGCTGCTACACCCACACCCGTTTTAAATTAGCAAAATTAATTTATTTTGCACGTTGTACAATTTCTATGGCCTCTCTAATGCTCCTGAACAAAAAGACAGCTGAACTAGTTGAGAGATGTTTTTGGTTAATATGCATGGGTCCTAGACACCATTTATATTAGCAGGGATCCTGTCAGAAACAAATCAAGGCTTTCTTTAAAGTAATATTCATGCTCAGGTGAATGCAGAACACAAGTCACATGCATCGCACAGCTCTCGGAGGCCATTGACACATATGTGCAGTGAATCAGGCAGCTATAGATCATCCTTGGCGAGCAGCCGTTCCCTCGCCTTGGGGCCCACAGCAAACTAATGACATTCTGATTCATCGCCAAGAGTCCCGCTAATGCAGCATAGAGATAATGTTTTCATACAATCCG
Source organism: Anarhichas minor (assembly GCF_050575085.1). NCBI lineage: Eukaryota > Metazoa > Chordata > Actinopteri > Perciformes > Anarhichadidae > Anarhichas > Anarhichas minor. The sequence goes on from NW_027466513.1 coordinate 2,085,186, forward strand.
CATATAGGATATTGATTTGTTTGCAATACTGGGTGATTTGGTTTATGAATTCCATTAAAATAATACACCCTTCAGGGCTTATTCATATTTGGAGCAATGCTTGTGTTGGGATCTGGTTGGTTATTAGCAAGTATGAAAACTAAATTATTGAGCCAGTATTTTGTTTAGTGCTAATTAGCCAATGTTAGCGTGCTAAAAGTCTAAAAAAGATGGCTAACATTATACTAACTGAACATTAGCATGCCAGCATTGTCATTGTGAGAGTGTAGCATTGTAACGTTAGCATTTAGCTCAAAGCTCCTCTGTGCCTTAGTCCAGCCTTACATAGGCTAGCGTGGCTGTAGATCTTTAGTCTTGAATTACAACATAATATGGGTTCCACTTCAGATATATAGACTTCTTGCTAAGTAAAGACTGAATACACTTTAGCACAGCATGGAGTGATGAAATCACCACAACTCCTGTGATCCAAGCCCCAGTAAGGCTTGAATGTTGCATAATCGGCCTATTACTGTATCTTGTTTTTGCTTCAAGTGGTGCAAAGCCAGCAGGCTTGTATATAATCAGAGTTCATTCCAATGTTTCTTGCTCACCCTTACCAATCCATACCTAGATTTGTGTTTTCAGATCGGTTGCTTCTGGTCTGTATTATGCCTTTCCTCTCCGGGCTTGTATTTTAATGGATTTGCTCAGATCTAGCTTCTCTAATCCATAAAAAGCCGTTTTATATTTGTGTCTTCTACTTCCTACATGACATTTACATTCCATTTCTAAAGATCCGATATCATACATACAGTATCAGCACATCTGGTTATGAAAGGTCGTATATAGCTGCTACATATCCAGCTATTGTACGTGAGCAAGCTTTCAACAGAGCTCCATCTTGCAAACATTTCTTTCTATTTTTATTTCCATGCTTTTTGTTATCTTGAATGTGTTTATTTGCACAGTGAGTCAACTGAAACACACACACACACACACACACACACACACACACACACACACACACATATACAGACACACAGAGAGAAGTATGTAGACCTATAAAAAGTTTTGCCTTGAAGCGGCTCTTGAAGCAGGAGGAGCTAATGAGACAGTACGATTCAATTGGTATGATATGGATTAATGGGAAAATAGGCTGTACATTTCATAATCACCAGAGTTGGGCTTTAGTACATAGTTTTCATAAAATATGCAAGGGATAATACCACAAGCTCTCTGCTTTGAAGTATGTTATTGCTGTGCTGTTGGACAGTTAAGTTTGATTCATTGAATTTCTGTATTACTTTCACTGATGATTAGCTTTAATTGTGAAAGACTTTCAAAGAAAACCTTGCAAAATGTCGCTATAAAAATAAACAATTGAAATGACAGCTTTTGAGTGTCGAAAATGAAATTTGTTTAAAATAACCTCAAGGTTATGGTCCGGTACCGTCTTCAGTTAAACTCTGCAGAGACACAAAGCTCTCTAAGCATCAATCTAACTGTTGTTGTTTGAAATGAAGCTTGAGAAACCTGCTTTTTTATTGAGCACACAAGCGAGAAGGGTATATTTGTCTTACTCTGACTGGTACATTTGCTGCATTGACTGTCTATGAAGACTGAAGTCTGAGTTGATCATGATTCATTTATTGGAGAGAACTGTTGGGAAATATGAACGGCACTGTCTTAGACTATAAATTCAGCATATGCACATACTTAAGGTAGTATAATCTGCCTTTAAACAGCGGAATTTGTTTTTCTCACTTATGCCTACCTTCCTTTACTTCACTATTTATTCTGGCTCGCTCCCTTTTCCAATTTCATCTCTTTTTCTCACTCCGTTTCTAGTCTGCCGCCCACCCCTCCCTCCACGCCGGCGCTCTCTTCCCCGCTGTCAGCGTGTGACAGATCGATGCTGTATCCTTTCGGCTTCCCTTTGCAACTGTATTCTCCTGGTAATTGAGCTCAGCTGGTCTCCCAGGGGGCCACTGATTTTCACAGGCACTTCGAGGAGCTCACTCCCTCCTCTGCCATCAACATCATCAATTGCTCCCTCCATCTACAGCCTCTTTTTCTGCCATTTATTCCTTCCATGTTGCTGCCACCTGTAAAACCCCTAAAACCAATACCCCAACAACTGTAATTGGTTTTGATTTCCACCTGCAATGTCATCTCTCTCGCCGTCTAGTGCCTGCTGAGCGTGGCCATGCCACACTCAAAAAACATATTTTCACCTTTGCCAATCCAAACATTGGGATTTCAAACATGAGGGAAAGTGGAGAAATGGACCGTCAGCATCTGCAAATGTGCTACGGTATTAAAGCTTTGTTGGAAACCTCTATAAGCCTTACACTACAACATATATAGGACGATTAGTGTCTCTGGCTGCCAGGTCCATATTTCAAACCATGACATCAAGATTGCATGGAAGAAATAGCATTTCATTTTAATGTCAAATTTGATGTTAGTCCTCACCAAGCACTTATTGTTTCAACACATTGAGTACTCCTCTAGCTTGAGTTTTGGACATGTCAATGGTGTGTCAATGTATGCCCAGAACATTCATAGTGTAATTTCAAAATAAAGTTACGTCTTCAAAGGAAGTGAACAAAACTACTTAGTTAAGGTTAGGAAAAGGTGGTTGATGCCGACTTGACTGACTAACAACACACATCACTAGCAGTCTCCTGGCTGTAAGTTCTGTGATTGTTTGACCCATCCGCCATCCCTCCCAACCACTATCGCACTCTTTATACTACGTCAGATACTCAAGCGTCAATAATGATGTGGATGGGATCCGTGCATTGGTTACAGAGGCCAAGGGCCAATGACCAAGCTGCGGTATTTGGGAGTGAGAATGGATAACTTGTGTAGTGTCAAGCTAGTTCAGGCACCCCACTCTGCTTATACCGAACACCTTTTGATATTGGAATTGGAGAGAGTGCATTCACAAGATAGCTTCATGAACTTGAAACTTCATGTAAGCTGTACTCTGTGCTCCTCTCTGAGTAAATCCTATGAAGTACATATCTGTGAAGGTGTTAATGAGATCAGCAGAAGAATGATTTTGTGCTAAGTGTGAGGAACCTTCTCCTATTAATTAAATGTTTGTGTCGGCAGCAGATATATTGCAGCAATTCCTTGTGTGCCTCTGGGTTTCTAGAATTAAAAAAGATAAATCACAGTGCTACAATATGTTTTTCTAAGCTCACATACTGTAGGGCACACAAGGGGTATCTTGCATATTGCATGCATGTTGCAATAATGTGTATGCATTGATGGGTGTACCAAGGATGGAGCACAACATTGTGGGAGGGAAATATGGAAATATATGGTGGATTGGATTCATTTGCACCAGAGGCTTCCAATTATCTTTTGATTGCACACATTTGCTATTTTATAACTAAAGTAACAGAGTAATAAAAGTGTGTGTAGGCAGGCTGGACTGTGATTGGAGTAGCTCAGTGGATGCATTAGTGAGAGTGGTGGAATTATCCTAAATACATTGTATTTTTGGGGGGTTGATGTTTTTATGGGATCCTCTTCAAAAACCCTCTTCCACAATTAATCAAAAGAGAAACTGCATACGTAAATTGGTTTATTAAGCTTTAAACTAGATTATGTACAGTGATGAACCACATCAATGCTAGTGTTAATATTGACATTTCTTAACAAATCCATAAAAATTGGCATTTAATGATTGAAAATGTCTCGAAAAGCAGTACCAACTCTGAGGTAGAGTCGACCTTTTGGGACTAATTAAATAATAAAAAATGTTAAACTTAACGAAGTAGTTTTGTTTCTGGAACGTATCCAGGTACTTTAGTGTTTTTTTTTGGTTTGTTTCAACTTTGTAGTCATTTGAATCCAAACCACAATGTTTTGTTGTCTAAGCCTATCGATGTAGTTCTGTAACATTTTTTGTTTCGTTTTGTTTAAATTCACAACATTAACGTCTTTCAAATTGTTTAAAACTGCAACTGCAGGAGTTTTTGCGATCGCAATAAAGTTTCAGAACACCTGTTTGTACATGTTGTAACCAAGATATTTGATATTTAAATCGTATGCCGTAACAATTTTCATTGTACTTTTTGGTGAGTGCTATTGCGTGAGGGAATTTATCTAAACATCAAGTCAAATATATTGTGTATCGGCCATACAACCCACAAACAGGAGCAGTTATGTAAAAGTTTAATTTGTCATTTTGCAAATGGTAGGTCATGCAGAACCAAACAATATTACAAAGAATGCAAGCAGTCAGACAAAACTACCAGAAGTCAAAATTACTTGGAAAGATAGTCAAGGGAGCACAAAAGACAGATAACTAGCTACTGGGCAGGTATTCAATGTGGGCATAATGAGGGCCAGGTGGAGGATCAGGCGTTCGGCAAAGGCCGGGGCCACACTGTGGACAACTGGTGGGCAGGAGAGAAATGGGAAAGTCTGAAATGAAAGCAGATGTCAGTCGACAGATAAACAAGATGATTTACACAAATGATTAATCAGGTTATTGGGACGATGAAGTAGAAGCGATGAAATGTGGACTGGATGTCAACATTGTCAAGGCAGGATGTGATGTTAAACTACTTTTTTGGGGTCATATTTCCAAAGGTATTTACTTCTGATATGATCTAATACATGACATCTTGAAATATACAGTATGTGACAGACGATCTCTTATAATGAGCCCAGTCAATTACAATTCCATGTGTCCTACTTTTTAAAACGGAGGAAGCAGTTCCCTGAGATAGCGGTGATACTGTAGAAAGCTGAGGGGAGGTGTTTATGCAGCTGCTTTTATCACTATTGATGGTTTCGTCACAACAAATGAATGGCTCCTGGTTGTTGCTTGCTCCTCATTTACAATGCAGACCATCCATTTTTCATGAGTTTCTCTTTCCAACTCTCTTAACAAGTTGGTAGCTGCCTCACACCTGCTTTCTTTACGCGTGCTAACTTCAGTAGATATTGGATGCATTGAACCCAGGGCAGTTTAATTTTATGCAAATCTAATGTGAAAACCAAAGGTGCATGCTGATGTCGGATGTAAAGGTATTGTAAGCTGCATTAAAAAAATTACAGTAATGTACACTACAGTAGTGCGGAAATAAAATTCCAAAATTGAATTTTAATTGACCATGAGGTATTCTGTTTAATTTTTCCTCTTAGTTACCCTACTCTTCTTTACGACAATGCAAAATTGAAGTAATGCTACGTTCATAATCTTGAGTACCTCTTGTAAGCGGAAGTGTACTGGGAATGAAATTCGGCCCGGACTTATCCACTAGGATTGCAAATGTTTAACATTTTCCTGCCATTTTTTAAGCTAATAAGAAATTGTTGTCACTGTTATCTTTAATAGAAAATAAAACAGCACCAATCTTATCTTCCCTCCATTCTTATTTCCTGACAGAAAATCAAAAGAGGTCCTAAAATGAATGACGCTCTGTTAGGTACGAAGGTATTTTGTATATTTAAAAACAAAAACAAATAATGCTTGTAATTTTTCCACAGAACAGAATATAATAAAAAAGTCAAACAGCTTCTGCTCTATACTTACTTGAATGGGGACGAAACAATCAAATAGTGCGGGTCTTCTAGACTTTAGTGCCTTTTACACAGGATGCGGCTTCCACTGTGCTCGCCACTGGGTTCAAGTACACTTTGCGGCACATTCTGTGCAGCGCCACGGCTTTGCTCGGTGCAGCTAAAAGCTGTCGTGGCGTGGCACAAGCCATTGGATATAATGGGTTTCAGAGTGCAGTGGTGCCTTTGTTGTATTATGAAAGCACAAGTATTGACTTATTTGCTTGCGATTGGCCGATGAGCCCAACTTTCATGCACACCTGAATGACAGGCACAGAGAGAGGGCCGATAGGGCCGGATGGCAGGTGAAAACATTATGGATTTTTTTTAACATCACCGCTAAAGTCAGCCAAAGTATTGCTACCTATGCTTTTGTGCCTTCACTCATGATTGTTGTTAATTACAGTAAATTCCAGCCATATGTAATAAGGCATGTAATCCATGTCTGGCCACCTGGCTTGAATAGAAAAGCATTCAGAATGCTTCAAACAAACAACGCTTCACGAATTGTCATCTGAACCATCTGAAGGCGAAACCGTTTATTTCTCTGAATGGCCAAATGGGATTTGTTGAAAGCCGGCTGCCATAAAGAAGGGCAAGATGCGATGAATCGTACTAATGGAGATAACCTTCACCAATCACTGCATGAAATATTCTCGCTTTTTTCAGATTGACTGCTGTGCAGTTTTTGTAAAGTTACAAAAATTGCGATGCGGCGACCCCCAATTGCGACGCTAGAACAGTGTAAGCAGAGGGGGTTTCAGACCCGATTCATCAAACCAACAAGCGCGGGCAGATGGCATAATTCATGTCATTTGGAATCGTGGCGCTAAATTAGCACGTAGAGCTGGTGAGGAATAGTTCAAACATAAATGCTAGAATTCTTTGAACTATTAATTGCGTGCAATAAAAAAAAAAAGATATATCTACACTCTGAGAACAGGACTATTCTTTAAATGTACTGTCATTCCCCCAGTGATTATTCTGACCAGCCATTCTGTCCAATACATAGATCCAAACATGCTGAGCATCACATTATACAACGCATTTGGAAAGAATAGCATTGTGGGGTTCATGCTGGTTCTTCCAGGGTGTTTTTCAAACCCCTGGAAGAGTAATTTCAAGTTACGTAATTCTAACATTTGTAGTATTCTTAACATTCAGTCTGATTATTTTTTGTCCAAAAATAGTTGTCATGGATGTCTGACTGACCCCCTTAATTAATAATACTGGATTTTGCAGATACCTCCGTCACGTAACACTTCTGTCCTTACCCCAGGAGGTTTCTAGCTTCACTCCATTGTATCAAACCTAAAAAGAGCCTCTGTGTCTGGGCAGCATTTTCTGTGATGTTTCTTTTTTTTATTTTACCACCATCCATTTCAAAACTGTCATTTGAATACAGGTTTGCACATGATTGTGCCGTTCCCTCAAAGACACACATTGAAAAAGAGTTTTTTTATGGGCACACACTGAGCAAAAGATTTTGTCAGCTTTATTCTGTCCTCGACAAATAGGCATTGGTTCAATGTAATTACGCCATTTTTGAACACTGCTTTTTCTTCACTGGTCTGCTTTCACTGTGCAGCGAGGAAATATTCTACTTTTAGCGCATCAATCATATAATTAATGGAAGTTTCTAGGGACCCCAAGTGTTACTAAATTGTTATTAGCCTTGAAAAGGAAATGTGACTGGGTTACATTGTGTAGCCTTGGTGTTTCAGCAGATTCAAGAGCAGTTCTTATCTGGATAAAGAGGGCCAATCTAAAGAAGGCAGCTTGCCACTTACTGTAAGATGTAGCAAAAATGAAACCAACTAAATAATTTATTAATAAATAAACGAGCAACTGTTAAGCTCATCTTCACATTTTAAAACTAAATAAGGAAAGCTTTAAATAACCTTGTACTAATAAGAAACGATCTTCAAAGGTGCTTATGAGAGTGCTTTGAAAACTACTAACGCACATTTGAAAGTGTAAAATTGTTATTGTTTGTATGAAAGGTGGATTTATGATGGACACCACTGCTTGTCAATGTAGTACTGTGACGGAGGCGTAGGAACATTGAAATTACCTATTTAAATTTCAAGATGTCAAGAGACATTCAATGCACAAATTTGCAATAGATGCATTAATGTGTGCATGCTTGACTGTCTGGGTTTATGAGATACAGCAGACTATGCCAAAGTGTCTGCAACTTTATTTTAGGGATTATGTTTTTCTCAGCCATTTTCTGTAGTAGCAGCTTAAAGAATCAATCTTTTATTCAAACAAAACAGGAAACCATGCCAAAGAAAACCAATTAAATGGACAAAATTAAGCTGTGACAGTGAATCACAAGTCTAAAACAAGTTTAGAAGTACATTTTTTAAAGAAAGCTACCTCGACACTGAGAAGATTAAGTTGCATTAGGATGCTAAACACTTTACTGTCAAATTGACAACAGTGAAGACTATTGGCAAACATGGCCATGGCTCTATGTGGAGAAGCAAAGTTGTGGTGGTCCTATATTCCTCACAAGTTTCTAATATTAGTCAACAGTTGCCTGGTATCGCAGATATAATTCTATCTGAAGTTGACTGGGAGTAAGTAGTTACCATGTGCTCAATTTAATGGAAGGACTGTCTGATGTGAAATACTCCGTTTTGGGGGCTAAAAAGAGGCATTATTCTTCTGTGATCTGAAATTATGCCAGAACTCAAATTGTAAATGATAAATGGACTTGTACTTGTTTAGTGCTTTTTTAGTCTTCCGACCACTCAAAGTGCATGCCAGCACTTACCCATTCACGCACATTCACACTCAGGGGCTACCATGCAAAGTGTCACCTGCACATCAGGACTCTACCTAACCATTCATACCCTTTTATACATCGCAGACACAGCCTGCAGGAGCAATTTGGGGTCTTGCTAAAGGACTCATTGACATAGACTAGTGGAGCCGGGGATCTAACCGCCGAATTTCTGATTGAAGGACGACCCTGCACACTGGTAATTTGATTTGAGTTCTGAGCCTTCTCAGCCTGTATTTTCACATAGATGGACATCTTGTTTTGAAGTGAAGCCCTTGGAACAAAATGAGAGGGGAACACTGAATGACAACTGCATGCCCGAGGTGGATAGTGGCAGATTCACACGCTAACTTATCAGAAAGCCGAGGTCCCTCTGAATGACAAGTGTTGGCAAGCATTGCATGACATGTGACAGCGGCTGTTACACAGATTTTGGTTTGATGGAAGACAGTTTGCGACATAGCTCGGCTCACACCTCCAGTCAGAGCTAATGAGTCCGATACACAGGTATCAGATTTGTGTTTAGTGATTGGACCAAACGTGACACACTGTCACGTCAAGCTCAGGTTTAATGACAAAAACGTTTACATCGCTAGAGCTGGATTCAAGCATGATATTTATGACTAGCAATGATAGTCCTAAGTCATTAGTAAACAGAGCATCTCACACTATGGTGACACGGATACAGAAAAAAATCAAAAGAAAAGCATGCTGACAGCTGTCACATTGTGATTCCTGACAACTCAGGCTTGAGGATGTCGGGTTAAACAGGCCCTGACATCATACTATCTGAGTTTATTCTACAGGAGAAATCCTCTGGAAATGACACACATTTCAGAAAAGCGAGGTGTGTGTTGTTTGCTTGCAACATCGTAGGTCAGTTCAGAGTTATGATCATGGGTTGTAGACCTCTTCCATCCTTCGCCACAAAGGTTTAGTTTTAACAGAAACAAGAGAAGAGGGGAAGCCACCGAAGATCACCATCACAAAATCACCTGCTTGCCTCCAAACTGAGCCCTGGCATATTAATGAAGCACCAGTTCAAAATGATTTGCATCAAATCTAATCAACAAGCAGAGTAAACAACCCGTTCTCACTCCTAGTGTGTCAAATAACACAGGTTAGACGGTGTCAGACACCCTAAGGTATCCTTTCGCATCTGTATGCGATGCACTGGGCTAGGAACTAACTCCAATGTCCTTATTACACGCTCAGAGCAACTGATGTAGTAAGTGTGAGATACACTGGACATATATATATATATATATTTACATGTACATCAGTACAAAGCCTGAAAGTCTGAACTTCAAATTGACATTACACAATAGTACTGTGTAACCAGTCTAAATGTGGTTCAAACATGTCTGTCGTGGGAGTCAGGGGGCTTGCTGACGTGAACCAACCTATATTCTTTTTTCAATCCACTTTTAACTTTTTAGCATATTAAATGCTACCATATAATTGACATGCTGCAGCTCTCATCAGACGGAAATGGCTGGTCACGACCACACTTATGTTTGTGTGATCTTTTGAAAAACTCAAATTAGCAGGTATACATCAACTCAGTGCTAACTCACTGTTAGCAAAAGGTTGAGAGCATGCTCTGAAGTGCACAATGACAATGTTAACCTGTTGATGCAGAGCAGGTATAGTGTTGACCATGGTCACCATCTAAGTTTAACACGCTAACATTTCCTAATTAGCTCTAAACACAAAGAACAATTGAGGCTAAAGTCATTGATTTTGCTAGTATTATGCATCGCTAGAGATGTTCTTCTGATATCATTTTTCTCTCAATACCTTAACTTGTGTATTGACTTATCATAAACGCTGGATACTACTAACCCTGTATACATGTGATATGATTGCTTTCATAGTTGTATGGCCTGGCTTCGATTACATGTGTAAAACATGAACATCCCTCTTAACTAAAGCATATTGTACTAGTGTACTAGTGTATTTGTGGGTTTTTTCATGTGTAAAATATTTATATATTTCTGACATTTTGCTAGCTCTGGCTAAAATTTGTCTCAGGATTGGTACTGTGCAACGCTCAAAGAAATCAGAGAAATGAGAAATCAGAGAGATAGATTGGGAAGGATGAATGGATCGGGATGAATGGATCGGGATGAATGGATCGGGATGAATGGATCGGGTAGCAAGTGACACTTGTTCATGTGTAGCGTAAATGAGTTTCACAACGTAGACTTTTACAGAGAGAAGGAAATACGGAAGGTCTGACTGTATATTCGGAAGAACTTGCCACATCTAAGAAACAGGGAAGGTCAATGCAACAAAAAGGACACAATGATGTTTCTTTGACAGCAACACAAAAGTATTTCACCTTCCAGACACTTCAGATGTAGGTACATACAGCGTTGTGTAGATCAGTATCAATGCTCTGACCAATTCTGGTTGTCTGATATCCTTCAAGGAATGTGAATACAAAGACTTTAAGACACACACAGATGTGTGGACACAAGCTTTTTCCTGTAATGGCAAAACTGGAAAGTATCAGAAAGTGCTGGTATCGTTGCACTCTAGTCGTGATCCTTGTCAGATGTGCTCAGCGTCTCATTTCAGGCTGTGAAACTTGCTCTCTTGACCAGGCCAAATCAGCCAATCAGAGGGAGGGATGGAGTGGCCTCCTATTCTCCAGTTGAGGCACTTTTGTAATGGCAGGCACTGAAGGAGTAATTGAATGTCACAATAGCTGACAGCCCATGTGACAACTCGGACACCTGCTGGAGAGAAATGTCTTGAAATGAGGATTTCTGAGAGGGAGAGGCGCACGGAGAGTGTTCAGAGTGAATCACACAATCCCTGTCAGGTTGTGGCGTTAGGTGGTAAAGTCCGATGTCGAAGTACGTGGATGCGGTCCTGTTATTCTCTAAGGAGGAATGGAAAATCAAACCATGTGTGCAAAATATACATCAAAATACATCAATCCAAAATGGTCATACCACGAAATCATGATGAGAGCAGGCTGACTAATTAATAATCCAGAACATTTTTCAGTTATCAAACGTACAGAACAAAATGGGACTCGCTGGAAAGCAGTTGCTTGGATTACCCTGGTTAAGTGAAGATAATGAATAAATGAGTGAAGGCTTTATGTGGGTTACGTCACGCTCATTGAACTTCTGATATTCCCCTCGTGTGCAAGAAAACATCAGATGACTGAGAAACTGAAAGATACACATCTGCTATCATTTACATGCTTAATTGGCTTATTTCCATAATCGAGAATTAATCAGTGGTATTTTAACAAAGACTCGAATACAGATACATACATATGGACTTTCTTATGAAAGATATGTGCCTAGCTTTTACTGGTAGCCCAAACGTCAGCAACAAATCATTGTTTGTTCCATCGAACCTCAGCTTTTTGCAATTCTAATCCATCTTTTGAATGTCTTTTTTGGTATTGGCTATGTATTTAAGATATCATTTATTTTCCCTCTATCGTTACGAGCACTAAATAACTGACAACAGTGAATGAATCAAATTGAATCACTCGTGGGATCTCTGGGCTCTCTCCACCTGGTTCGACATGCTTGTCCTGTGTGCCGGGCCAGTTATTGCCTCGCTCTGTCAACACACCAGAGGATCAGAATAAACAAGCATGGAAAGGTTCTGTGGAGCAGAAACTGCGATCAATACAGAGTAGTGGCGGTGTGCTGCTGGTTTAGTGCCACCTTCTTGTCAAAGGCCATTACACTGGAATCGATAGCGGTATGGCACGCTCACGACAGAAACACAAGTACTAACGGGGAGACGCTCTAAATGACGACATTCTTTCAACTTGGGGATGTGCGTTAAAAACCACTTACCAGCCCAAAGGGCCAAATAGTTGTCTAAAATATGGTTGTAAAGCTAACAGCAAATTGTACATTATAACTAAACTACGATGTGCACACATATATACTCCACAGAAAGAGGCCTCATGCGTTTAAGTCTTTATCTCAATCCTACAGCCATACATGATCATGGTAGCGTCAAGTGGGCCTGGAGAGTAAAATGGTGCCGCAATGATGAGCGCCCACTCCAATAATTTATAGTCGAGGCACGAGCAGCAATTAAGCAGTCCAAAGTGTGGAAGTCAAGATGACGCAATGGCAGTCACACAGCCAGTGTTTTGTAGCCCTCCCGAGCTAATAGGATGAGGGTGTTTTCTGCCTGGTTCAAAGGAGACACTCTGAAGACCATCTGAAAGATGCTGACATACAGTGTGCTGCAAAATAGCATGCCACATACTTAATGAAGAGAAACCTGAAGACGTTATCTGATGAAACACACAGGAAATAGTGAAAAATGTGCGGCACTTAATCCTTTTGAAGCTTATGAGTGCCAAAACACTCTTGTCACTGACTTATTCGGCAGGGAGTCCAGGCTACTGATTGTATAGTCATGATTCAAAATCCCTTTTCAATTATAGCGATGATCTTTATCAGCTGAGGCGCTTCTTGCTGCTTAGTTCTTTTGAGTTGCAAAACTTCAAAAACAGACTGCTGGCTCTTGCACAAACTTCCTTAATTTTAATTTATTTTCGCCAAGTGTTTTGATTCCGAGGCAGGCCCTTTTTCCTTTCCTTTTTTTCTTTTTTTTTTTCGACATGCAGCAGGGCGATTGCTATAATTCTGCTTTAAAATACTGAGGGGGAGGATGAAGCCTCCTTCATTCTGCCTTGTCAAGCTGCGGGGGCAGTGGATGACAACATTAATGGGCAAACACAGTGCTGGAAGCATTGAGAGTCAACAAGGCCAAGACGTGTTTGGGAGGGAGGGATTCTCAAAATAACGCTGAATAACAATACTCTATGTGTGGTACACTGATGGGGATGAGATACTCTTTTAAGCAATCTTAGGTTGAAAATATTTTTTATGCATTTCATATGCTTATTGTTAAGTGTGAATGCTTATTATTTCAAACTTCTCTGCCAATTACAACACTACAGCACATACAAGGGTGTAACCATGGTATAGACTTTGGGGGGCTTGGGGGATCCAAATAATATTTTTCTACTTTAATATTTGCATATAACATATGTAGCACCCCGCTGCCACAGAGACCCGGTTCAAACACCGTAAAGGCATGTACACGCAAGAGGCAGCGTTGTTATGAAAATATCACTCTTTATTCAGACTATATAATTATTTGGTTTAACCAGTGACAGCTGGTTTGGCGGGCAGGAGTTCACAGACGGTGGGCCAGGATAGGCACCACAAACAACTTAAAGCAAAAGAAACAAAAGACCAAGGCAGCGTCCTACTAACTAGAAAAGATATAAAACGAAAACATAATTAATCACAAATAACTGCCAACAAACAGAAAACGAACCCAAAAGAAGCTACCTCAACCCACCGGCTGTCCAGCAACCCCCCCCCCCCCCCAGCTACCATTGGGTGCACTGCACTTTATTCTGGACCAAAGCGGTATACTGACTGCACCAGGGTGTCTAAAAACTTCAATATATATATTTAACCATTTTTGGACTGTGTGTATGATGCTGAGCAGCAGATGGAACCCTTTGTTGAAGCTGTCCCTGGCTCCAGTATCGGGTGGGTTTTTTTTGAGTTGTGTTCAGATGTGTGGGTGTGTTGCATTCCATCCTGCTAGGTTCCTTTGCTTTCATACTGTTACATTCACTGTCAACTGAGAGACTTAACTTAAAATGTGAAAGTTATCTTGGCACCACTAAATAATGTATTGGGTGGGTATGACCTTTGTTCCCTCATATTCCCCCACTTACAGATAGTTAGAAGCATGGCATCAATAGCAGCATGTGACAGGTGGGGCTAATTGGGTTCAAAAAGAGCAGCTGATTAGTGACCGGATCATGTGTGGGTAAGAGCGAGTGGTAGTTTTAGGTTTATATGATTGATGGGGTGAAACATAAATATTCCTTTAAATCATAAGGGGTTATAATACCAGAGGGAATGGGTGGATGTGAAAATGATAGGGGCAAATGTGTGGTTTTCAGGGAGTAATAAAATAAGACAGAATACACATTCCTGATTGAAATTTTGTCTCGTGTTTTTTGTTATTTTTTCTTCCTTGAATTTTGCCACGGACCAAAGTGTTATATTTTACTACATTGAGGGTGACACTGAAAAACATCCTCCTACAACGGTTGTATGATATCTTACAAATTGTTCCTCCTCGTTTTTTGTGCGTTTACCTATAAAAGCAAGCAGCACGTGTCAATTTCCACTCGTTATATGCAGACCATCTTTTCAAAATAAACTTCTGTCTTGACAGGAAGCAACTTAGTCAGGTTTTGGCAAATCTACTTGGTTAAAAGTTTCGGAAAAGATTTTGAAATACGTAGCTAAGTTTAGGAAGAAATTGTTGTTTGGGTTAAAATGACTACGGAAGTGCCGTTACTAAAGTACACAAGTTACGTGACAAATAATCAACCTTGACTTCTCGTTTGACATAAGTAATGAACAGCGGTCTCCTGGGTGAAAGATTGGTATTTGTTGCGATTAAACACTGCATAAAAAGAATGCTCTGGCTAACTAAAGAATGGACCAAATGCCTGTTTCTGTTAAGAAAGTAAATCATTTTACTTTTATAAAACCTTCTCTTTTTGCTCTGCCTTTTGCTTTGGTCTTTACCAGTTTCTGTTTGTCCTTGTCCTTTACTAACCTATGCATGCACATCAAAAATCATGTTTGAAACCAGCCCGATATATTCAGCAGAATATCTAAAACCCACTAACGGTCAATGAAGATATTATGATGTAAACTGCAAAGATCAGCAGCCTTTTTGTGTGCTGCCTTGCTTGTAAAAGCCCACTGTACTTGTAAAGACAGAATCACTACAGCTAAGCACAGGACAGATCTTTTGTCTTGCAAAGAGATGAGGAGCCAAATGCTACCCTCCCCCTCTTCTTCTGTCCCCATCTCCCTCTCTCTCCATCGCACGCTGTTATTTTTGCAGGTGCATCTGCAGTGATCTATTTTTCTCTTCACATCTTTTAATGATTCATGCTTTGGGGTTTCTCGCCCCCTCATTCTAAAAGCTTAGTGAACACAGAGAGAGAGAATGAAGGGAGGACTGATCAGAACAATAAGTGAGCGATCATAAGGGTATGAACAAAGCGTAGGATTAGAAACACAAAGAATAAAGAGGAGCAAAATATTGTTTCAAAAGAGTGGCAGAAAAGAGGCTTGTAGACGAAATGAAATGCGTGTTCGATAGGATGGTGTTGGAAACGGTTGCTGAGCATTGAAGTATTTGCTGTATCTGAGTCTCTGTGATGCATCGACGGGAAATAGAATGAAATTTCAGCATGAACGACTCACTCAATATAAACATTCTCTGTCTGTATCATGGCACATCGATTGCTGAAGGAAACAGGGAATGTATTAATCCAATGGCTTTTGTGCAATGAGGGTATAAAACACTGCGGATGGAGAAAAATATCTCAATGAAGAATTATACCAGGAATACGTTTCATGCTATTTTATTTAACAATACTCAAATTAGTGTTATTAACTTACAAGTCTCTACGACTTTTACAAAAAAAGTTATTCAAGAATATCTCCATTTCCAATTGGTTATCATGCCTAATTCGAACCGGGAGATGTTGAGATCTGAGGAAATGTGGTGAACTTCCCCAAATGTTAACCGAAGTCCGACCAAACCAATAGAGTCGATGGCAGCATAACCAAAGGAACAAGCTAGAGCCACCAGACTTAATACACAGGTGCTATGGCTCGATACCAACACAGACAGCAGGTTTCATTCAGATGGATTTCGTGATTTTGTGAGGCTAGCACGAACTTTTCAAAAGTTAGACGATTGCATGACCGCCAATTTGACGAGCCTGGTTATTACCCCCTTACCTAACCCTAACCCGACTCATTGTTCCTTGATCCCTAATCTTAACCTCAGGAGAGGAATGAAAGCTCAGCTTGGCATTTATCAACATCTCCCTCAGATCACTGGATATGTCCATAGGCCGGCTGTCCAAGGCAGTCTGAAAATGAACTGCCTCGTGAACTCCCAGGGCTGTGTACAGGCTCCCCTGTAATCCCACCAGGTCCTCAAGTCCAGACCGCGACCACAGGAACAACATGCTGGGGTCCTTAGCCTGTATGTTGCACCCAATGTGGATGCTTGTTGCCAAGATGGATGCAGGATCCGTGATCTTTGAAACCTTCAATGTACTTTGGCTCTTCATTCCAAACTTCTGCAAGGTACGGACAATCTTGATGTGGTTAATGTCTGATTTCTCAGATATGCATCTATCCAACAGCAATAGGATGAATTCCTGGTCCTGTTCCAACATGTTGACGCTTGCCAGGGAGGAACAGCTTGTCTTCTGGATGGTGGGCCTCCTCTTCTCCTTGGCAAACAATTTTAGAATTGCATTCAGCGTCTCACGGACAAAGGTGTGGTTCGTCATGCGGGGGTCAGGGTCGTCCAGTTGGTTTGGACAAGCCGTGAGGTCCAGGAAGAAGCCTCCATCAACTTTGGCTTTGGTGACGCCGACAATAGCACGCAGGGAGCTGATGGCCGGTGCAATGAGCCCAGTTAACTTGATATGCGTACATGGAGTTGAGATCGTTGTCAGTGTCCGAAATGTTGGTCGCATGCACAGGAATATGCAAGCTGTCTTCCTGGAGAAAATCCTGGACGTTGGCAGTTGAAGAAGAAGCTTCCCCCAAAATCTGGCATTTTCTTCAGCTACTTCAAGAGACATATCCATTTTTGATGAGAAAAAAGTCAAAATTAACTAGTACTAACACAATGCACAAATGTAATCCTCTGCAGCATCCACATGACTAGGCTGGAGGTGGTGGCTTTTGCTGTAGTATGACTCCTCCTGTGTAGTGTAAGAGTTGCTGTACCCCCTTGATTTATTAAATGTATATTCAATGACACACTCATCTTTATTAAACAACCATCTCATCTTATCTTTAAAAGACAGAGGACAGACAATGGGTAATGAATCAATATCACCAATATAAAAAATGTAATACCAGTATAGAGATGATGACATTACCATAAAAAATGGTTATTTAATTTTCAAATGAGACGGTTCACAAAGAGTCTTGGCTTCTCTTCCCTCTTTCTTTGCCGCAGTGTATTACAACAATATCAAAGACCAAAGCATAATAAAACTAAATGACACAATGTCAAGAAAAGAGGAATATCATAAGCCTCTCAAAAGGTTTTATTTACTGCAAGGCTGTGTGTTTGATTGGAGTACTGGAGACAGGTATGTCAAACAAACTGGCAACTCAATGAAAATATGTTAAGCCAAAAGAACAGAAGCATGTAAAAACATTTCCCAAAGGTCGAAATAGAGGAGAGATTCTTTCTTGACGTTTAAAGTACATTGAAGCATAACTAACTGAGGAAGGAAAAGGTGCAGTGTCCCTCCTTCATTCCTCCATCCTCCACTGCTCCAAGTGAGAGTTTCACTGATGTAAAGGTGCTGTTGCAGAACCATGAACATTATTGCCCAGATAATGAGCAATTTTTCTGTATGTCATCTGGTGAGCCTGCAAAGCCAACCCTCATGATTGTTTTCCACAATTGCAATTATTATCCATCATTTCACCAATTCATCTAACAGTACTGTAACTTGTAATGTAAAGGGGCAGCAGGATGCTGGTGGATGTGAGACATAGCCACAGTCAGGAGAGAAATAAGGCATTTGTATTTGCCCTTTTCACAACCAATTTGAAGAATATGTCACAAAAATGACATTTTTTATGAATTATTTTGCAATAGTTGCACAGAGTACCTATACTGTTGAAGCAAATGGATCACGAAAACCGAGAAATGTCATTGTCAGTACAGGTAGCACTGTAGGGTTTTCTTTAATGGTGATGATGATAAAGACACACTGAACCAACTGGATAGAACCCAAGATGTTCTTGTTACTGTCGGGAAGGTACAGCATATGAATATAGGCTCTTCAACTATTCCCAGGCTCATTCTGCAAGACTCTTTTTATAGGCCTGGCATCCCATCTTATGATTCTCTTCTTTTATCTTTATTGAAATAATGTATGATTGTGTCCTAGAGGTCCAAATACACTCCCTCCTTATATCCTTATTTAGTCATGTTCTAGATAGGCCCCTCTTGTAACATATGCTGTATGTAATGGGCCTTATTGCACCCTTAAATGCATTGTTGTCAATGTAGACACATAGAAGACCTGCTCAAACGCAAAAGAGACAGTGCCGCGGCACACAATCGCTCCTAAGCTCCCAATTATTCAACTTTTGGAATGCTACACCGTGCACCAATCACAGCCAGCAGATCTCTTATCCACCTACAAGGAAGGATGCAGGCCTTACCTGAGCCCCGGTGAGCTCGACTAGCTTTTTTCGCGGTCACTCCTCTGTGTCGCAAACAGTGTCAGAGCTTGCGTTTGGTTTCAGTTTATTTAGGTCAACAAATAGACACATTAGAAACTTTAACAAAAAACTACAAGGATGAGGGTTATCAATAATTGTCCACCACGGTCTTAAAAAAAAAAATAGTAGCACTAAAAGCTACTCATCACTCGTTTGTTTCTCCGCTCTATCTCCCGTGGTGTCTGCCTTTTGTCTGGCTCTTAGTCAACATGTTCTCACTCCCAACTCTGTGACTGTGACAGTCAACTGCTAATTGCTTGTTTTTTCAGTCACAGAGAGAAAATGTCCCAATATTAAATACTGCTCCACTTATTTTGCCAGTGATGTGTGACAGGTCATTAGTGCATTAGTTGAGAAAATCTCTGAAGAACAATGCAAGGGCTATTACAGGACAAACTTGTACAACTGGCTGATTTTTCATCTAACATATACTAATGTAATAAAGTAAGGTAATAGTTGCTCATGCATTATTTCTGTGGTCTTCTTGATTTTATTTATGTGCAACAGAAACCCTCCAACACCACCATTTGGCTCCTGGTCTTATGTGAAAAAACTAGTCAGAATAAACTAATGCAAATGATCCCTTGCGGTTTATCCATTCTAAAACAGAAAAGTCTCTTTTTTTGAGATGCCTCAGAAGCAGTAACCCCCAAATTAAATCATATAGCAGAGTTCTTCTGCGGACCAGCTTTTGGTTTATCAAACTCTGGATGGTCTTACAGTGGAACAAAACAATTCAAATGAAGAAAATGTAGCAGCAGTGATACTGAAAGTAGATGGTAATGTATGGTAATGTAAGCACTACCAATAATAATAAGGGGTGAGCTCAAAGAAAGAAATATATTTCATAGCTTATGGTCAAGGGTAATGTTACTACAGTAGGCCTTGGATAGTCTCAGTTGGTAAGCACTTTTGAGGACCTCAAGCCACATTTTAGCTGTAAAATTGTTGAACGCAGTAGAGCACAGCATACAAGGTCAGTTACCTACTTTGAGGAGCATACCTGCTCTACATATGGCCTCATAATCCTTTGAGAATATTGCCTTTCAAGCTCTTATTTTAAAGCAAAGAGGTTGCCTGGGCCTGTGCAGGCGAGCGAGGTACAAGTCTTTTACTGTACCCTTTTTCAGAACAGTCATAACCATCTTGAAACTTGAGAGCACATTAGTTACACTTGGTGGAGCAATTTCTTTCAAGGTTCAAATGAGGAGGTTAAGCTAATTCTGTGTATGAAGAAGCAGCCCAGTCAGACATATTCAAGCTTGGGTGGACATACAGCGGAGCCATTTTTGTTTTTCTATATTAAATACAGCCTTTTCCAAGGCATAAATACACTATGTCCAAACTATTAGTCTACTAAACAGAGGCTCACACACACACACACACAGACACAACCTTGTATTTCTATCTTTCTGAGGACACTAATTGACATAATGTATTCCCTAGCCCAGGGGTCGGCAACCTTTTTGATATGACGTGTCATTTCTATATTCTCTTGCTAATAAGTGTGCCAGAACCACACTTAAGGTTTTTGTTTAATCATGACACCACATCATATTTTAATTCTCAAGCAGATCTGTAATTTTATTCCATCCATATAGACAGCTTTCATAGCAACATTTAAAAAACATTTTCATTTTCACAATCAGCACATTGTAATTATATGAGAGCACTGTACAGGAAGGCGGCCATCGTTATGAAAACACCAAGCTGGTCTCGCAGAAATCTGTGAAATGGCCACATGCTCTTTATGGGGCCTTACATGGAGATGGCACGTAATGTGTTCTGCACCATGGAAACAATGCCAATGGGTGGTCAACTAGGATCCTTTTTTGCAGTGGACACACAAACAAACATCCACGCGAATATGCAACAGTAAGAGCTAGTGACCTAGTATAAATACTGAGAAAGACTCCTAATGATGAGTGGGTGGGGAGGGGGGAGGTAGATAAGTCAAATAAACACAGACCTTTCGACCATGAGACCAAGGATGGTGTCTAAAAAATGTTTTAATTAAATTTATTTATACTAAGCCTAATCATGTTTTTCCTTATTGTTTCCATGGTGCCAACATGTAAATTTTACGTGCCACCACCTTGTAGTGAGCTGTTGAGAGGTCATGGTCATTTCACATATTTCTGTGAGATCACATTGGCAAACATTTAACCAACCTTCAGTCAATCTTGTTTATCCAACTGCTACCAGCCAATCAGAGGCATAGGGCCTTGCAGATGGGAATAAAAATCAATCAAACTATCATAACATTACAGTCATTTAGCAGACGCTTTTATCCAAAGCGACTTACAATTCAGATTCTATCACATTTCTACACCGTAGGCACAGCTATTTTGGGGTTAAGTGTCTTGCTCAAGGACACATCGACATGAGACTAGAGGAGCCGGGGATCGAACTGCCGATCCTCTGATTGAAGGACGGCCCTGCTCTCCACTTAGCCACAGTTGCCACCATAAATAAGTCACGCACCTGTGAAAGAGGTCACATTGCATGCAAATAAGAGGATCATTTAACATCTCCAAAAACTCTACTGCACAATTATTGCAAGTCTTCCACTGGTAAAGCTACCGTGTGTAAATGGTTACCCACTTACTTAACCAACACCAACTAAATGCCTGACCCCAACTCTTACCCAAACCTAAAACTAATTCCAACCCAAACCTTAAAACCAACTCGGAACCCTTAAACATTGAGGACTGGCAAAATATCTTCACTTTCCTAAAGTGTCCTCACTCTGAAGGTCTGAGACTCACGTTGGTCCTCACAAAGATAGTTGTACAAGTAGACACACACATACAGCCGCCTTCTAATGTCACCTAGACCTTTATGACTCCTTTGTCTGTCTTCGCTTTTTTCCCCTCATCTTCACATAAATCATGCTGAAAGAAGGTACAATATGAAGCTCAGAGAGAGACAGAGTATATGACAGAATGATTTGGTTCATTTATTCATGGGAACGACAACATCAAAGCGGATACTCAATGAAAGATGAAATGCCTTCTATGTAAATGATTTAATGTGAAAAACAAACGTGTTGTGAGTGAGAAAAAAGAAAAACATGTCACGTATAATATGCAATTAGGTCAACCCCATTAAAACAAGCAACAAAGAATTCAAATGGCAAAAGCATTACATTTTTATTAGTATCTTCCAATATAATAATATCCAGAGGCTGTGAAAAAGACACCATTTGCACAGTTATATTTCATTATTGTTTTTTTGGACAAATGTACAGTAGCAGATATTTGAGATGGATTGAAGTCTGACGTCCACTGTGCCTCTCTGCTCTGAGTCATTGGTCAGATTTCATTCCAACCCACAGAGCAGCCAGCAGCCCCGATGAGGGATGAGAGGAAAGGGAAATAGTTTATCAGCCAAAACAACATCCTTGTCATGACTAACAGCGAGAATAAATGTATAATTTCATAGAATGCTTACTTGTTTAACTGATGGAATACACCCTCACATACTCATTTGCTATTAGTATGTATGTCACATACATTCCAGGTGTTATTTATGAATTATGAAATGTCATGGCGTATTTTTTGCTTGAACTCAACCTGTCTTGTCTACTTCTATAGTGTGTGTGAGTTAATGGGTTTCTGAATTCCACAGCATGCCTTTTGCTAGACGCCATGATTAAAGTTAATTTGGAAAGGGCAAGAGTAACACCCTTTTTAAGAAAAGGAATTCCTCTACTCTGGTCTCTAGGAGATAAAAGGACTCGGTATCTCTGCCGTTTCTATGATGGATGTGACTTTATGACTGTTAAACATCAGTGTGAAATTGTGATTCTGGAAAGAAGCCCTGGCTAATATATACCCATTTTCTATGCGCCACCTTTGGGGGGGGGAGTGTACAACTAGCACAATTACTTAATTCCAAATTGTACTTATTTATAGGATCAATAACCAACTGTTAGCATTTAAAGAGTTGGGAGTCAGACCGGGTTGGTAGTAAGGAAATAAGCAGATTGTCCATAAAGTACCATAGAGAATGGGAGATTTGTGATTTTACTTATTCAAAACAAGTTGAACTGAAAGTGCATTCCTGTCTATCTGCTCTTCCAGCTGGTAGGATGATGCCTATGAGGCTGCCCAGGAGGTAGGACAGATAAAAACACTAAATGCTCCAGGGAGCTGAGGGTTGGACCGGAGTTGTGGTTTGGGATACTAAATGAGAGTTGGAGAGTGATGCATTCCTCAGATAAACGCTAAATCAAAATGACTGGCTTTGAAGAATCACAAAATATAACAGCCACAAGGCCTGGCAATGAGTTTACCACTGCCTGTGTGTGCTGGTGGCAACAAAATACACAAGGGAATAAATGCATGCTCACACACACATTCACAAAACATTCACAAGCACCATCACACTACAAGTCTTCATAACTAACGGGACAAAGTGACTGTCTTTTCTTTTGTCACCGCGGTGGGATCACAACCGTGCAAGATGCAGTCATAAAACGTTCCAGGTGTGTAGTTGAGATTAAAAGGAAGTTTGAAATTGGGTGTGGTCCAAGCAAGGACGCCAGAACAAGCAGGGGGGACGGCGCGGGGAAGGGTCATTGCAGCTGGTGCGATCCCATCACGAGATGGTCTCTAGTTATGATTCGAAATTGAGTAATTACATTACAGTTGCTGTTCCACGAAATGCTCCATTACTTTGATATTTTTGTGGTTAGCTTATTTGCTATCACACCAGAAGTTTGATGGGAGTTTCACGTGACTGGCTTTTCATTTACTCGTGACACAAGTCTTTTGTCACCTGCTGGTCACGGGGGTCATTAGTCTGTCAACTTAAGTACAACTGAACTCTTTTCCTCAACCTAACTCTTGTGAAGACGTCCAAAACTACCGAGCCCGGAAGGGGACATGGAGCAAAGAAAAAAAATCGGTGGTGACATGTTTTGTGTTGTATTGTCAAATAATAGTGTAAAAGACATATTTTATTCTCTGGTCTCTTGTTGGAAGAGGGCTCTCTCTCTATGTGTTTAAGGTCTGCCGTCAGAGCCTGATCACCAACACCTCAGCGCCTGATCACCCACACCTGAATCTCATCTCTCAATCAGTGGAGCTGCTACTCCCATAATGTGTATTCCTCTCTTCTTGGCTCCCGAGCTTTCTGTTGCTAATGCTGCTGTTGTTGAGTTTAACTGATCAAACTCTGTTTTTATTGAGTGCACCTCGGCACAGCTCTGTTAACCTTTGATCCTTGTTAGTCTTGCTGACTGTATTAAGGAAGCATTGTAGGTTCCCTGCTATTTCTTTTGCTTTTTTTGCGGCTAGTCTGCCCTTAAAGACCCGTTTTATTCTTTGTTAGGGGGAACGGGGATCTTTTGGAGGAGTTGGCAGGTGAACAGTATATGCCACTTAAAAGTGATGTACATCACCTGAGGGCAGGTAACTTAAAGATTATTTTCAGATAAAGCTCTGCACTGTGTAAAGTCTAAATCAGAAATGAAAATGAATGAATTCAAATAATTGTGTAAAAGGGCTTAGAACATTATAATGGAAGTATATGATGACCATTCCCAAGCTCTATCATGTCGTTGCAGCAATATTTTGGTTGTGCTTAAAAAAACTTTTGATATTTGGATATTTCTGTAAGAATTGCATTTTTAGCGCTTGGATGGCGAGCACTTCTGTTCTGGGAACTGCTCAGAAATCCCCCAATTGTCAGCTAGCAAAGCCATCCATCACTTTATACGGTGATCTCAGCTTTACATTCATATCCAATGTATATAATTCCAGGACTGTTTAGGGACACCAGTAAGATGAAACCATTTTTAGAATAGGCAAAAATAACACATTTATACTGCATGCAAAAAGCTGCGTGTTTTTTTTTTTATTCCAAAAAATCCATGTGATTAATACAAAATTGGGCATGTCTGTAAAGGGGAGACTTGTTGGTAGCAGTGAACCCATTTTCAACAGTTGGAGAAGTACGTGAGTCAGAGAAGTCATTTCACTTGGCATGCTCGAAAAAGGTTAGACAGATTCTTTGATGTTCATTCTTCCCTCTGGCAGTTTAAAACCAGTATATCTCGTATGTTCAGAGAACGTGGCGATTATCAAAAGCAGCAATGTGAAGCGTCACTACGAGACAAAGCACAAATCTTTTGAGCAAACGTATCCACTCACATCTGAAATGAAGGCTTAGAAAAAAAAGTATATTTGTTTTGTTTGATTCAGTATAATAAGTATTTATTTCATAGTTAGTGTGGATTTCTTTTGTTTGATATTTTGGCCTTGGAGACCCTGGCATCTTATACATAAATGCCACTTATTGTTGCACTTAAAGTGCTTCAGCAGCATTCTCTGTGTAGCTCCCGTTTTCTTTGCAGAAGTTGTGTTCGCGTTGTGATGTTTGATGTTTGTCCTCGTGTTCTCCTGGACATAAAGTTAAGGTCATAAGATGCCTCAAAGCAAAAACACATGAACCAGAATTTCTTTGGTCCGGGTTTCTGGATTGTTTTTTTGACATGTTTAGGGTTAGGGTTGACAATAAAGCTAACTTTGACTTTGTTAGTGGTTGTTGTGGAAAACAACACATAGCTCTGGAACATTAATCAAAGATGATTTGTAATCCTGTAAAACATGTTCAAATGTGTGTATGTGTTAGGGCGGTGGTACCTGTAGTTGTTAACTGATGCCAGCAGTTTGTTCTCATGATTTTTACGTGTCAAAGCGCTGTGTTAGCGTTGCATCGTTTGCTTTATTTATTTATTTATTAGCTTTAACAATTCCAGTTATGACAGGCGTGTAAAGACAGGAACGATTAACTTGTTTAATGCTGACCTTTTCAGAGTAGGAACACTTCTGCAGTAAACAGAAAAGAATCTAAAGAACGTGCTTGTGTGTAAATGTCACACAAATTGATGGATGCTTATGTGTGTGAGGGGGAAACATTGAGAGTTATGCCAAATCTGAATGCACAGACTGATGTCGTGCTGTCCACATGGGCCATTTCCTGCAGTCAATATGATTTCCTCCCTCCTGGCAAACAGCACTATTGGGAAGTAGACACAGACTAGAGCTTAAATATCAATGTTCCCACCTGCTGAAACAAAACGGAACTAAATGAGGACATACTGGAGAGTTTGAAGCCGGTCCGAACACACTAGATAAAGGGAAGGCTGTGGCTCAGGAGGGAGAGCTGCTCGTCCACTAATGCCGTTAATTTTATTTTGGAATAAAATGTCACTCTAAAACCACATTCCTGTCACCCGTGACTGCATTTTGGTCTAGCTGAATATTTTTTCTTACTCTGGGGAAGTTTTCTTCCAAAAAGGAACATTTTCATACATTAAATGCAATATATCAAATGAATGTCAGGCTATGGTGTCAGTCCCCCAGGCCATGCGCCGCTCTCCAGAATAGCCATTTTGCACCCACGTCAAACGATCACAAAGGCAAAAATCCACTTTAGAAGAGGCAGAGATGCCAGTTCCTTCACTGAAAAGTAACCTCAATAGACCAAACTGCATTGCAGCGGCCCAAGACAGGCTTTCAGTACAGGTGTGACTCACTATTTCTCAGCTAACTCACTCTCACCATTCTCATCTTTGCCTCTGTCGCTGTTTCACCCACACATATAACCCAACTGCGGCAAGTCCAGGCAAGCTCTGGACAGGAAGACACTTACTGAAGTAGACAAAGCTGGATAAGGCAAGATATATTTTTTCTTTCCAACTTATTTATTTTGAGATAATATACAGATCAACAGTCTAAAGGCCTTTACACACTGGCAGCATGATAAGGAAACAACACGAACATACAAAATTCTCGCCTACAATTTTTTTTATGTCGAGAGTTTTCATTGTAAAAGGTAAGAAGGGAAGTAGATCCGGTCTGCACTGCCTCTGTCGAGGTTTGAAAGGAGTAATAAAGTTTGCTGTCTTGGTTCGGACTGCGGAGCTTCCATTTCCAAGGCACAACTTAACTCGTTTATTCGTGCGAAAAGCTCAGAAAAAACATTGTTCCCCATAAAATGACATCACATTTGCCACCACTGTGTGATTATATTCATGACAAAAACATCAGGTGTAAAAACTATATTGACATATTAATGAATCGTCCAAAAAAAAAACGTAACATTTGTTTTAGTGGCTATAACATGATGTATAATGGCTGCTGTCATACAGACACATTTTCTTGATTCCTCCACGCGAGACATCAAAGTTAATCACAGCACAGTCCTAGTCCGGCCACCATGTCCCTAACAGCCGTTACATCTGGGGGCGGTGCTGCCATGCATTGCTAAACTCATCAGTCTGCCATGTGGATGCAAGTGCCAGCTGTTGTCATGATAATTACTCGGAAGTTGTAGATTTATGATTTATGTGTTTACCAGCTGAGGAAGGTAACTTGATAGTTGCTAACTCTTCTCTAATTTGTCATGAGAGTTGAGGTTTTGCTACGACATCGGGAAATAATTCTTGTCAGCTTTGTTGATCTATTGGCTGTTAACACCTTTGTATTGAAGAGGTAAGACAATCTTGTTGGAGCAGCAGTACTTTTTTCTTTTCACACCTTTCCGTTACACATACCCTTGAACAGGCAGGGGAAGGCAGAGAATCCCACTATCACACAGTCTAATCAACATGAGGTCTCGTCTTGGGGCCTTTCCCAATTCTCCATTTTGTGCCTCCTTGTCTCCTCGATACTCCGACCCGTGACCCGGAAATCGATCCCCTCACTCCAACACTATTCGTAAAAGTGCATTTCGAACAGCCACATGATGCCACTTTATCAATTGGATTTTAAAAATATATATAGATGTCATGTACACTGTTATGCTCATCTGACAGAGATCATAAAATACAGCCGCATAACAAAACAATGGACATCTGATGCAGCTGCGCCACAAGTCATATATTTATTGGCGTGGCTTTAAAATGACAGCTCCGAGGCGAGGAGGTCTAATTTTTTCAATGTCAGTCTCCTCGACTCCTCTCTTCTCTTCCTTGCTTCCTCCACTCGCATCTCTCGTGGGCAAACTTAAATGCGAGGAGGCGAAGAATGGAATGGAGGATGTTCAAAAATGGGAAACAAGAAAGGCCCATAGTCATCATGAGACTACCTTATCCTGTTTTCTATAAACACTGCAATAGGAACAGTGTCTGGCCAGTCAGCGGTGGGGCATCTTGGGTCAGCGGATGGAACCAGTGAGCCGCCTAATCTCTGTGCCACAACAAGTCTCCTTTATGCCCCCAAGATTAATAACGGCAGTGGAAGCAGGGAGCAAGTGGAGGAAGAAGACGGGTCTAAGTGGGCAGGCATTAATCAGATGTGGTGAGGGCTGCAAGCCAGAAAAGTGCTGGTAGCAAGGTGTTATCAGGCACAAGAAGGAATAGGGCAACTACACTTTAGAGCCACATGTGTGGACACCCAAATATTGCACATATGTGACTATTGAACATCTCATTCCAAGACTAAGGGCATTCATTTGCTATAAAAGCACATATCAAGTATGCTGCTCTTCTTCTGCAACTTTTCCATGGGTTCACAAATTGATTGGTCCTTTAAAACAGAAAATGTTCTCTTCATTGCATGAGATTTTAGATCTTCCTCTCCTGGATCTACACCGTCATTGCAGATGTGAAGTTCCTCCACAAGACCAGTGTTCATCATGCACCCACTAAAGCATGAAATGTGACCGCAATTATTACAAGCAAAGAGTCAACACTACACGCCACACTATTGCCCAGGGATGTTTGAACATTGAGTAACTCAACCATCTGCACTCCCCTGCATCTCTCTCTCTCTCTCTCTCTCTCTCTCTCTCACACACACACACAACCTTTCTTCAAGACCATCTCTCCTTGGGGAGCATATGCGACGCAGCGATCCGACACTATTTCTACTGCATGCGCTCAGTATAATCCAATCTGCTCTACTGGGGGAACGGAGGAACGGGAGAAAAGAGAAGAGGCCCCCGCAAACAAACAACTCTAGTCTTTCTGACAGCAGCACAATTGAGATTTCCTTTACTGCGCAAACTCCTTTTTGATTCGATCCGGCCACACGTTTGTGTGAGGAAGAAATCCGCGCCGTCACTTTGTCTTCTTGCAAATAATCGACGGTTCTGTGCCCCATTTTATTTATCAGCTATACTTAGATAAGGCAAAAACAGAATCGCTGATTGGAACTGCTCCTCCTTTGCACGTCCCTCCAGAGATTTTCAGAGTGTAATCGTTTTGAAATTCAGGCTCGCTCAACTTCCACCAGAGGAGCGTGAATATTTCAACCTCTGCAAATGAGGACTCAGCGTTAAATTCCTTGATGGCAGTGATTATGACACGGTAATTAGTGAGACGGTTACGCGATGATGATTGTCATTATTGTGCCCTCATCAAAGGCTGTCAGTCACAGCTCAGGCGAAGCTTCTAAACACGATGAAGAAAGGGTGCGAGAGCTTGTCTTTCACATTATATAAAGCGCTGACATGCTGGCATTACATATTCACCAGACAATACATCTATAACCCCAATTAAAGATCAAAGGATTGTGATTCTTTTTTCACATGCCTTGACCATGTTCACATTCATTTAATTCTTGACTCGTACGTGGGTTAATCATTGTTGGGGTAAAGTAGGCTATTAAACATAAACATGCGTGCAGTGCAGATGACTGGGAATAGTTGAGATCACTTAAGCTTTGAGGTCAGAACATTTTCTGTTTAAAATAGAAGCTTTTTTTCTACAACTGCATGAAGGCAGATAATCCTATGCTAATATATAAAGAAATGTCAGGACAGTGACGTTGTTCACCTATATGGAGGAGTTTAGTGAAATTAGTAAGGAGGAAGACTTCTTTTAACACCTTTAAAATAAAATGCCACGAGCCAGATTCCACACCACACATTTTGCCTGTGCTGCGCTAATATTTTCATTAACCAGTTCCGACTCCCACATCTCTCTGCACAACTCCCTTCCCTTCATTATTTAAGTCATGCAGCAAGCAGATTCCTGAAAAGCAAGGGGTGGCAGGGGAGGACGAAATACCTCTGAGGATTAGTAACTAATCCAGGCTTTGGTCTTGGAGGCTCTGGCCTCTTCCTCCTGTCATTCAAAACACTGGGAGCTCTGTCGGCAGGGTCACCACTAATGGGTGGGGGCTTCAGAGGTTTACAAGGGAGGAGTGATAGGGGTGCTCGTTAGCAAGCCAAGGGAGTATTAGCTGCTTGTGTTGGTTAGTGAGGATCAGACTGTGTTGGACTGGATGTGCAAAAAGAGTGGCAGGGCTGTAGCGAGTTTAAGTTCCAGTCAAGATTATCGATTTAGGTGATAATTTCCACCAGTAGAACACAGTAAAAGTGCAATCTAAGCGTGTTTTGTTGAGATATGACACTGATTTTGGTGCACAAACACTTGAAAAAGTCAGCCGCTAAAGTCTGTTTTTAAACGGCACCACAGTTGTTCATGAAAACCTACAGACCTTGCTGTTAACAAGATGTTTTTGTTCCTGCTGAGCAGAGAAACTGATGGGGGTGTACTTTAAATAAAAAAAATACCCAAAGCATTTCATTTTTAAGGAAACTAATGGCAACCAACTCTGCTTCTCAGGAACTGCCCCCTGTGATAATGACAACTGAAATCAGTTGTCAACACATATAATCGTACAGCATGCACCAAGCTGTTGTAGGATTACTCTGATCCCTGATCAGTTCATAATTTGGTGATCACGTTTGCAGTTAGCAATCCGAGCATATACAGAAAGTGGCTTGAATCTCACCTTGAATTTATCTGGATGAAGTGATGAAGAAAAGATGGACAGGAAGGTTTAATAATCCGAATGGATTATAATAATGAAGCACCATCATTTACGCGTGCATGTCATGAGGTTGTTTATTGTGTCTTTGTCATGACCACTGTCCATGGTGCTGAATCTGGTGCTGAATCCATGGCTGTGCTGAACAATCCCTAACATTTGGGGACCACTGGTCAATGTCTTACATTAACTGATAGGCCTCATTTGTGTCCAGTCAGCTTTTCCTTGATCTGAGAGTAAGATTCATCTTTTTTCTGCAAGTAAATTACCACATGTGTTAAGCTCCCAACGAAGGAACTAACTCAAGATCTCAACACTCTTGGCTGTGACTGAAGTGAAAGAATGTATTAGTGAAAAAGGTCATGTGGTAACTGATGCAAAACAACTCTAAGGTCAAAACAACAAACAAATGTGCTATCTATCTCCGACCCAGGATTGTACTATCAGAGGATGTGATAGTATCCAGCATATGATAGTATCCACTCATCGGACAATTCTTTACTTGAAGAAATTCAAACTACGAACATTACATTTTCTAGAAACATCAGGTGGTTGTAAATATGATTAAAACGACTGAGAGGCCGTTAAAAGTGAGTCAGCACTTTAATTTAAGTCATAGTTTGATTGCATATTCAAAATGCAAAAAACATCACTGTCCTTTTACTGCACTGCCAGGTACCTAAATGTTGAGTACATCAGAACCGTAAAATAGGACAGGTACCCTGAGGCATGGGCTCAGCCCTGGAACACGGGGTCCCAGATACTGTGGCTTAGACGGGGAATACATTACATTACACTCAACTTATTTGCTCATGTGCTTCTGTTGTGTTGAAATTACTTGCACACTTTTCTACATAGATTTTGAAGTCTGTTCACCACTTGGCATGCAGGAAAAGTCTGATTTCTCTTAAACAATCCAACTGACTGCTACCGATAGATGGCAATTTATTTATGCATAATACATTGATCTTCTTTACTGTGCTAGACTTCCACCTGCCTCAGCAATCAGATTTCTTTTTTTCTGCTTAATTATTCTAGTTTCTGGTAGATGGACTGGGCTGACACACCTGTCATCTCTGTGGAGAACAGATACTCAAAGCTTGATGTTGGAAGGAGAATATCTTGAAGCTGGTAGTCAGGGTAGAAAAAAATGGACGGGGATGTTTTCTTTTTCCTGCCTCTCGCTTATTGTTGAGAGCAGCAACTGATGACGTGATTAGATCCAACGCGAGGCAGGTGTGCTTCCTCTGAGTGAATTTAGATGGCAGCACTCTAAATAGACACAAAATAAAGTCGATGCTAGAACCTCGGGTTACCATTTCATTTTCTTACACCGATGTGTTTCGACAAACAAGCCTCCATCAAAGCACCACAAGCGTGCTGTCCTCCTTTTGGAGAGAATGAGCAATTATCCCCGGGTGTGTAGGAGAGGTGCTATCTTCCGTTTCCGCAATGAACAAGGATGTCCAACACACACTGTTCATCAAAAGAATGCAAGCCTACATTGCACGATGGCATCAAATCGCACACAATATCTCGGAGAACAAATTCTGTATTCAAAGTATACAATGTGGGCATACGATCTAAGCAATGTTAAAGACTTGGTTTAATCTTGTGACGGATTCGCCCAAGTTTACCGGGCACTCTAAATATGTTTATCTTTGGGTGTATGTCTGTGTATGTGTATGTTTGGGCCCATCTAACTAAATACGACAATGGCAAAAAAAACACCCCAAGGGAGTGTAAAAAGGTTTTTTGTGAAATTGAGGAAGTCATATTTAATTTTTCCGTGTCCATACAGATTTTCCAATGCCATTAAAATATAAATATGTCAATTGAAATGCGTCTAATGCCATAATATGAGGATTTCATTCATTGCAATCCTTCAAATGCAATTCTGTTTGACTGGTAGGGCCTATAATGGTCAAACTAAAATACATCTAAAATAAGAAAATAGACCAATTGAAGACAATGTAGCCATTTGGTTTAAATTATTTATGATTTTCTTCTTTGGTTTATTTATGACGGTAAGCACAATGTGGACATAGCCACACACAGGATCTGTCCCTTGATATCACTCTCTTGGTAACGGCTGTTAATGTAACATCTGAATGACACTGAAATCCTCCTCGTCTCAATAAAACAACAAGACATAATGTGTTATTTGAGTGTTAATCTCATCTTTGATGAGTGCAACCACTGAACAATGTGTTTGGACAATGCTTGATTTGAAAAGGTGGGAGACTGAAGACAGAAGGATAATAGGAGATTTAACCAATTTGTAATATTTCGTAAGAACGCACACTCTAGACGATTCAGTCAAGACACGACACACTTGGGGTTTATATTTCACAAAGTCAGATTGGCATTTTCAGGGACTTGGAATTTCACAGAAACTTGTGGTCAAACGTCACTTCAGACAAAAACTGGAGGCGGACTGTCGTCGTCAGACGTCTTGCAAGGGACATTAAACAAGCACTCGTACTGTTGCAATAATTCCACAAGCTTGTCCTCCTTTTCTACATACATTTTACTCCATCGCCGTTCCTTTTACATTACAGGATAAGTCATAAATATTAAACATGTTTGATTTGGAATCCGGGAGATTCAGATCCAAATTAAGATTATGTCTGTAAACCTCTCAGCTAGCTGAACTGTTATAGACAAATCAAATGTTATTCTTCTTCCTCTGATGTTTTTGGCAGTTACCAAGCAGCTTCAGGTGCATTACCACCACTGTCTAACTAGGGCTTACCATGATACGGCTCTGATCTGGCCAACAGATGAATGAAATATGACTAATGTAACGTTTAAATGAAGCTATTATAGCAAGTTGTACCAGGTTGATGGAAACACGTATAGAGAGAAAGGTGCTGTTTTCAATGCACTGATGTGACTTGGTGCTCCATCAGTCTATTGTATAATATGGGGGTAGGAAGTAATGAGTTCTCTGAGGAAAAGAGGCCATCATAAACCCCTGCTGACATGCTAAGCTATTTTTATTTCCCTCTCCAATTGCACTGCTGTTCGGCACAGCATGGGCTTTCCAATCCACAGTCTAAAAACCTTGGGAAAAAATGACTTATTACCCCAAATATGAAGAGAGTGAGACAAAAAGAAAGAGAGGACAGTTTTGATTAAAAAAGGAAAATGTGCAATGGCATTTCAATAGGAGCTAAGTTTAAACTTTGAAAACAAAGAACAGATTGAGGAATGGGGTGTTACTGAAGTGAAACAAATGACAAGTGAGAAATGAAAAACCGAGAACAAATTAGAAGCAATCAAATGAGAGTTCCAGTTTTTCTGCAAACTAATCCATTAAAGCTTATGGCAATCTGTATTGCTGCTCCACTTCTCCCAGGAAAATGAGAAGGTTTGGAGGAGACTGAACCAGGAGTCGTGGTTCCTCCACTGTTTCACAGGGAGCCATTTCTGCCCAGCAGGGTGAGCTGTCCCCGGGGGGCAGACCTCATCTTTCAAAACTCTGCTTCTCACCAACATATCTGCCAGAGGATGATGGGTGGAGGGGCTCTCAAGCTACAAAAGAGTGATGGGTGGTGTCAGAAGGGTGCAGCCAAGCACACGCAGCTCCTGGCTCTGCTGGGACATCCAATTCCATGTGTGTCCGTGGCAAGATGTGCCTTGCATGTCACCTGAAGAGATCGCCGTTCAGGCTCCAAAGGAACGTCCCTGACATAAACAAAAAGTCACTCCAAATACTTTCAAAATAGTAGTTTAAAACTACATGATGTTTCCAAATATGTTGTTGAAATAAAAATGTTAACGCAAGCAAACAGACCACCCTTATCTCTTTGTCAGTTATGAATGTGGTACAGGGTTCAAGAAAAGCACAGGAAAGCATTCCATTTTTAAAAAGCTGCTTTATTTGTTCGGAACTTGGTGAAAAATGAAAACCAGATAGTTTTTTTTAACTACCCATCAGAATGACACACAGTAGCATTTTTTGATCATGATTAAGTTGAGAAACAAGTGGTTAAGGTTGGATTGTGGTTGTCAGGCTTATAAGAAACCAGCATTGACTGTGGGAAGCGTCAACGTCTGTTGGCCCAACCTCTACACTGGCCATCTTGGTTTTTGGCAACCGGAACTGACAGGAGTCGCCCCCTGATGGCCATTAGAAAGATTGCAAGTTTAAGGCACATTCGCATCTGCTTCACTTTTCGGACCGGGAGTTTGCCGCCTGTGTAAAACTTACAAATACAGAGCATCCCCTGTTGCAATCAATGGGTGTTTCATTAATTGAAATATTTTTAAGAAAACCATTATTTTTTGAAAAATCACTGATGCATTCAAGTTAGTTTGTTCTAATGTCTAACCTTGTATTTTATTTTATATCTACCATATTTAATAGATTTCAATTCAATAAAGAAGTAAGTGTGCGGAAAGCAACATTTAAGTTCAACATGAAGTTGCAGTATAGCACTATCTCATTTGTTCAGGGAAAAGTAAAATAAAATGTCTCCTGAAATGGAAGGCAGACAACATCAAGTCCTTCCTTCTAGGCCACTCTCACTGAGAATCACCCTTTCATTATTGCGAAATTGCTGGTTACTGTGTCAAGGTTGCCTTTTTATCCATTCATTTATTGCCTTCTCTTCTTTTTTTAGCTTGTCACATACAAGACACAGCTTAGAATTTTAAAGTCAAAGTGATACCCATCTGGTGCATCTGCGAGGTGTGGATTGATCCGTTAAGTCGATGTGGCAGGTTGTGCCTGGGGAGATCAGCAGAAAAGACACACACACATATATACACATGGTGATCTCTGGAGGCAAACACAGTGCCGAGCAAAGTGACAATGGTCACGTCTCTGCTGAAAGTTATATGAAAGAAAATGTTTCCAATTACATAATGATTTTTAGTCAGGAAATGTGAAACAAAAGACGCATTCGTTAAACCGCCAATGCAGTCGGATTGTGGACATGTTGCAATTAAAGAGCAGAAGGTGGCTGGAGGGAGAAAGGTTCGCATGCATGCAGAGCGTTGGCAATACCATTAGAAGCTCGCCCCAACCAACCACCCACACACACAAACACACATGCACACAAACAGATCCCCACAAAGTATGTTTCCTAGTGCCCTCTACATGATGAAAACTACGAATGTCTCCCGTACCCTGATGATTGCTCCAAGTGGTCCTTTTCAAGCTGAGAAACAAATGTTGCCTGGGTCACTGAATCATGAAGGTCATGTGATGCATCATTCATTTCCCTCCCGTCACCATGACCACCGCATGCGGTCTACTACTCCAACTCCAGCGAGGCAGTGTGTTTTTTTTCATCGCTTTTTTGGCTTTGAGGCAATCTGGCAGTTACCAGACTGTCACTCTTTTGTCAGATTTCTACAACAACCCTCTTTCACTGACCACGGATGTACTGTCAAAATAGATTAATAGATGAATAAAAAATATATAAATAATATATTTTCCTGAATTTAACTATGGTGCTAACCGTGTGCAATCAGTCAAATGATAAGTGCATGGTATTTTTCACACTGAATTTGAATCTGTTTTGAATGCAGTTTTGCTGCTTGACGCATGATGTTCCTGCTTCAAAAGAAAAATAAATTGGTGCACACTGAAATTCTAACTTCCAGCCTTTCTGTCTGCAACTGCTCAAACCACAAAAAATGACAATGATTATAGTATGATCAAAGTTCTGTATACTGTGTTTATTGATTTTGTCTCTTATCTTTGCCTCAGCAATAATTCTAGCTTGCTTAGGAGCTGAGGTACTGCATGTATTGACTAAAGTCTATAGTTCATGCTGCATTTGGCTGTGCTGTCAGAGAGAAAGCCCAAAAAGCCCAAAGAAAACACCTCTGGCCCTGTCAGCCTTGAAAGCTTAGTTTGATGGGGAAATACAAACAGGCACTGCAGTCAGAATGTGAAGCTGGCTCTAAATCACCACTGCAATAACTGCTAGCTGTTGGCATTTACTGTCTGAACCTATACCTACCATAAATAATGCTCTGAATTCACCTAAAACCCACGTTATCCTGAGCCAGGACGCGCAGGGCTGTCTCTAAGGAAGTCATGTGATGTAGTTTAAAGGACAACAAAGTCCACATGGGGAGGAGGTGGCGGTGGATACATGAGTCAAACAAACACAGGACTTTGACTTGGGAGGCTGATGCTCGAGTCCCATGTGAAACCAAGTCAACTGTTCGTATATCCTACAAAACGTTACTCCCCAATATTTTGTCCGGTTTCCTACGAAGGCCAGCGACACATGTCAATTTCTCTCCCGTGACATGCGTACGGTCATTTCAAAATAAATTTCCGTCTTCTCAGGAAACAGCTCAGCTTTAGGTTCCCGGAAAAGATCATCGTTACTGAAGTACGTGACAAAAGAATCAATGTTGACTTCACGACCCACAAGGTCTCAGGATGTCTGTCTAGCTTGTTGCAACCACAACCTCTGAGCATTGCTAATGACTTTAAAAGACCATTATAATTTGAATTACTCCTTATATCTGAAAGTAGGTTATTTGTCAGCGTTTTCCAAAATGACTCTTGAGTGCTTTGCTGATTTGACACCTACTGTGGTCCTTCTGCTGAAAAGTACGAAGTAGACTTTTCTATGTAATTATAGATATGGACTTTCAATTATTGTACCGCATGAAGCAAATGACATGAAGCAAAATGTTCTGTTCAGCTATGCACAGCCACAGCTGCTCCATAACGTCATCCCAATACAGTAATGCCTTCTTGGTTGTTAACCATTGGATTAATAACGTTTTCTCCCTGGAAAGTACTTTCCTCTGCTGACTATTTGGGGTGTTTGAATCTTCTCTGTGTATAAGATGGAAGCAATGGAGAAATCGGGGAAGCAGTGGCTATAAAAGAAAGCAGCTGTGAAGGGAATGGACCAACAGAAGACACTGGCCATCGGTTTGTAATTGCACTTTGGCCAAACATTGAACCTCAGCTTGCTTCAGTCATAAGCTCTCTGATGTATCTGACTTAATACCAGGATTGTTTTGTGCATGTTTTGTCATATCTTTCGCCTTGAAATGTGATAAACAGATTAAGAAGAGCCATACAGCACACGATTTTGCAAAATCCCGCCGAGGATCAGATTCCTTCCATTTTCACATCAAATGGGAGTCATTCATGCATTAATCACACCATTTCTAGATTACTGCATTTCACTGTATTATGGTATTAGTCATGGCTTTCTGCTCCAATCCAGATTGTACAGGATACTGTAGCCAGGAATTAAACTGGATGCAACAAATGAGCCATATTACACATAATGGCATAACTGGCACAGGTTTTTTCGCCAATTATAGAACTTACAAATCCTAACCGTTTGTTTGCCAGTTCAAATCATTCTTGCTTCTTCTTCTGAAATCCCTCACCCATCATTCTGATCCTGTCGGCCTATTGATCAGAATCTCTTATCTGTCCCACAGCTGAAACCAAAGGCTGATTGAGCCCCCAGGTTATGGATCCAGCCTCCATATAGTGGAGTTTGACAGTTCATTCTTGACGCTGGAAGAAATCTCACCCAAGGCGCCTTACGACTTTTTTTTCATTAAAACTGGGAAGCTCCAGTAGTAATAAAAAAGAGTCAAGCTGCAGAAAACTATAATTAATTTGTATTTTTTTTTTATGCTGCAAAATGTTGATTTGCAGCAACATTATATTATTATAGTATTTGATCATATGGTTATATGTTTTGTGTCTGAAGTCCTTATCTGCAAAGTGACTAGTGCTGCCAGAGTGAAAAGTACAATATTTACATATGAAATGTTGTGGAATAGAAACATAAAATAGCAGAAAATGTAAATAAGCTGTACCTCAAAAAGCAAAAAATGAATCCAAATGGACTGCATTCATATGGCACTTTTCCCGTCTTAGCGGCCACTCAAAGCGCTTCACAACACAAGCCAGCATTCAGCCATCCACATTCATGCAAGCTACCATACAAGGTGCCACCTGCTCATCAGGGGCGATAAACATTCACACTCACTCTCACAGGAGCAATTCAGGGTTCAGTATCCTGCCCGAGGACACTTCGACATGTAGACTGCAGCGGTCAGGGATCGCTTTTCTGATTAGAGGATGACCGCTCAAACTCCTGAGCCAAAGCCACTCCTATCTGATTATATTTATCAGGATTAGTCGTGGATCTGTGGCGTACAGATTAGGATATTATTATGTATTGAATGGTAGATTCAATAACATTAAAAGCCAACACAGTTTAATCATAAGGCTTATCCTTGATGTTATTTATTCCACCATCGTCTGACTGGTTAGATTCAATTTTACCCTTTTTCTGTTTTCACCATTCACTGCAATCACTGCCAGTAGAGGAGCTTCCGTTCCTCTTGTATCAAGTTTCTAAATATATCACCCGCTACAGCTGTTTCTGTGAATGACCTAAAAAGGGGGGGTTTGACACGTGGTATGTAACAGCCTTTCCCTGCCAAATCCCTCTCCGTGTTTGCCAATAGAGCAACCACGACAAATTGATCGGAGTAAGGAGAAACTCAGGGTGACGGCATCTGTGGCTGTGGTATTAAAGCAGAATATCACTGAAATTCGACCCTAATTCATCCGCTGCCATGTGACACGCCAGTACGCGAACAGTAATTGCAGAGCAGATTATTCATGGCATTTCATTGAGCATGTCGTGAGAAGTGCTTTAGATTTTTTTTTGTGTAGAATACTCATAATGTGTAAGCTACGAGTGGCTGCACAACTCGATAATTTAAAAGTGCAGGGCAATTCTCTTTCAACAGAGGAACATTACTATTTCCCCCCTCTGACATTAAATATTTAACTTGGATTGAGATAAAGCTGGATTTTGTGTAACTGCATAATAATGCAGTTGTGAGACGTTAGACAGCAGTTTTAAAACATACATCATGTCAAGGCAGAGATGGACAACATCTTATATATCCTGCACATATGTCATACGAAATCAACTGGGGGTGAAATTCCCAGAGAATGAGGCAATCAAGGTTTGGCTCCAAATAAAAGTCTCACACAGAAAGCCTCAAGCAATATTTCTGTGTGTGTGTGTGTGTGTGTGTGAACGTGCATGAACCTAAATGTATGTTACATCTCAGCGCACGTACATACAGTGTTGCTACACACACTGTTAGGGTTGTGCGTACGGCTCCTGCACACACTGCCAA
This sequence comes from Anarhichas minor, assembly GCF_050575085.1. Classification (NCBI taxonomy): domain Eukaryota; kingdom Metazoa; phylum Chordata; class Actinopteri; order Perciformes; family Anarhichadidae; genus Anarhichas; species Anarhichas minor. The sequence goes on from NW_027466513.1 coordinate 2,124,884, forward strand.
CGGGCACACTCAATCCTTGCATTTCAAGGACTCGACATCTGTGAGTCAGAGTTGAGTCACAGCTCCACTCTAACAAGATATCCACGACATGGATAGGTGTATTTCTCGGTACTAAATAATGCAAAGAGGGAAGAGAAAATATAGCTTTTGTTTTGTCCTCCGGGTCATCCGCTTTGGATATTGTCAGCCGATTGAATGGGCATCAGTGGTAATCACCATGGGTTAGAAGGGGCCTGCTACACCTATTAGTAGGTTCAGATGGCTGTTATCTATTCACATGGTTGATCACCCATACGAATACAAGAAGACAAAGTTAAGCGTTGACCCATCGGGTCCGTAGTAAGTATGACGGGAGCAAAGGACGAAGTCAGGTGATGTAATACAAAGAGCGACAAGTCTGTGTAGGGAGGAGGTCGGGGTGGATGGATGGGTCAAACAAACGCAGGACTTTCACCCAGGTGGCTGCTGTCCAGTGTGAAAGTTAACTTGCATAACAAACGTCTCTTAACTTGCATTTAATTTGATATTCAGAGCATTAATATAGCAGCAAACAACTACTTGCTATGTAAAGATATGTTGGCTAAATGTAGCCGAGAATGAAGTCACTCCCCCTCTGTGTGTGTGTGTGTGTGTGTGTGTGTGTGTGTGTGTGTGTGTGTGTGTGTGTGTGTGTGTGTGTGTGTGTGTGTGTGTGTGTGTGTGTGTGTGTGTGTGTGTGTGTGTGTGTGTGTGTGTGTGTGTGTGGCCGCTGCTCTGCGCTCACATGGCGGTTACGTGGTGTAAGCGCTGTCAGCACTGTTGCTGTTGTTTTGCGCTGTTCATGCTGTTAGCACTGTTAGCTTCTAGCCACCGGCCCAGCTGTTGAGATTCATGGTGAGGCAATCCCTTAATCGTAGAACTTCTCGGAATTTCAAATGTAGCACCTTTTAACATATGCAACGTCATTAAAATCAGGATTTGGTCACCAAAGCATGATCATTGACATTTCACTGATATCCAACCATTACGTTGCATAAACATTACAAACCAAGGTTCTAGAAACACAACTTAAGTTTATGTTGTAAAGACTGTCACACGGAAAACACACCAGGCAGTGAGTGGGGAAGTATGGCTCACAACGGCTCACTGTAAGAACTACACTTTTCTTTGGCCGGGAGGCGTGTTTATGTGTTTCAGGCGGACAGAAATTCTTTGTATCTCAGGCCCACATGTCACAAGAGTCACAATGTTCTGTTCACCGATTGGCTGCGGAAATTCTCTGGCCGCAATTCGGTGCCAAAAATAAAACTAAACCAAAATTTGAGTTTGGCCGTACTTCGCAGCAGAATCAAATGGCCACAGACATTGCATGGCAGCTCGCCCCAGGCCACACTTGGCTACTTCTCTGATGTGTTTTCGCAGTTAGTCAAGCAACTCAATGAGTCTTTATTGACAAGAAGTACAATGATTTGCATTGCTCCAGCAGATCGGTCCATGTTAAAGGCACATGGTCCTACTTTGATGGTTTTACCAAACATGAGTATTATATGTTGGTTAGAATGTGACATAATCCATCAAAACTAATAAAGAGTATACTGTACATGAGGCTGGAGTGTAAATGACTCTCACTAAGAATAAAAACTCGTATACAAGCACTTTCTGTTTCACCCACTCAAACCATTTCCGACATTGCCCAGCAGTTCTCCCAGGACCAGAGCAACATATGTTACGCAGATGTGTCGTTTCCTCTCGAGCTTTAGCATCATCTGCTCCCTTTGGTTAATCGAAGGTGGCACATGTATGCTCATGGCAAACATGCACCTAACGCACAAGAGCACCAGTTTCCTCTTGGTTGGGGGTCAGATTTAGTGGCAGATTTGATCTGGAAATGTTATGCATCATCACAAAATCATCTGAAGTAATGTGTCACAGAGCGCGTTGCTCTGGGGGATAGGTGGGAGTTAAAAACAAGATAATGTGACAGCAGCTTTATGATCATCAAAATTGGATAACTGAAGAGTGGAAATTGCTTCACTCCACCGCAAATAACATAAATCCATGGATCTCCTCTACCTGGTGACAGTCCAAGCTGCTGGTGGTGTAATGAGAGTAGGAGTTTTTTTTCAAGCCTGAATAAACCCTTCATCAACCTGCAGCTCTTCTGCGACAGCATGGTTACTTGGCTCATAGCTGTACCTCGGTGACTGTTTTTTCTGTTGTAATAAAATGAGGATATTGATGTCCCTCTACAGTTAAGGGTATTTCGGTGAATAACAATCAAATTAGGATACTGGCGGCTTTTTATGTTCATGAACTAGCAGAAAGTTATAAAACATATTCATCTATCTCAGGTGTAGGTGTCAAACCACTCATCAGTTTGTGAAATGACATTAATCTGAAACAGCTGTACTGTATTTGAAACAGCTGTACTGTATTTGAAACAGCTGTACTGTATTTTGAAAAAGACAGCTTGACTAATAACTGACTTTTATAGACTGTTGTATTACTTTTTGTTCATGTAATGAATATATGTAAGTATAAATGCTAATTAAATGGTAGTAAAGGAAAGTAAAGAAAAATGTCCATTGTGTTGTTATTTTAGATCGCACTGACATATTATGACCCATTTAGCCATTTATGTTTCAGGACGTTGACAATATCTTTGATTGAAAGCAAATGTAGACAAGTACATTAGAATGAAGACCAGAGTAACAAATGCATTGATTGTGCACTTGCCAGGAGAGAGATTACTTTCATTAGGTTTTAACAGACAATCTCACCAAGGTCTTCATCTAATAACAGCCACTGTGAGCCCCTGGATTTCCCTTTAGCTTCTGTAGCTTTTACCATGAGAACAAATGAATGAGGATCACTAAAATTAATAGACAGGAAAGAGCGTTTAGAAGCTCTCTGGAGTATGTACACGCAGCTTGTGGGGAATAAACATACCATTTTTCTACAAGATGTTATCCATCCAGAAATATTAATATTTTACACCATTTCACTTGGTTTGTAACATAGTTGAAGAAGGTAGCTATAAATATCAAATGAGGGAAGTTCTCATCAACAGATGGTGAAGTAGGAACAGTATGGATATTTAAAAAAATAAATAAATGATTAATAAATTAAATGTAATAGCAGTGGTGACAAATTACATATTTCTATCTTAAATATTAAGATTGATGCTCTCTATGGGCCAGTTCTAGTATTCTAGACACATAAACTCTGTCACATTTAACAAGATGAAAATCATAAAGAGCTAAAGAAAGAAATAAGCCTAAAGACATCAAATAAACCCTGATAGTAGACTAATCAGTCATGTTAGAATTTTTTTTTTTTGTTTTTATATCAAATGTAATTTGGAACAGCCGAAATGTTGACTAAAAATTAAAATGAAGCCCTATCTATAGTCGACATTTAATGCAAATCAAACGCACGCAGAGGACACTATACTTGTGCTAGTTTTATATGTTGCAAGTCGGACATGTCGGGTGAAGACCTCTTCTTTTCAGGGAAACCCACATGCACGCCCATCAGACAGGAAACGTGGTTAAGATGGGTGACATGTTCTCTCCGCCCGAGACTCTCAACACTTGGGCCCCTCAGGGTCGTGTTCCCTCGCCTCTGCTGTGCTCACTGTACACCAATGATTTGTGTGTCTCGTTCTGAATCCGCGCAGCTTTTTAAATATGCAGACGACACAACAGCGGCATGCACGATAAGGGACGGCGATGAACTAACCCACACGGCTGAGTGGAGAGGGTTGACACTATTAAATTCCTTGCCGCACTTCTACAGAGCTACTGTGGAGAGTGTCTTCGCCTTGTCAGTCTCAATGCTACCTCTTCAAATCTCTCCCCTCCGTAAGGATAATCCAGAGTTTTCAGGTGTGGGAAATTTCACCTCAGGAACAGCACATATCCCGAGGCTGTTCGATACTTGAACTTCCGACGCAGGATCATCTTTAGTAGTAGAACAAGCATCGGCCAACAAGCACTGTCAATGTAGATGGGTGCCAACACAAAGATTTAAAATCAATAGCAAAAGCACTTCACGTTTTTTTGTCATCGTACGTTTGAAAGTATAAATGTGGTAAATGTTTTCATTATGTCTGTTTTCTTAGTACGTTTTTCAGAGATGCGCTGAGGCAAATGCCTTTCAGCTGCGTTGACATGGCAATGACATGTTGAAGTGAATTAGAAAAGCTTTGATGCAATGACGAGGCTAAAATATCCATTCCAGGCTGCACAGGTTTGCAGATCCCCACAAGTGCTTATCTCCGCTAGGATTTATGACAAATGCTCTCTTTACCCAATATGTAGATGAGGAAAAAAAAGCATACATAATGATGAAAAATCCATTACATAACTAAGGTTTAGCATGGAATAATATTTTTCAGACCGTCATCGCTGCCTTTCATTCACAGCGACCATGGAGCTCTGATTTACGGCCTCAGTGTCTGAGAAAAACAAATGTGTGCTTGTTAGCCGAGAGTTTGATCAGGATTCATGCTCTTTGTCAGACATAGATACACATAGCACAGCGCCCAGGTTCCGTCTGTGTCATGTTGTGCTATGAATATTTGCAAGTCTTATTCCTGTGAATCAAAAATTCACACACTGTCAAAATTGAGATATTTCCACGTTTCCTCTGTTCCCTCTCAGAGCTTCTTTCTTTTTTTTAGCTCATGACTGCTCATACTTGTTTGCTTGTCTGCGTGTGTGCTAATCTCATTTCAGCTTTTCGGGCCAGCCGAAGGGAGAATTTGAACATCGCCAGCAAAGCGAGAGAGTCACAGCTGACCACAGTGACGTAATCTGCGCTCAGCGGCCCGACTGACACTGCGCGCACACACATCCCCTCGCTTACCTATACCCACATTGCCACGGGGGGGAATGAACCATCAATGGCCCCTCAGTGTGAACGTGTGTGTGTGGGAATGAGAGAGACAGAGTAACCTATGCTTGCCAGTTGCAGCTGTAGCTACTAGCATTTAAGGGACAGACATTTTCCCTCCCAACACTTCTCATTCAAAAATACCCACTGTAATGCTTTGAAATATGTACTGTTACGTATGAAAAATGACACGTTAGGATGTTTCATAATATCCAAAACAGGCTCGGAAATGTTTCAGGAGCGCGCTTTGTGCAAAATCAAATGTATCCATCAACAATGCAGTGACCATATGACTTTAAGGAACAGTGTAGCATTTAGGGGGACCTATTGGCGGAGATGGAATATAATATTACTAAGTATGTTTGCATTAGTGTATAATCACGTGAAAATAAGAAGCCTTCTGTTTTTTCTACCTTAGAATGAGCTGTTTAAATCTACATACGGAGCCGACTGGCATGTTTCTACATCACCTCTAGATCTAGATCAGGCCATTTACGTTTCCTGTTTTCACGTTTTTTGTTCGGCCAACGTAGTTTTCCTACACGCCTGGCACACGGGGGAAGTTTCAGTTGGTTGCAATCTGCAACCAACTGAAAGATGCCGCCAAATCCTACACACTGCACCTTTAAAGCTAGGTTGATTTATTTGACTTGCATTTTATTTATTATATTTGTTGAAACTCACAATAAATTCAATGCACTGTCCCAGAACTGTAATAAGCCGATCATTTCATGTGGGCCAAATTAAATGATTGGATGGCCTACCTGCCTGTCTACCAAGCTATGAAGGGAGGGGCTGGGATTCGATTTTTTGTCAGTTGGATACTTTCACAATCTAGCTCGCTGGTTTCTCCACATTTTTCTACCCCAGCTTTAAAGCTGCGATTTGAATTCAACCGAACCACAAAATTGTATTACTCGGAATGATAACTGTTCCACTGTGCATATTACAGAGAATATTTCAATTTTTAAAATCTCATTTCAAAGCTGCTCTGCCCATTAAATCATGGTGCTCTGGATCTCTAACTAGGCGACATAATGACCCGGTTGCTACGCCTCTCTTATGCTGACCTGCTGACAGCTTCAATTAAGCTGCATATATTGCTCCTAGCGAAGCTCCAGCTCGTGCCCCCCCCCCCCCCCCCCCCCCCCCCCCCCCCCCATCTCACTGCTACTTTACCAGCAATCAAATGACAACTTGGACAAACTGTTTCCAAAAAGTTGAAGAAAAACTATCATGATTTTCACATGAATGGTTCTGATTGCTCGGCTCGACTCTCGCTAACAGCTCTGTGCCGGGAAGAACGTCAGCGGGTCGCCTCAGCAGCAGCTGATTGAATCATCCAGGCCGCTCGAACGCAGAGTCTTGAGGGGTCAAAGACGATTCGCGGACGAGGACATGGGAATGCTTGCATAACGTGTCCACTCATCACCTCAGCCACAGTGACACTGACACATTTAAGTGCCATAATTCCCATGATTGGTTCAGTTCACTGAGCTTTTCACATATCACCACATCCAACTGAGGAGCAGAAAAGCTTGCAAACACTCACAGACTCACGGACGCAAACAAAGGCAAAAGCAAAGCATGTCAACTACTAGCAGTAGAGACTTTCATCTCAGACTGCCTTTTGTAAGAATGATCACTTCATTCCAGCAGACTTTTCAAGAATCTTCTCTTCTCTAACGAGTGGATTTTAGCTACCAGGACATGTTCTGTCAGCTCAGCTCAGTAAGCAGTGAGCACAAAGAAGCAAATATCTTTCTGCTCCGTCATGCAGTCACACAGGGTCAGGTTATTATTAAGGTCACATTATGAGGGGATGAGAATAAGAAGGAGAGGGATTTGCTGTACTTTCTTCCAGGGGCTGGTGAACCATATGTTCAGCCTTGGGACACGATACATACCAAGCAAGGGGCTCAGCGAGAGCCCAGAGACACTCCGACACACTGACACATGGGAGGCAGGCTGCAAACTGTGTTGCCGGGGTCAGGCGTGCGGAGGGAGAGCACTATTAGTGGTAAACTGTCACAGTCCCGCATTAGAAACAAGGGGCCAAGTTAAGTTTAATTGAGAGCTTCAGTTCAAAAATGTGCACGTTCAGCTGGGATATCGCTTAAATGCAGGACCGTTGATGAACTGCCCAATGATGTAAGTTCTCGTTCATTTGCAATGAATAAATGAGATAGAAATGACACAGCAAAACACATCCAGTTTTAGCTTTCAGAGGCTGAAGTTGCTGATGGACTCTTGAATCCATTAAAGCCCATAAAGAGAGATTTACCGACAGTGGACAGGTTAAAAACTAAAAGAGTGTCCTACAAAAGCTTGGAAGCATTCCACGGCCGTGTTCCCTCATTTTGTTCCGAAACTGATAGAGGCTGCAAAGCTTGGCGCGGGTACGTGGCATGCATACGATTTATTTGAACAATTAAAGTAATAGTTTGACCTTTTGGGACATACGCTTAATTCTCTTTGTTTTTTTACGGTGGAAAGTAGAGAAGATTGATGCCACTCTCCATTTGGCCCGTACAGTAAATATGAAGCTACAGACAGCAGCTGATTAGCTTAGAGGTAGCATAAAGACTGGAAATGGGGAATCTAGCCAAATAAATAGTATAGAATATATATATATATATACCTTTTTAATTAATTGCTCAAAGAAATCATATGCATGTACACGCCCAGCGTTGCAGCATTTTTCAGTTTTGAAAGTATGCCAAGCACATCCAAAAGATTCAGAGGTAAAGTGAAAAACAGAGTGAGCGCTGAAGCAAAGGGACAATCCCCTGAGATCTCAGTAAGAAAGAAAGAGGTGGATGATGGAGAAAGCGCAGGCAGAGAGGGAGGGAGAGAGTTTGCCTCCAGCCTCGGCACAGAGGAGGATCAAAGGTTTGTGCTCTGCATCTCAATGGACTTCCGGTCACCAATACTGATGAGCCATTCACAGGGTGTATGTCTTATGGGTAAACAAGTGGTCATTGCATGGAAATGAATGGTTGTCTCTGGCCCATGTTGTTCGACTGCACGGTTACCTGCAGTGATGCCATTGGTTGGAAATTCAAATTTAGGATTGTAAAAAGCCAAATTGACAAAAAAAAGGATTAAAAAAAAACCCAACATTGTTATCAGGACATATATTACTTTGATGTTTTCTCAGGGTATACCCGCTCATTTATCAGATCCAAAATATTTCAACAATTTCACGAAATGCATTTTGACACCTCTACAGTCTTGTGATAGGATGGCGGATCGGAAAACCAGGATCATTTTTTTGTGTCAAATTGAACATTAGTTTATACCTTTCAGACTGACAGTTTCTGTATCAAAGTGACAATTAATTCTGCCCCTGCCATCGATGAGACTCTGCCCCGTCTTTCTCTCTGGCATATGAACCAATATGGTCATCATATTGAACGCAGCGTGTTTACCAATGTCACTCTGAGAGGAGTTTACTCTGCATTTTATAAGCGCAGCTGTGTGTTGTGCACACATCCTTGACAGTTTATTTGCTACTTAATGCAAACCGACGCTCAATTTAAGCTGCTACAGTAATAGAAAGAGATTTAGAAATGCAGTGCACAGCGTGAGACGATCACGTATTCTGCACACTAACGGGGAATACAGTTTGGCAAACTAACCACTGCTTAAGCAGGTAAACATGCCGTCAAAAATAAACCAACTGTACCAGATCATTGTTGTTTGTGCCAGTTGGGGTTGGGGGTCTCAGAATCCATAAATATAAAACAGCTTACAACATGTTCAATTTTACTTTGGGCCTGAGTTGAGGAAAGTTATGGGAATTGGATTAAAGAAACAAAAGCCAGTTTCTGTTGATAAATACATAACATTGTGTTCAGTGTTTTTGCAACTGTCCAGTGTGTTCAGCATTATTTTAAGGAGTAGGATTAAAAAAGGACACATTACATGACTGTGGTGTACCAACCTGTTCTCACTTCCAAATACCGCAAAAGGAGTTTAGGAAACGTGTGCTCATTGTTATAAAATAACAACAATCCTCAATAAAAGCCGGTATGCTATTCATTTACGGAGACGTGCAATTCATTGCGTTTTCAACAATGTCCTGCAAATATCTCAGAATAAAAGCCACAGAAAGATGCTGGAGGGCTTCAATTCTGAGACGAAAACAGGAAGAGTTGAGTAAGAAATACATATACATTCTTGTCATGTCTGTGACATGTTTTACAGATAGAGACATTGAAACTTTAGCGACGTTGCTGGTAGGATGTTGGTTTACTGTCAAAAGATAATTTACAGTCTATTTTCGCTGTGAACCGAGCGCGGCACGGGGTCAAAATATGCGAGACCTCGAATCTGTAGAAGATACGCAGCTAAGCCGAGCCCAAGGATGGGACAGACAAACGCGGAACTTTCATGGAACTAAAATGAAAGAAAATCATCAAAAAATCAAAAATAGTTTGAATAGCTTTGGGCCACTGACCAAGCCTCGCTATTTGAAGTGTTGGGTGCACTATAATTCAGCCGTGACCTTCCGCCCTTTAACGTTGCCTGGTCGAAACAGCAGACCAACTGCTACTTTAACGATCAGAGGATTTGTCCCAGATTGTGGAGAGTCATTACTCTAATGCTCTTTTTTATACGTGATCTAATGTGGGTATACTTTGAGAATGTGGTTGTTGTTGTAAAGTGTAAGCAATCCACTCATCCGGGGGAAAAAAAGAAGAATCTGCGGTGCAACCTGTTCTACAAAGACATATCGTCCTCAGTTATGAATCTTTCATGAGGAGGATAAACATAGATCCAACATGAACTGTTAAAGATATTTTTTGTTATTGTACTTGAGAGAGAATGCATATGCTATTTTTGTTCGGGGATGTTTTCTGTTTTAATACCCTCGCTGCTTATCTGGTGACATAAAAACAAGGACATCCTTTACTGTTTCACTGTTGAGTTAATGTCTCACCATCAACGGACGACAATAGCTTGAACAATTTTAATTATAGACAGAAGGCCATGTTCATTTCACACTGTGAATGATTTAGAATAAATGGACAACAAATAAAAAACAATAAAGTAATAAATAAAACTCACAAATGCAGTTCATCAGAGCGCTTCAGTGTCTATATCAGGACCTATATTATTTCTACATCCATGTTTTTAATGCTGTAATCATCGTGGAAAATTGGATGTATTCTCTAAACACCTATTGTAATTACAATTTTGACATTATCTTTCATTAGTGTGTGTTTGTCTGTCACAGATGGTTGTAAATCCTCTAGTGAAACACTCACGACCTCCAGTGGGATTCTGTCCCTTTAACTTGAGAGCCTATTAATTGTCTGCAATTATCCATTGCGAGCATAACATCTGTCAGAAGTATCTCTTCTCTTCCCACGTGGATAGAAAATGCCATAGTGGTAAAGGTTGACTGCGACATTCACTGTTTATTGCACAGTAGGGCTTGTACAGTCCGAATTTCCCATCGCAGGTTTAAAAGAAACATGTCCGCCTCACCACTACCCCCATCCCATGTTTTTTTGATGGCCAACGTTTTACTTTTGTTAGACAACAGCTTGCATACAGGAGAATTCATGAAGACAGTGCCTCATATAGGTTCTATTAATGAAAGACAAAAACGAAATAATGAGACATTTGTAAACTAGCTCGTTTGATTACCGTATTTTCCGCACTATAAGGCGCACTTAAACGCCTTTAATTTTCTCAAAAAACGACAGTGCGCCTTGTAATCCGGAGCGCCTTATATATGGATCAATTGGTTAATTGGTTGATCCATACTGGTTGTACACGGCGCTCTGTCAAAATGTTTCAGTACGACTGGTAAACTACAAAGCCGCACCGCGGTAAACACCGGTACTGTGCTTACTCCTAGTCCAACACCACTTGTGTGTATAAAGACCCCAAAATGGCACCTTTCAAGAGACACGCTTACGACGCTGAGTTCAAACTCAAGGCTGTCAGCTACGCAGCCGAACATGGGAATAGAGCAGCAGCGAGAGAATTCAATATGCGCCTTATATGCGCCTTATAATCCGGTGCGCACTATATATAAAAACAGTTCTAAAATAGGCTATTCATTGAAGGTGCGCCTTATAATCCGGTGCGCTTTATAGTGCGGAAAATACGGTACTCTGTGTTTAAAGTGTGCTGTTCTGTAACAATGGAGGAATCATCCGCAGTTCCCTCGGTGCATTCAAAATCTTTAGTGCAAATTTCAAGAAACAAAAGTAGAGAAACCAAAAACCGACACTGAGGAAATCATAAGGCAACAATTATAAATATATCAAAAATAGTCATTAGAGAACTATCTTTGTTACAAAACGGGTACAAAAGTTTTGTCCTGCACCAGTGAGAGGGACATGTTTTTCAGTTCCTCTACTGATTTCACAGCCTTGTATCCCAGCTGGTGAAGTACTTTTTGACAAACAGTCTGTGTGTATTCTACCATGTCGTAAGACAGTTTCAAGCGCCAACTCTCGGCATTAGCTGCCGAGTCCCTCACTGTACCAAACTTGTGTTTGGCTGAGGGCTCACTGCTGCCCCGAGTGTTTGCATGTATCCAGTCTTCCACGTTTTTATCCAAAGGCAGCCCCAGATAGTCATAGATCTCCTTCGTCTTGAGGAGCGGATTCCTGGCCAAATCCTCATAGCGAACCAACATGTATTTCCCTTTCAGCCAATAGGGATGGCTGAGACCAGTTGAAGCAGAACTGAGAAAGTCTTCACAGACAACCGTGAGCTGACTCAGGTCTAGATTGTAGGGCCGTCGCCCCGTGGCCCTCCAAATACGCCACAGACGATACGTATCCCTGAACGTCTCGATCCGCGATGACAGGATGCCACGCGGGTCTCTGACCAGTTGGATCACTTTGATATTCAGCCGCGGGTCCTCCACCAAAGCGCGTAGATCTCCGATCTCGGGCACCCGGACGATTTTGATTGCCACGTGCCGCTTCTCGCGGCATGCCTCCGTCGCTAAGGTCATGTTCAGGGCCGCGCACTTCTTCACGCAGTCCCCTTCTTCAACATTCACATCAGCGGGACCGAAGGCATCGCACACAGGCTGCTGGCACAACGCCCGGCTGGCGCCACGACGGAACAGTTTATCCGTGGTGTGGTTCGTGGGCGTCGGTTTGATATAGCTCTCCAGGAAATAAAGGTCGCAACCGTACAGGCTGCGCAGGAGGTCCCGGCTGGCGCCCAGCATCACGCGGCGGTCCGCAGCATTGCGGCTGTGCGAGAGACGCGGGATCAGCGTGGTCTGGACATGATAAAGGGGCTCGAACAGGTAGAACACCTCCTGGTGCTGGTTGAGTAGCTGGCCGACAAAGGAGGAGCCGCTGCGGGTGGTGGCCAGCACCAGGATGTGCGTTTTACGCGTGGCATTGATGGAGAAGTAAGGGTAGTCATCGCAGCCTCCACCGCCTGCTGCTCCCCGCTCAAAGGGGGGTTCGGTCTCCTGACCCCCAACACCACAGTTCTGGCGGCTGGGCAAAGGGCACAGCTGGAAAGGCTTGGAGGTGAGTGTCCGGATGGCCGTGTACTGGATGGCGATGGAGGCCAAGGCCAGTAGAATCACTGCCTTCCAGGAACATTGCATGGCGGAACCACTTCATTTAGACAAAGCGGTCCATGCCAGCTCCTCCCTGTCAACAAAAAAATATATATATATATATATTTTTATTCTTGAAAATGATTTGTTATTTCATCAGGTTTTGGGGTCCAACAGTTCTGTGAATATCTTTCTAAGTGTTTCTACCCAGACAGGATCCCTTCCTACCCTTAAATGATGATTGATTTGACATATTTGACACTACAATTGGACACAGTGCAGTGGAGAGAGGAGACCGTAACAATGAAATCTCATTTAAATATGCCAATTAAGGGTGGGACCACTTGAAATGTGATTGATTTTAGAATTGAGGGCGAGTCACCAGTGGCTTGAATATGAAGGCTATAATTTATTTATCATTCTGGGGACAAAAGATTTTCATTCACTTTCACACGTACGTTGAAGGCAGAGTTGATGATTTACTATATGCTGAATAAGAAAAAGAACAAGAGCAACCCTTAATACAGATTGCTGTGGCCACGAGTCAGAGTCCCGTGACCTAATCATTTAATTTGTCTCCCGTTGCTCCGTCATTTGCTACAGCCTCATTTTTGAAAATGAAAATAGACAAAGAGGAGAGTTCTTAGCTCTAACTTTTGGTTCCCATCCAATCAGCTGACACTGACTGCCAAAAGCATGTACAGCAGTCTGAGGGACTAAACCGTATACAGTATCTAAAAATGGCAAGACATCTTTGCACCAGTGTTTTAAAAATAGCTTTTCTGTGAATATTGAATAAAATGTTCTGGTTATATGTCTGGAGCAGGCTTTACGGGTACAAAATGCATCAACACTTACCATATAATCATTATTAGGGACACCGAATACTTCTAAGTACACTATACTGCAGTAAAGCCCCACACATCCACCCTGGCTCTCTGTCTTCTCCAACATGTCTGCATCTAATTCAAGGAGCTTGTTTGGCCTGATTGGAGAGTCTGAGCATTGTGCCGTATTCCACTTGTTCATCAGGGGAAGGAAAGCCTGGCCCACAAAAGGTAAACAATAGTTTAAAGCTTCACTGCCAATGTCACGTCAAGGGGAAACGATGCTGCGAGTGTAGAATTAGATAGAAAACCTGTCCCATTCAGAGTGAGAATTATTATTTTTTAAACAACACTTTAGCATAACATACCGGTTGTCTTGATGCAGGGAGCTTTGATGGTGTAAGTAAAATGAAAGGCTCACCATCATCACTTCAGAAGACCATGCACGAGACCTGTAAGGTCCAAAAAGAAATGATGCATCAGGGGGTATCTCTTCTGACTCCAAAGCAGCTCTTAAAAAAAAAAAACATCTGAGGAGGAAAATTAAAATCCCAGACTTGTTTTGTGAAAGCATATACAAAATCTATTCTCCTCCCACTCTGTTGAAGGAACTGACGGGGTTGATGGTTTGCTTTACAACACTAAATACCGACAGCAACTCTGACGACTCACGCTTACAGAGAGCGTCAATGCTTTCTTCTCATACACATTTTGAATGAAAAGAAAAAGAAAAGCCCACTATACTGCAGCGGGGACAGGTTAGGCTTCCTGACAAGATATGTTCCCGCGATGCAGACATCCTCACCGAACGCTGCGTTAAGATAACACGGCGCAAACGATCGCATCCTACACCAGCGGCAAGTGTTTTAAAAAATAATCACCTTAAAAATAAAAAAAACCTGCATTAATCTGATGACGAAGGAACAGTGAAATGATGGAGCGGAATCGCACTAACTCCGTTATACCTTGATGGTAGTTGTAGTATGCTCATGGTGCGCTGCACGTCCACGAATCACTGCTGCTTTTTTCCTTCAGTCCTCGAACGTTTTCCACCTCTCGGGTTGGAGAGAATAAATGCGCCTGGCGGAGCCGTATTTTCCCATGTAACGGTGGATGCGAGTCGGTTTAAGTTGAACGGTTTGGCTTCGGACGCAGAGAGACAAATAGGGATGTAAAAAAAACAACAAAAAAAACAACAACAAAGTGGAAACGCTGGAGCGGTTGTGTTATTGTGAAGCAGCCGGTCGGTGAGAGGGAAAAAAAAGGCGACAGCAGGGCTCCCCTTAAATGATGCGCATGAGGCTGAGAGTGTGTGAGGTAGCTACACAAGGACCGACTGTCTGGACCACCCCAGACCCCTCCCCCTTTCCACCTGCCTCTCCCTCTCTCTCTCTCTGTCACACACACACACACACACACACACACACACACACACACACACACACACACACACACACACACACACACGCACACCATCATCCTCAGTCTCTTGCCTGCCACATCACACACTCACAGACACCCCCCTCCCTTCCCCGCTCATCACGCAGGCGAATCAGCTCTTTTCACCCAGCCAATGTGGAAGCGAGTTCAGTGATTCCATCAACCCTTTTTTCCAAGTTTAAATTATGTGCAAATGTTTGATTGTTTTGCATAAAACCAGTGCTACTTTTATTTATATATATATATAAATTTGACAGCATATCCTACAGGTTAGTTTTTATCTGACTTATCTCCCATGTTATCCCACTTGTCTGATTCTATAGCGCGCCCGTTTTGTGGGATTCTTTTTTATTTATTATGGCAGAATCGTTTCTCTCCTGCCTCTTCTTCTTTTTTTTTTTTTTTTGACGTGAACTCGTCACATCAGCAGTACCGCCTCGGGCTCTGTGATTCTGCAAAGCCTTCGCTAACCGATACAGGAGTGAGTGGGCAGATAATGAACAGGATACCTAAAGTGTGAAGAGCTCATGCCGTTTGAAACGGGGCTGAAAATCAGGAGAAAATAAGCTTTAGAGAATGGCTGAGGAGGAGGAGAAGGAGAGGGATGCACAAGTAAGTATACTGCACACGTGTGAAGACAAGCGGGTCTATAACGGTGTGGCAATAATGCAGTGCACATGTAGGTTGCAATCATACCATGCCACCCCGTTCAACATTCTAAGAAATGATATAGTTTGGTACCACTTTCTAATAAGACACCTTTTATGAATGATTGCAATTGGTTTTATGTTAGAAAAATTCATTCGAGGCCGATGTAAAAATCATTAAACAGGACATTTATTCTTGCAAGAAGGAGACAGAGTTGATTCACATCCATCAAGACTGCTCAGAGGTCTGCCTCTGAGTCTCTGATATTTATACTTGAATAACAACAGGCAGTCTGGTGGCACAGGGTAATTTACGATAAGTCAAGTCACAAATGGATAACACGCATACGTATTGCGTTTCACACAGCGTAATCTTCACAAAACCTGGAACAACACTTTAACAGTTTGCTCTAGTACAAAAGGTCATTCTATGAAATCAGGAAGTCTTGGTTGCAAATCAGCTCTGCGTAAGTATTGACATCTTCTACAGCTTTATTATCTCTTATTTAGGACACGCATCTGCTAGCCCCCAAGAGGAAAGATATCTGAGACGCTTGGTGTCAGAGGAAGTTTCACACAACCAGAGATGCGAGGACACAGGCCTCGAGAGTTCAATTGAGGACATCAGTCTTTTGTAAGTCAAAACATTCCTTAGTCATTCGATTTTTCCAACATTTTATTATCAGCTAATAATTGTATTAATGTCTTATGGATAAGCCAATAATAATAATACAAAGGACAAACTTAGGTTTACCAGGTTTGAAATAGTCTCTGGCGAGTGATTATCCTCCAGCAAGAGACTTGCTTTGTGCTTTTCATTACATCATCAGGTAGATCACTCCATACGGCCGTTTGGCCACCGAACGTCTTGATTGTCAGTGTTGTTGAGCACGTGGATCCAAATTCATTTATTAAAAACGTATTAACATTTAAGCTACAATTAAAGATTGGAGGGATTGTTGCAACAAAAAAACAACAAGTGACTTAAAAACATTTAGGTCAACAACTACAGATTTGATGACTCATTTGGAAAGTGAGAGAAGTAGCGCCTTGGCAGCAGAGTGGTTACAGCCAGCCCCGACCGCGATGGTTTTAATGAACCTAACCTAAGTGTTTTTGTTTGAATGGCAACCAAGGGTTTACTGCGACCGTAGTCGAGCGTCGTAGTTTGACGCATTAGAAAGTGAAGCCAAGGGTCCTGACCAAGCATCAACGCGTGAATAATTGGGATGAGAACTGCAACATCCTGGGTTCCATTCCAGCCTCACGCTCCATTTCACCCTCTCTCTCTCGACCACCGAGATAGTTGAACTCCCTCGCTTGGGGCGGTGACTCACTCTTGACTCGGAGGGCACAATCCACCATTTTCCTGCAGGCAACCGTGGTACTTACTTGTATCTCAATCGCTCAACAGTCGGCTGCAAAGCACCAGTGCCTGCTGAAGGTCTGATGGAGCCAACAGAACAGAAATTCTATTGTGTCCTTTTTAATTATTTTGATTCATCTTAGTATCGGTGTTGAGCAACAAGCATCTCTCAAATGTCAACATCCCTGGGAAAAGACGTTAGTTTCAAACCGACTTAGCGTTGGAGATTTTTAGGAAGATTTAATTAATTAACCGAAAGGGCCACAGAATGAGACATTGGCCATGAAATGAAATGCTATTATTTAATTAAGTGATACTTGTATATAGAATATATCCAGATGATGACATAGGACACAAAACTAGCAGTTGCATGGATCTAAACATGCCTTTTTTTTTCTCCTTCACGGTTATATATTCATTCTTTGACAACTGAGTTTCTCTTTTTCGCTCTATAAAATCTCAACAGGATGTTTTCCTGATCTATATCTCCCAGTGAAAAGAGATATAAAAGATGTAGTCCAGCTTTGGGAGTCAGGGGAAATGGACCATTTTGAGGAACTTGTGAATCCAGCAGACTATCATGATGCGAGACATTGGTTCCCCAAATTCGCTGGCAAGAGGTCGGCGAGGTAGTTAAAACGCTCTGAGAGTGCCAGAGATGCCGAGATTTGACGGCCTGACGCGTCACCAATTCCATTTTACTCAGACGTCAAATAGCCTCACGATGCCGACCTGAATTAGCAATCTCAGTTTAAATGGCAATATTTCAGAAGCACTGACTTGAGCCTGGACACAGCAAGCTGGACCGATCAATAAACCATGGTGAGTGGTTTAGAGATGATGGCTTGACTCTTGAGCCCAAGCCATCTACATGTAATATCCACAGTTGTAGATATTACATGAAATATAACTGCGCACTGTCAATGGAAAGGAGCAGTGGCTGTTTTTAAACTGTATTTTGAAGCAGCCTAAACAATAATGTGGCAGTCTTAATAGACTTGAAGTGGTGTAATAAATATTTAGATCCTTTAATAAAATAGCAATACCACACGGAAAATGACAAATAAAAGTTCTGCAATCCTGCAAGTACAGAAGTATTCATTGTACTCACTGTCCAGTGAAAACCGTTTAGTGATTTTAAGTATTACAATACCAGAAAGATTGAGTAGATGCTTCAGTTTCTTAAGATAATTAATCCAAATCTGAAAAATGCATTTTGGAGACAGTACGGTGTGGAATGGCTCCTTTCGTTTTGCCATCTTTATTATAATAATGGATTATAATTACAAATGTTATTATTATAACCTGTATTTAACCAAGGAAAGCCATTGAGAGGAAGCTGTCGTTTACAAGGACGCCCTGATTACAGTACATATAATACAATAGAAGCACACAAGAGTTACACCTGACGTCAATAAATTATACAAACGGCAACAAACAAACAGACCAAGGACGTCAACATAAAACAGGCCAAGGTGATAACATCAATTCATAGAAAACACAGACAACATGTAAGCATTATAGTAATAAAGCTAGTCGAGGTAGAGAACCTGTTAACTGCTTTTAATACTGTTTTTCATTTTGAGAATACAACTGCATCCCATTTTCAAAGTGTTTCGTATGTAAAACCTTTATCCACAAATAAATATGTAGTTACTACAACTCTCAAATTCCACTCGGAGTGAAGTAGAGGTTTACAGTAAGATAAAATGGAAAACTCAAGGAACTTGAATACATGTACTTAGTTTTCTCTGGCGGTGTCATACTCTATTCCCTGGTTAACATGCTATTCACTTGATATCACTATATGCACTATTCAAGGCAAACATCTGCCTCAGCAGGTCTTTCATTACATTTCTCTTTGTGCATGTCCACAGTCGCGTTTATTCGCCCTTTCCTGCACACTGCGAGAAGTCGCATGGGTATTGTCTTCGCCTCATAGCAGTGCCGGATGGAGCGCCAGCGAAAGATGCAGCCATACAGCTCTGAGTCCACGGCTGTCCCCAGAACGTCAATGTCAACGAACCCAGCTTGCGGAAAGCCTTGTCAAGGGACGCACTCCCACACTGACGCCGGGCATCTGCTGCAGCACGATAGCCTTTCAGCGCATTATCACGCAAGGGTATTCTTCTTGAGCATGCTATAAAAGGATTTGTAATAGATTCATAACATGCCAAGTTCAATAATATGTGTGAAGGGGCAAGGGGGGGGGGGGGTGGCTTTGTTCTTCACTCTCTCCATCATCCTATTGTATGCACATGGTGACAGAAGCTGTTTTTTTTTGTGTCTGGCGTTTTTCATTTACTACTTGGAACTCTGTGCGCACAAAGATTTCAAGGGATTGTCGTGTTCTCATTTACAAAATAGGAGGAGGCCGAACAGAGAGCGTCTGGAAGTGTGCTGGTGTGATCGGTGTAGCATATGACAACAATGTTTGATTCAATATAACGCTCTTTATTGTGTACTGTAGTGGGTGTTATTCACTTATCGATGTAAAGGAGGTGAATGTTAAGAAAGAAACCTCTGGCCACACATTTTGTAAATAAATGCGTTTTGTATAATAAAATCAAAATGCCATCGGTTATCTTTCATGTTGTCCCTTAAACTGCATCTACTATTACATATTCATAAAACATATCTGTCTGAATAAATTAAGTTGAAAGCCATTTTAAGTGTAAACAATAGTGATAGCTTCCGAAACCTTCACAAAAAAGTAATTTTAAAGGGGACATATGCTCATTTTCAGGTTCTTTCGTATTTTGGATTTGTACCTGACCTTGTTTACAGTAATGTAAAAAAAAACATACTTGTATTCACCCTCTGTCTGAAAGGATCAGTTTTAGCGACTCTTTAAGGCTCCCTCCTGAAATAGCCCAGTCTATTCCGACTGGCTTGCGAGAAAAATATAGCGTACAAAAAACAAACTGTCTATGTTTTCTTGATATGTCCCCTTTAAAACACAACCTGTAAAACAATATTTTGTGCAGTCTGATTGGAATAATTAAGTCATTTTAAATTCTTGAAGTTGAGGACAGTTGGCATAGTCACACACTCCCTAAAACGGCAAACCTTTAGATATAGAGTCCATTTAGAGCCAACAACATTAGGATGAACTGTTAGGAATCCAGCTAAACTATGCAAGAGGTTAGGTTTGCCAGGTGATGGCGTTAAGACCCCCGATGCCCTGTACTTCCAAAGCATGTGCAACTACCTCAATTTAATGAACTACCTAGTGGAGATATAGCATTACGATCCTGAGCCGCAGCCGACCGTGACCGCGGCTTTATGGGGCGTGGAAGCGGTGATGCCGCCGGCTCCTCTCGAATTTTATCAAACGAGCCAATCAATGATATCGTAGCAGAAAGCAGAGTATCGATTTGTTTAAAAGCCGTTCAATCATTCTCATCTTCTCTTCTCAAGGGTTGAGGGAGAGCAGAAAGCAAGTCCAACGAGGGTCTGCGGGCTTTGAGTGCGCAGATTCCAGCTCTATGTGAGTCGAGCACAGTCCACACTCGATTTCTGTGCGCAACTCAGCTTTTCAGGTTTTTTCTCTGACCTCTCAGCCCTCAGCATCTTTACTGTACCTGCCCTCAGCATCTTTACTGTACCTGCACTCACCCAGCGCAAGTGCCATCGCTGGTCATGTGATGACTCTAAGTGCCTACTTTGCAATTACCATCATCTCCCAAAGACCTGTACTTTAGGCTCGGTGGATGTTCGTCTTCTTACTCAGCACAGCAGCTTGCGAGTTTGTCGTGCTTCTTTATTCTGTTCAGTCGAAGAGGGCAGGTTTTGGGCTACTGTTTGATATTCAACACAAACAAGAACTGCCCAATCTGCATCTACACTGAATATGTAAGTGACCTGAAAGCCTCCCGTCTCGTCAGCTTCTCCAGCAGCGATGGCTCAGCTGTGTGCGCTCCCGACTGCTTGAAATTCCAACAAGACGTTGGTCCCTCAGGGTGAGCTTTATGCAGTGTGTAAACCCACAGAGCTTCAGCTGTCATTCTGCTGTCCTCCTTTGTCAAAGGTCTCCTTCATCAAATAAATACCATATATCCCCTCTCACCATGCATCCATATGTATGGGGTCCTTTGATAAACGACTTCATAGCCTTGGCAAAATAGCATGACATTTGAAACATACACACAGTGGTTGCACACATGAGGAAACACATGAACCACATGCGACTGCAATAAAAATAATTTTAAGCCAGTTTGTCACTGGAGCCCATTTGGAAGTCAGTTTCAATCTATTTCAGGTGGTTATTTAAATCTCAGTAGTAACATAACAAATTATACTTTTGAGACGGTTGTGTTTGTAAAGGGCTGTGAAGCAAGATCAAGTGTAATTAAAAGTTGAACAATAAGGTCCTGGAAATTTTTCGGCTATCGGTGATTTACATGTTGCATAACGGAGGTTGTTGCAAGCCTGGGTGCCATTAATCACCTTTCCATCATATTAGGGGTTGATGATAATAACCATTTAAAAGAAATAGTCAAATCAATGAATTCCTGCATATAGCCAAAACACAAGAGCATTACAGTATAATGTCTATTTTTGTGTACGTGTATGAGCAATAATCACATAGCAGGGGCACAAATCTGTTCACACAGTCAAATGATGGGGACTCAAATATGGGGACTCACATTATATGGGGACTCAAAGCCAGTACACACAAAATAGTAAAACCATTATATTTTAAGATTAAGCCTTGGTTTTAGGGCTAGGGTTAGAATATTTAGGTTAAAGATCTGGATGCAGATCTTATACAGAAAAGAACAAAAACATTGGTACAATCAGCGCAGTCCCTGGAACATTTGTTTATACAACTAACCCGCTTACTATTTAGCATCTCTGTAGAACATTTGCGTGGGTGCTGCTGTCGAATGGGTGGAAGCAAACATTGGGCTCATCGAGGCCTCCCATGATTTACTGCATCAGGCTACAGAAACATCTGGAACAATCAGCAGAACATCTGGCCACGATAGACCCATCCCGCCACCAAACTAAACAGTAAATTCAGCACCTAAAATGAATTTTAGAACTGTTGTTTTTGTCATATATACTTTCACATCACGCAGCAAAAGAGTGACATTTTTTTTGCGGAGCTTTCGCACTGCAGATACGTTTATCAACCAATCACATTTGGCGAAACGGGTTGAGTTGCGCCGATACTTACTAATTTCAACCTGGACTAAAGGCACCAGATCCACTCCTTCCATTCTCACCTTTCACAACAAAAGCCCGAGATATTAAATTTGCAGGCGAGTATTTTACATTTTTGTGTTGTTCATTCGCAAATGCCCCCTGTGTGTAAAAGCCTTTTAGAGAGTGGAACTACGTAGAGAAGACATCATCGTCGAGACCGGGCATATATTAATAAAGCTCCACTGGACATTCAAACCTGCTATCAATCCAGAAACAACTCAAGGTGATCTGTGAGGGTATCGAAAGCAGTATCCTGGCCATTTGCTAGGATTCATTTTGGAAGCCGGAAATCCTGCGTATTATTATATCATTACAACTCAGTTACCATATTCAAATATCCTCTACAATGTCACACTGCCAGGCATTTAAGCTACTACTAAAGTTGGAATTATTATAGCTAAGCCTCCATTAACCCCACTGCCTCCTTTACCAGTGCCGGAGACCTCCACCTCCTGTAACCAGCTGATACACACTGTAATAATGCTAATGCAATACAAACTGCCCTACCGACCGCAGATTAACTGGAGCTTCAGATGAGTCTGGCACATCTTTATCCTTATCCTGTGGCCTTAATCATTTGGTGTGCTAAACGTTGGATACTTGGCTGGCTGGTGGACTACAGCTGTTGGCTGGATGGTTAGCTGACAGTAGTTGGAGCACACAGTAAACTGGGTTAGTACTAAACCCTTCAAAATAAGTCCTGCAGTGGGTTAATGCAAAATAAATACCCCATAATTCCTGTTACAGGACACATTTCAACATTTTTCCACCATACCATGCTCTTAACTGTTGCTGAATTAACGATTCAACTAGAAAGATGCACTAGTGTCTACAATGACCACTGCTGTAATGTTTAATTGGGGCTGGTTCAGAGTAGTGAGTGATGAGTCAGCAGGCAGTCAATGGCAGTATAAAACAGGCAATGCAAGGTGTTTTGAGACAGTATGAATCACAGCAACCACAAGAGGCTCTTGAGCATGCAGCCATAAACGAGCACCCAAAATATTATGCAGTTTGCTACAGCAGCATGCAAGACTTGCCATGGACAGACACAACAATGTTCACTCAGCATGTACGCACTGAGACACATGACTGATTTCATGATCCTCCTGGCGGGGAGAATAATTTTAAGAAATTGAGTAAATCTATTGTTTGTTTTGATTAAGAACCATCTGGTTGCCAAACTTAGAAAGACTCTGCAAATGTCTGGAGATGTTGTGCCATTGAAACTTCAGCAATTAATATAAAGGGGGAAATAAGCTTGCAGATATCGCCTTAAATGGTGTTATGTGATGCCCATCATGTTGGCGACAAATTTGACAGAAAAATATACACAAAACAGCAGTTATGTATGAAAAAAGCTTTAAATATTTGCGTTCTGACAAAGAGTCACATGTATGTGTGTTAAGAATGGAGCAATACGCATTGAAATGCTCCTTTGCCCAATTCAATACACTAAGTGCACCCCTAATTGTGCTGCAAAGCACCATTTAAATAAGGCGATATGCATAATTTTGGCACAAAATTGGCCTCATTCTATAAAAATAAGCCTCATTGCCAAAACAGTCTAATTCACTAAGATCAGCGCTAATAGCCACATGCAGTTAAGTGAAATTATTAGCATCTTCAGAGTGTTGGTGGTAACTTAAGCGCATTAATAAGAGGTGTCACGCCCAGACCTTCCAGTGATTGTAGCTAAGCGAAGGCTTCGTCAAGCTCTGCTCACATATTTTGGGACAGTTGGGTCATGAAAAGTAAAGCTCCCCCACACGTCATTTTTGAAAATGCATGACAAAAAAAAAAGAATAAAAAAATCATCCTGAGGGATCCCTATGTTGCTCTCCCTAAGGTTTTCCCCGTTAAAAGGGGCTTTCTGGGGGAGTTTTCCCTGTACCGATGTGACGGTCCCAGGATAGAGGATGTCGCATGTGTACGGATTGTAAAGCCCTCTGAGGCAAATTTGTAATTCGTGATTTTGGGCTATACAAAATGAATTTTTTCAATCTTCAAAAAGGGGCAATTTGCACTCATCTGCAAAGTTTTATGGGCATGTCTAGGCTGTAATATCCTCAGGAAAATATATGTTTTGCATTGGAGACAGGGCAAATAGTAGTTGCAAATGATTCACAAGTTATCAGCTGCTGCAATTCATTCTTTGTTAATTCCTGAACAGGAGCAAATGTTTTTGGTTGAATTCACAGTGTTAACCATGTCTTTACTGTTACCAAAGTTGAGGGTCATAGTATGAAGCGCTAGGATATGAGAACTTATTGGGAATGGAAATGGGAAAAGTCTGCCTTCCTTTCTGCCAGAAATCTCCTTAGGGTTAGGCAACAAACCTTCTTGCCTAGGTTTAGGAAAAGATCATGGTTGGTCTGGCAGAAAGCCATGAAGGCAAAGTTATCCCATGTTCCCATATAATATTTACAAGTCCTTTTACCGCCAAATAAGTTCCCAATAGATAATTATAATATTCATTATGTTGATCATAATTGTTAACTTGCACACCCTTTCAGTAGCAGTTTGGGTTTGCTCAAAGATACTTCAACACTCCCCAATCGTGTCACGGAGAGATCCTCATTCAGCAAATGAAAACATGTAGAACTTTTTTTCGGGCATTTTCAAGTGCCTGAATTTACATCACTGGAACTTGGGCAAGTTATCCGTCTGTCATGGACCCACTGTACCTCCATGAATCGTTCTCCTCCTCTGACTGGCATGTAATGTGCTTGTGGGATAACTCATTCATGTGTGACAGACATCCTAAATGCTAGATTAGAGAAGCGTCCCTTATCTAAAAGAAGTAAAATGGAACAAGAAGCCTTCCAGTTAAATCATTCTGTCCCTGCAGGATACCCATCAAACCCTGTTATTTTTTATCGTATGTACTGACAGACTAAGAGATTATGTGTAATTATGGAGATAAGAGAAATTAAAGGGCCCTGTTCTTATTGACCTGCCTAATGCAGTGGACTGAAATCTGGTTCCCCGAATGCCTGTTTGCGGGAGGCAAATGTGCATTATTGTGACATTCTATGAGAGATGCTTTAAATCAGCATCTTTTCTTTATATTTTCATCTGGCACCGACTCTGCAAACGAAATAAGAAACGGGCAAAGCACCTCATTTGGAACATGAAATAGAGTGCATGAAAGCTGGCATGGCAGTGATTTAAGATCATTCGTGCAATTTTTGGTTAAAATATATATTTTCTTCCTCCAAATAGTCTGTGTAGTAAACTGCATGTCTCTAAATAGACTGGCCATTCAAGCAAAGGGCTTAAGAACAACATTGGATGGTAAGGGCGCTATGACACATCATCATTGTTTTTCTTGATAAAGTGTAAGTATATATTTAATTTGGTCAGCCCTTATACAATGGATGTGGAGGAAATTGTAATATATAGAACATAGAAGAAAAGGAGCTCCACATTTGCAGGATAAGTCATCTATAATGCATACTTTGCTTCCAACTGTTCACATTAGGCGTTATTTCATCTCACATGGAGCCCGAATAAAAGCTCTCTGAAGAATTTGTATATTTTACATATGTGCAAAACACACGCACACAGTTTTTGTGTGTGTTTTTTCAAACCTATTTTCAGTAGGAGGGAAACAATTGTCAGTCGGATCATCTCATGCTATTGTCAGTGCTGACCCAAATTCTGCTTTGTTGCCATGGTAATCAATGCCAAAAGTCAGTATTTGAATATTCTCGCTGGGCTCCTGCAGGAAAGGAGAGAATGCAAACACAAGCTGCTGTTCAACATTAAACAATAAACATAACTTTGTATTGAAGAATGGCCTCAGTCGATGTGATTGCAACGAATGCTGCAAGTCATGTGCCCAAGTTATCATCGCATTCCTTTTTTTGATTTGGAAACATTTCTAAACTCTTTAACTCTTGTTTTACTGCCATCTGTCATGATCAAAATTACACAGTGTTTGGAGTTGATGAAAGTCCAGAAATAATCTGAGGTTTGTCAAATTTTAGTGGACTCACACTGAAGCAAACAAAAGGAAAAGGAACCAAGATGACGGCACACAGATTTTAAACTCTTAACAGTAACCCGGAGACACCTTTATGAATATGATAAATCAAATTGTAAACACGTCTCTTCTCCCAGGTGTCTTCCAGCACGCCCTAGAAACTACCGACATCAAGAACAATCTAGACATATCTCGAATGAATAATTACAGGCCCGTATTAAACCTCCTGTTTTTAAGAAAAACTGTCTTTCAACAGCTGAACAACTTCTTGGCACTAAACGTCTGTTTTTGATGTATTCTAATCATGTTGTCGACCACACCGAAGCACTGACACTGATCTTGTTAAGGTCTTCCGTGACATCCACTTAAACACAGACTGTGGCAAAATTTCACTTTTAGGATTACTAGATCTCATCGCTGCATTCAACACAGTCATCCACAACATGTTATTAGACTGCCTGGAAAACTGGGTAGAAAGAGTGGACTTTGAGTCCTGCTATGTGATTGTATATCAGTCCTTGAGTGTGTGCATAATGTATCTTATGTGATTAGGTAACCAAGTTATTTACAAACTCTTACTTATATTTATCTCAGCAGCAATAACACTAATTGGTTGTGTCCTTGTCACACATCTCCTTGGATGGATGAAAGAGCACAGAATGGCTTTAATGTGTTCAGTCTAATTGTGTGACAGTCTAGAGTCCATCACTCGAAGACTATTTGAATTCAGAGAAGGGTGGCTGTCCTGCCTCTACCTCTTCATTTATAACTTTTAACTGATGTTAGAAGCTCATGTCCTTGTGCAATGCGGAGTAAATTCTAAGACCTGACCTTGTTGCAAAACGGTTATCAGGAAATCATACAAGTCTTGCTGAATTTGGTGTTTTCTTTCCTTAAACTAAAAACTAGTGCTGCTACAAGCAAGTTGAGAATGTTTTGTGCTGGCCACTTCCTGACCCAGATATGTCACGAGACATTTCTTCACAAGTTCATGGACGTTAACACAACTAGACAACTTATCCACATAACACTTAATATGCACGTTTGATAAAGGGTTAGAAATGAATAGCGTAAATTTGGTTGTTAGGATGTGTGTAGGATTTTCTACATTTGATGCTTGTTATGAAGCAAATTATGCAAAGGATACAAACACAGGCATTTTCTGAATCTAGTTTGTGACCTAAGTACCCCGTTTACATGGCCTTGAACTAAAACAAGACGCTGAGGTGGACAAAAGCTGGATTAGGCTGGAAATCAGGGAAGTGGCTGTTTTTTTGTGAAATATGATTTATTTTTCACAGATATTTATATAAAAGAAATGGTATTCTTGCATTAGTCTTAAAAAGGCATTTCTTAACTTCTAAAACCATTCTCAAATCCTCTCCCCTGAAGTGACGGGAATAAAAAAAATCTAACTTGCATTAGTCATTTCTGTCATTGTGAGCTTGTCAATTTACTGTCAGCTTCAACTGCAGCATATAAACATAGCTCAGTGTGCATAAAGAAAGGCACAAATCTGAAGACTGTCAATTAAGGATGGCTTTTTGAATGGCCAAATTGATTTGACTTTTTCTCTTCATACACAATGAAGACATAAAACCAGCGTATGACCAACTCTTTTGAGAATCTAAAACACAAAGGCACAGTCCTGACCCAAGAGGGCTGATTTCCACCCTTGACTGGATTGGCTGTCGAGTTATCTGTGGGCCGGGGTGAATCAGAGTCCAAACCGAGGATGGGCAGAGCCAACAGGGATGCAATCAAAGGCGATTTGTATCATCTGCAACCAGGGTTGAGAGGACTGATCAGGTGTCTGATAGCTGCCACCAGTGTTGTGTTCCTCTCTGTTTCACACACATATGTGACAGCCCACCCTCCCTGCAAACCCCTTTTTTTATTGAAAAGCGGGAATGAAAAGGAATGAGGTCGGGGGGGTTTAAGAGGAGTGAGGGATTGTGGAGAGAAATAAACCCAAGACGCAGACGGCTTTCCACCCAATCCTTGCCCAGAGCAAGGTCCCCTTTCACCCAACAACCCCCCTCTGTAAAGCTTCCAACCCTTCCCCATTATGCCCACCCCCATTTGCTGTCCTTAACCCCTCCTTCCTCTGGGGAAACTATTCAGCTTAGCATGAATACAAGGATGTGCCGGGGTGGCCACTCAAAGTATATCATTTACATGTGTAGGGCGCGCCCATCCACAAGACGCAGCCTATAGGGCCCTCATGTTTCCTTTTCCACTTGGTTCAATGTCAGGGTTTTTCAGTGCGGCTGTCCCAACTTTCACGCCTCATTGGAGCCTTGCAGTCACTGAAAGGGGGTATTTCAAACTCTGTAATGGTGAAAGGAGATCCTTGGGCGTCTGTTTATATGAATGATCCATGTGTATTTAGGGTAGTCGGTGATAAAAGGAGGGTGCCTTTGAATGGCCGCCCCATAAAGCAGTTGGTTGGTGAAATAAACAGATGTTTGTTGTCAAGGACAGGATGATGGAAACGGATGACAAGAAAAAAATAAATACTGCGTTATATGTGTAATTTTGTTCTGCTTGTAGACAATTTTGACATTGCAGAAGTTATGTTATTATTCTTACACAAGGTTGGAAAAGGACCAGTTTCCAGTTTAAATTACTGATTTTCGTCTGCTAACCTGATGTGCCAGATGTTTTTCAAACACCCTTGTCATCGAGGAAAGCTTTCAGTGCCAATCTTTGCTCTTCTTTCAGTAAAGAAATACTCTCCAGTTCTGAAATAACTGATGGCATGGCCACATCTTCGCTAACCTCGTTGGGAGCCGCTATTATTGTTTTGCCCACAACTAAACCTCGTCTGTGGCACAGGATGCTGATTCGTCTGTATAGCACTGTGGTTCGGATACAAATTCATCACTTGAAGTCTGACCAGATGGATTGTTGAGTAAATGTGTGTTCTCATGATAATCTTGGGCATCCAGCTGCTGTGCAATGTAACTGGAATGCAGCTCCAGCAGTGACCGTCGAGATGGAATGGCACTGATAGCTGGTTTACACTCTAAAGTGTGATTTGGTTGATATTTCTTTAGAAACATATACTACAGGTCTTTCCAACGGAGCCAAACAGAGGATACACTGGAGGTATCTATTCCTCTGTCTCTATATTGACTGTAGGTGATGGCCCTGAAGTGTTTTTAATGTTGCATAATACAACTTTTTTCAATCTGATTTAACAATGCTCTCTTTTACTACATATTGTGCTCACCCAGAATTGATTTAGTTGCAAATTGAATATTTGTTGAACTTGACTGATAACGTCAAAAACATTCCTAGTTCAACTGTTGTTGCTGCAGAGGACAAGATGTACAAATCTGTTACATTCAGGTAAATGTTCTTTATTTATCTTGAAAACCTCTCTACAGAAACGTATGTTTTTAAACCATTTCAAATTAATTCAAAATGTTGTTACAACTGGCATCACTACTGCAGGTGTTTTCTGCAAACATCTGCAAAACAATGCCATTCCCATCAGCCTCACCAGTTCACAGCAAATTGTATTTCCAAATGTCAGTATGTGACTCATTATTCCAAGGTGGTTGGCCCCAGTGCTATTCTTGTAGTCACCTACTGTTGTTGCTTTACTTATTTGTAGCTATACCTATGTTGAATACACTTATTGTAAGTCGCTTTGGATAAAAGCGTCTGCTAAATGACTGTAATGTGATGTAATATAGCAGTTTATTAACAAGTGAAACCAAATACAGTGTATAGCTCCAATAAAATGAGCACATTTGCTGCCATTCTGTCAGCAATTCAACAAGTGGGAAATATCATTGGTGTCAGAAATTCCTGATAGCTCCAACTGGGAGGCTGCTTGCGGTTTGTCATAATTTAGATTAAAACAAAATGACGTAAGTATCGACCTCACAGAGCAGCTTGCATGGCTGTAGACTGTTCATTTCTAGGGAGTCACCATCATTGCTCCACTGGCTGAATTGGCACAAGCTGCTCAGCCATGACTGGAGCCAGTCGAGGGCTGTCCTCGACCAAAGAAATCCTTAGTCATCCAGCAGAGGACAGATTTGTAAAACTGAGTTTCTCCAAAGAGAATCACACAAAAGCACCACTTCAAACTTGTGGTTTCCAGAGATGTGCTCATATGATTCTTGGAAATAAGTCATTCAACATGAAAATACATTACAAAATTATTAATCGACTAAATAATTCTTAGTCTCCTCAGACCAAAATGACTGATCAGTTGACGAATGGATCAAGGGTTGATTATATACAACACTGTGCTCATCGTTTTGTTTGTTTTTCTAAACAGAAGCATACATTTTCAGAGAGGTATGTGGGTAATAATAGTAACTGTACATAAACACCCCCCATATTTTCATGTTTATCGTTTAATTGTTTTGTTTATTCAACTGGCATATGTCAATCTGCAATGATATTAGTAAATTTATTTTTGGTTGCTTATGAGTGAAGCTCATACAGGCACTTGAGCCAGCTAAGGGGTCCTTTTGGGCAGGAAGCGTGGACAGCGTGACGCTCGCTTCTTGTAAAGTAAACCGGAGAAATAAAGCCGTTCTTTACAAAACCTAATGCACGCCTGGATGTCCCTTGTGTCCAAGTGTGCAACACATAGTATTAATCTTTCTTTAAAATTTGAGGAACTCTACCTACAACAGAGAAACATCACATTATTTTTCACAATCATAAACAATAAATGACGGTTTAAACATACAAAAAGTTTATCTATCAATGTTTTTACATGGCTGGAAATATAGTTGAGGGAAAGCAGCAGGTTTTAGGCTAGAGTGTGATACAAATTTCCCTCTTCATCATCTTTTTTTAATTTACCGGTAGTCATTTCTAAGCACATGTGAGTTGCTGGTTTTCTTCAAGTGCAAATCCTGTGAGCTCTTGCTTGGCATTTTCTTTGTGCAGTATTGTGTTCCACTGTAGATGTGCTCGGGGGTTGAAATGCAACATCTGTCAGTCATGTTCGTTTGCCTTGGGTGAACACACTCATATGTGGATCTCTGGTGGTTGAACTGAAAAATGAACAAACAAACATAAACACTGAGTGCTAATTAGCATAGTTGACTTAATGATGAACATCCAGTGAGTAGTTTTTTTCCCTTCCTCCTGGCAGTTGCACTTGATCCTCAGCATATGTCTGCCACCTTTTTGATGGGTGGAAATCCTGCCTCAGCTTTTTTTCTAAATAACTGTGGAATCTCTCCACTGCACTCCTTAGCTTTATCCACTCCCACACGCAGGCGCACAATGTGTCACTTTAATTTAACCACCTGCTTTCAGTTCCTGTTACTGTGTGCACACTGGACTGTTCCCTCCGGGCCAGTTTCATCAAACATGGATGATTTTAAAGCAGCAACCACTTGCAGAAAAAAAACAAAAACTAAAATCTCGTCTTAAACTTTATGAAACTAGCAAATGTACATGGAAGCAACAGAGCTGTGGTACTCAATTGTGTCTCTAACAGCCACACACAAAAGAGGAACTCACTGTGTTATTGTTCGGTGGGAATTTTTGCACTTAGCATATTTTATGTAGTATTTATCTGTAAATAAATAATCGTGGCAGTGGCAGTATGCTTCCTTCTGCAGCTGCTATTGTATTGTTTCTGAAATGTCACAAAAGCAAAAAGCCATGGAGGCCAAGGATTTGGAGATGGAAATACACAAACATGCTGCAGAGTGAAAACTGGAGATGGAGCATATTTTATTAATTTCTACCAGAGTAGTTGTCTAGGAGAGCTTTTGTCACCCTTAATATGAAGAAAAGACACTAACTTTGAAGACGGCATAACTCTGCATAAGATCAGTATTTAATAAGGGATATTGATGCAAACTGTAGCCAATTGAAGCATTACATTTATCAGTGCATTTTGCAGCTGCAAAATCTGTTTTTTCTGCATCCAGCACCATCATTGAAGTGACATTGATGTAGTGGAGGCAAGGAAGAACCTCATGTTATTTAAGCTTGGATCTGTAGCCTCTGCCCCCGTCTCCCATTGTATCCAGGTGTCGAGCTATTGCTGGCACGTACAACGGAACTCTTGGCTTGTATTGCAAATGAATTATGTTTCCAAGAGAGAAAATGGCATCCCTAAATATGAGTGCAGAGGGTGTCATGGACGAGGACACATTTTACAGTGTTTTGGCTGACTTGCATATTCAGTCGTATTTATTTTACAGCCGGAAAAATGCAGCGGAGCGAGGCTTTGGTTGCCCCTGTGCAGGATAGGGCCGGCGGTGACCCTCCAGAACCTGAGCTGGCGAAAAACCAAACACCAACCGATGCTGCCTTTGCTCAGATTGCCCTCTAATGCCATCAGAAAATGAACTCATTCTGCTGCAATGAATGTCAGCGTTGGCAGTTTTTGTCGGCTGCTGTAGCCGACGCTAACCCTGAAATGGGGGACCATGATTCCCTAAATGAACATCATGCTATATTGAAGAAGACTTGAAACTAGCGATTGTGAACCCAAACCCATGTTTTGAATATTTACTGAGGTAATCAAGTAGGGTTAGGGTTACTTCTCAGAGACTTCCATACAATCAGAATTATTTTTGAAACCAGACAAGTCGACTCCTGATGGCCATTAGAAAAAAATGCAAGTGCAAGGCACTTCTGCATTGATAAATTACGATTTCTGCTATTGCATAGGAATGACACGACCTAGTCTGGCTCTGATTGTCTAGCAGTCATTGCCTTCGTTGGTTGGATTTGATGAAGTGAGATTGGTGAGTGTTAGGTTAAGAATATCAGGGGGTATCATGCTTTCACCATTATAGCATTCGTAATATTGTTGCTACATTAGCTGCACCATTAAGAACCAGAGATTACCACCTGGGCGCAATTTATAATACTCGACTGCAGTTGTGGCTGGGTGTCGGTAGCTCATGTGCAATGCATCCAGGTGCATGTAGGCACTGCCGACACAGCCCCACGAGCAGTAGAACTCAGCTTTCTCGGTCAGTATAGCCCACACTGAGGACATTTACCATCAACACTGATTGGATATCCACATAAAAGGTGACAGATTTCGCTTTTAATACTATCTGCTATAAGCTAGTGTAACATGTTCTTTTTTGACTGTTCTTCAGACAGCAGCACAGGATGAATTCAGTGTGAGACCTTTTTTTATTTTTATATTCACTATTTATTTAGAAAGGTGTTATTTTCAGCAATATTGATCCAATGAGATCATTGTTAAAGAAACGCATCCAATCACACTCAATCAAGAGTGTATTCAACCTTTCCCTCAGGGTCACTTTGACTTTTTCTGTTTTGGTTGACCTTCTGCTTCCATTCCTATACCTGCACTTCCTTTTCTTCCTCTACAATATCTTCCAGCTCATCATTCACCCTCACATTGATCTTCCTCTCAATGGCTGCAGCAGCATCCTGGTAGAATGATCATGATAAAAATAGCAACAAATAACATTTGAGAGCATCTCCCCCCCCCCCCCCCCCCCCCCCCCATGTGCTGCCCAAAGACAGTGAAAGGGGTTTGGAGGGAGAAGCATTTGAGTAAAAGTGGAATTTTTCAAACTGCCTCAGTGCTTCAGAGAGCAAATGTGTCAATCACTCTCTATGGTGCTCTGGCTCAACATGTTGTGTTTATATCCCTACTGCCATCCATGAGCGATTGTGAGCACATATAAATGTAGGTGCAATTTAGGAATTCTACTATCCTTTCCAAAAGGTTATTCAGCATTTATTTTCTTGTAAATTCAGTGTATATTGTATTTATATGCTTAAAAATCTAATTTAGTGTCAGATTTATACAGTGTAAACCACTTACTTGGATGAAAAAGCTTGGGACAGAATAATTCACATATAAATGTTTAAATAATCCACTTATATTTATCAAGTAGTCCACTTATGGTGTTCATTTTAGGTATTTTCATACACGACAACATATGGAAAAACATAAAACTACTCTAGGCTAGCGTTAAATCAAATTTAGGACTGGCACCCTGAGCCTGGTGCTGAGCACACATGGAAATAATGATGGGAAAAAGAGTAATATGTCTCTCAATAAACAACAGCAGTGAAAGCACCTGTAGTTGAAGCTGCCCTTGTCAAGTAAATTGATCACGTAGTGCCCGCAAAGGGAAACTTCACCGATCCTCGACCGGCTCTGTGCCACCTCCAGCACACGCAGACGAAAGCTGCATGCACTGCCTGCGCTGCAGTGACACTGTTAGCACTGTTAGCTGCTAGGGGCGGACTCAGCCGTCGCCATGTCGAGAGCCGCGCTCCGAATATCGTATTCAGGACCTTTTTAACAGCTGAGAAAAAAAGATATGAGTTCTGTTTTAGAAAAGTTATGTCAGGGAATACGGAAACCCAAAAAATAAATATTAACTCTTTTTACTCTGTAATTTGTCATTTTAAAATATATTTAAAGTCTATATCGTGACTTGAAGTTGAGCACTTTTTTTAGCACAATAACACTGAAATGACTCAACTTTATTTTCCAAGCAAACAGTTGCACAACATTCTCCTGCTGTTTTGAGACAGATGTGACCTCAAGCTTCTGGCCTGTAGTCCTGCTGAGAGGTGTGTGCGTGGGGGGGATTTGTGTCCACTGTCTTTGGGAGGAAATACTTTAATTTGGTGCCAACTCATAGATGCCCTCTCCCCCTCCTACTCTTCATCATGACTTCATCTCGGGGAATCTGTGCTGTCAGATATGGACTCGGGGGTCACGGAAGGCCTCGGGGCATCTCCACTTTAGGAATACAGAGAGCCTTGATAAAGCAGCTGGCCACATAATTCCTTCTGGGACCTGTTGATATTGATCTTTACTTGAGAGTAAGATCTTCTCTCTCCATTTCTGGCACACGGTGATAAGGAATAGGATACACGTTTTTATTTTCCTCTTCTGTGGAATATTTCTGTGGTCACCTGCTTGGATATGAGAGTGTACAGCGCAGTAGGTAGCCTACTGTTAACATGTCAACACTTTTACTCATTAAATGATCTTGTCCCAAGTGATTCGATTGTAGTGAGATGAGATTTAGAGGTGCAATTATATGTATCCATATGTAGTCAACGTGTGCTGCGACGGGCTCCATCCAGCTCCCCATGATCCTGAAATGGATGAAGAGTTAACATGACGGATGGGTGGGAATAAAACTGAATGGCTGTTAAGTTATTCCACATGGGGATTGGATTTAATGAGAGGAGAAATGGGGGGACCTAATGCTTGAGCAGTTGAAAACCTCAAATCTTCACTCGCTACAAAAGTGGTCACTGATACATGAAGTATATGTATATTCAAAAGGACTTCGACCCAGAGAAGCAGCTGCGTGTCAAATTTTGCTTTGCTGATCCAACCAGGCCGGGAACAAATGTCATGAGGGATTTAAAAAAAATGTACTGTCAAGTTATTTGTGCACGGAGAAGTGAGACGCAATGCATGTGTGGAGTAGTAAGTGCCTCAGTTGTCAGCATTATCAGATCAGAATATATGACTATATAAAACAGTTGAACCAAGTGTTTACTTTAAATACACATTTTCTGTACAGTTGGTTTTCACCACTTTATTAGTAGTAAGTCGTACCCTAGGGTACGTCATAGGGTACGTATAACCAATCTACTTTGGTGGAATACAGATCACTTTTTAACTAACTACAAATCCCTGAACAACCATAGTCGACACCATTTGAACTACTTCAGAACTTTTTATTGCCCACACGAAAACCCCAAGTGCTTAAAGTTGGATTTTGACATTGCAGTGTTGATGTTTATCGCTCGTCAAGTTGTCAATCAAATACTGTTACACAAGAGTTATTTGGATGAGACAGCTTCTTTCAGTGAAGTGTATTCGGCACGAGCTAAGAAGATGCTTTTGAAGACTGTGACCTTGTCAGCAGCAGCAAGCGGGTGAGGAATGATGGACTGCTTTGACATCCCAGGCCCTCAGGATCATCGCAACTCAAGTCAAGTTTGCTGCATATTCAGAAATGGTGTGCGTGCCCTTTTGTTGCACACAACCCGGTGTGCCTCGTGGATGTTAACTGGCTCGAATGTGTGTGTGTGTGCGCCTTGGTGTTTCAGTGTGAGCGTCTCGCCTGCAGAGGAGGCTGATCTGATCCTTCAGAATATCCTCTGTGACAGCACATCACCACTATGGCCTCTCTCTCTTCTGACATCCCCCTCTCATTACTGCACTGCAACTCTTTGACTGTTCATTCATTGTGTTTTGTCCAAGTCCCTGTCTTGAAGGGGATGATGTGACAATACACGAGCTGTACGAATTTGGAAGCGAGAGGGAGAGAGATGGGGAAGTCCAGAGTATGGACGAAAAGAGTGTGAAAACAACCAGAGTGAAAAGGGAGTTAGTATTTCATTCTTGAATGACTCTGGTTTGTGATTACTTTCATCCTGTGATGGAATCATTGCCTGAAGGTAGCAATGATTTCCAGGATGTTCATTTTCCTAGAAGTACAGGCTGATTAGTCGAGGATAAGAGCTGCAGTTTATTATGAATTCATAAAATGCTCATTTGATGTG
The DNA here is from genome assembly GCF_050575085.1 of Anarhichas minor. Classification (NCBI taxonomy): domain Eukaryota; kingdom Metazoa; phylum Chordata; class Actinopteri; order Perciformes; family Anarhichadidae; genus Anarhichas; species Anarhichas minor. The sequence goes on from NW_027466513.1 coordinate 2,161,317, forward strand.
TGCCGTGCAACTGTGTTAATCTGAGCAAAAGCCTCCCAAATGAAAATGAAGCAAATAATTACTGACTTGAAATCAAGTTGAGTTAGAGAAAGCAATTTGTGTTGCTGAGAAATTGCAGGCATCAGATTGAGTCGTTCTCCAACAACACTAAGTTCCCCAAGTAAATACAAATCCAGGACATATCTTACCTTGTCAGCATGTTTAAAACTCAAGCATGACCCGCCTTGTAATTTCTGTATTACTTGTAATTTCCTCCTCTAGAAATTACATTTTTACAACTAAATTGTTTCGCCAACAATTTGAGGGAAATGTAATTGCTGCTCGGAGCATCGTCTCTGGCAACATCTTCATCACACAAGGAAATACCGGCGCTTTGTCACGCCCCTCTGTGTCTGATACCGACAAGGCACCCTTTAGCGTCTGAATTGAGTTCACAATATTAACTATGTGTTTACTTCGACCGTAGTGGACAGTCTGAGTTTGACTCGCTGGGCTTCCCTGTGCGTTATAGTGCGACGCCAAGGGTCCTGACCAAGCATCGGTGTGTGACGAGTTGGGATGAGAACGCGTTGCTTGTACCGTACAGAAGTTGCGAGCGCGTGTTGGTGTTGCATGTTTACATCCTAAATCCTTTAGATTCAGGTTATTTAAGCACTTTGGTAAAGTTGGGGAAAGATTATTGTTTTTGTTAAATACTATTAACGTAAACAGGCTCTTCCTTATGGACATTTTAGGGCAAACAAATAAAATGCTGTCAGCCAATGTTTTGCAGATATACATTTACCCATGTTGACAAAGCTATGTAATTCATGCAACATTACATTTCATCACTATGTTCTTTACAGTAAATGTATAACTGGAATAGTGAAAAATCTCCATCTCAAGTCCAAAGTGACATTTTCAAATTACTTATTTTGTCTGATCAACAGTTCATAATTAATGATTTATAGCCTACACTTGACCCTTCACTAACTCCCGCCCCTCAAACAAAGACTGGCCAATCATAGCGTAGCATCGGCTAGCTCCAGGTTCTGACAACTATCCAACTCCGCTCCATAGGCTCTAAGCCAGCTGTTGAGGATCATCTTCATTTTCAGGCTGGTTTTGAGGATTTCAGGCTCGTCATAGTCAACCTTTCTCTTACATTGTGATCAGTGGGCTTTAGCTTCTATCTATCTTTTTGTATCTGTTTGACATCCTGGCTTTATCCTACAAATTCATATTTGTTGGGGAAAAATCTAAATGACTAATTAGTATGCGTTTAAATGATTAAGGAATGTTATACATTTAAAAGCTCATGTCCTCTGTGAGTGTTTAAGGCCTGTGTCCTTGTCTGTGACACCAGGCGTCTTCAGCAGCTGTTTTGTTTATCAGACATCAGCGTCTCCTAAGAAGAACACTTAGTTACACAGAGCTGATTTGCAACCATGACTTCCTGATTTCGATAAAAGTGACCTTTGTACTAGAACGAAAATGTCCAGATATGTAGACTACGCTGTATGAAGACAATTCCTATGTGTTATCCTTTGTGACGTGACTCACCCTGTGCCAGTACACTGTTGTTTACTCAGTATACCTGTATATACACCAGAGGCTCGGAGACAGATCTCCGGGCAGCCTTGATCCATGTATACTGTGTGTGTTTCGACTCTGTTCCTTCTTGCAAGAATAAATGTCCTGTGATTAATGATTTTTACAATCGGCTCGAGTGAATTTTTCTAACAATAGTGTACACCCCTCTGTCTATTTCTCCCTGAAATAAATTTGCTTTTCCAAAACTTAGATAATATTAATTCAGTGAGTGCAGTTAGTGAAAGTATCTGACGGATAACTGAGTAGCAGCAGGGGGCGGGGCTTTGTGAAGGGTCATTTGATATAAAGGCATCAAACGCTCACATCTTTTGTTGTTGTTGTTAATTACTTAAATATTTTATCATCAAAATGATTGTTATGATTAATTGTTGATTTTCTGCCCCATTTCATATTGTCCCTATTTCTTTGTTCTCAGGCAGTTACTGCATCGAGTGAATACCGCACCATGATGTCTGATAAAAAAAAGTGTGTTCGATCAACATATTTCTAACAATGTACAAAACAACTACATACCCATCACAAGCACTCATGTTCTACTTCTGTCTTCAGATTGAAATAATTGTAACTCAAACAGCCCAAACAACTCTCCTCTAGAATTGAGTTTGTCTGATTACCCACAGGTGTGGATAATGAGCTGCTGCAGAGCACATCCCTCTCCCACGCAGCACTGATTGGATTAAGGCTCATTGGACACCAGTTTTGCATTGATAAACTGCAGATTGCAAACCACAACAAATGAATGCCCACTACAAATTAAAACATCAGTCAACTGCGATTACCATTTACAAAGAACATTTCTTTACAGATATTTTAAAGTGTTTTGTTTTCTGTCATGATATAAAAACTGGAAACCGGAAAGGATCAGGAAAAAAAGTAGTGATGAGCACCACAATCTTCACCATAGTGCGAATAAGAATTTCAGCTGATGCTTGCATTATTTTCTGCATACTCCTAATAAAAACAAATGGGTGAGGGGATTGTCCAGTGTGTTTCATATGAAGACTATTCTTCTTTTTCTGGCATTATGTGAAATGATAATGCTGTAGAGGTATGAATAAGGCTTTTTCTCCCTAACTGAGACACTAATGGTTCAGTGTACAACTGGCAGGCATATGCTGAGATCTGGTTATTTGGGAATCCCTCTCTCTGATAATGGTTAGCGTTGCGTCCATTGAAATAAGTAGTTTTCAGTTTAATCACGAGCAACAATTAAAGCAGCAAAGTCCCCCTCTTTTCTTATTCCTAAGTGAGCGCATCATGCTGCTGGGCTGTACACTGCGGTTTGCTGCTCAGTCAGGTCTCCCTGCGGCGATGTCAGCTCTCCTTTATGAATAGCTTAACAGCCACTGTAGATCACAGTGAAACCAATTACTGAGGTGAGTCAAAGGGAGGCGAGATTGAGCGTGCATGAATTTAGATCAGGAGACCTCAAGCTTGTAGCCCGTGTTACATCGCTGAGATATTCTGAACAGATCCGAGGCATTTCAGATAATCCTGATTAAACAGCGGTCCAAAATGGTGCTTAGATCCTTTGATCACGGGAGGTGGTATTGCTGTTTTCACCACTGTGATGATGATCATAAACCAATTCAATCCCTGACAGGCCTGTAATGGTGGACATAAAATATTCAGAAGTCCCACCTTAAAGTTTAATAACTAGGTTTCATTGCTGCTTTCTGCTCACTTTGTCAAATAACAGTTTACAAGTAGCTTTGAAGGCCTCATGGATATTCTACACAGAATTGTTGAAAACCTAAAATTCCTCAAGTATAATTGAAATTAATTCAACCAGACTTGGATATTTTGATCAGGGCGAAACAGAGAGGACATTTCTTGTTTCTTGTCCTCGCAGGAAAAGCAGAGGTGGAACTGACACTAATAACAGCTCTGCTCCATTAAGTATCCCAGTAAGCCATGCCAGTTAGTCCGCATGCATAAGAGCGGGGTCTGGGATCCGAAACAACTCAATTTGATTACACTTATAATCCCAATTGATTGTGTGTGTTACCAAATTCTGTAGTGACCAGTATAGTTTGCAGTATACGGATTATTATACTAGTGAGCTATTAGGGGACTAAATAACTGCCCTCCCATCTAACCATCCAAATGACTGCCAAGCTGCTCTTCAATGGATGCCCAAAAACAAAACTCAAGAAACAAAGTCCAGAAGAAGTCTCTCAACTAAACTGTGTCTTCAGATTTTTCCAAAATACAGATGAAATACAAATTGAATGGGCTATTTATAGCATCAAGCTTTGCGGTTATATGATATGCCATTCCTTAGCCTCTATTTTAGCGTTATCTTTAATCTTTTTACTGTGGCATACTTTAAAAAAAACGACAGTCATGCATGTAAGACGGTATGGAGATAAACCTGGGTCAATGAATCATGTTAAATATTTATAATTGTGTCTTACAGTGCTGATTATTTGTTGCAAAATGTAATTAATTATGTGTTTGCTTTTGAATATCCCATGAGACTAAGTAATGTCAGCATTCCACACATTGGAACTACCTCATAGCAACCCGTTTGTTGTGATGGCAGTCTCAGCTAGTACTACATTATACATCCAGTTTGTTCTCATTTCAAGGCAGCAAAGCACACATTTTGTTGAGTAAATCTCTTTTGATGTACGGTGTTTGTGCACGGTTTCTTTTTCTGCTTATTTCTGTTTTGTAAGAAGCATGTGTGGGTGAGGAACACAGTGGGAGACTGTTTGAGTGAGACCGGTTTACTCCAACCACACACCACAGTGCCTTGGTTAAATATCGGGTGGTACCACGTTGTATTTGTCTCATAGCCAGACCCTTTCGAGAGTTCTTACTGTGATCTGTTGATGAGGAAAGTGAGGTTAGGATCTTCATCTTTGTGCCCACAGTAGTCATCACCTCTTTTACAAAGAACAAGCCATAGCTTTCAGTTATTTTACCTTTTCCATTCCTGACAAGGTAACGACATACAAGGTTTTCGCCTGATGGCGAAGAAATTACGAGGGCAATATGGCAGCAGTGTACTTTGCATTCATAATTCAGTCCAGGGATTACACAAGAAAGCTGACCACCTGTGCTCCAATTCAGAACCAAACAACCTAATTAACATAATAGTGCAGTCAGGTAACAATATGCAGGTGTTTGTTATTCTCGGTGTGTGTCTCTCTTTCATATTATTTGCATTTAGCAGCAAGCGTTCAGTGGGTTTTCTCCAGTTTACTAATTCATCCGATTTGTTGAACCACAGCTCACGTTCTGCCGAGATCAAACCAACCTTTTCTTAACATGGAGTTAGTTGCAGAATCTGGTTTTCAGCAATAATCTCATTGGCTCAAGTTGTAAACTGGCACGTGCCAAATCACACAGACAAACAAATGCGAGGAAAGCTGCTTCTTTCTTTTCTGCTTTGATCTGAATCACATCCAATCAACGGATCACATTGATGGAACAGCTCATGGTGCGAAACAAAAACACAAATGTTTGCACCTTTATTTTATTTTATTTTATTGAAAATGGGTAACGAAAAAAACGTAATGTTATTTTCATAATATGTACAACCGGTGAGAAGACAAATGCTTCCTCACATCACAGGCTTAAAATAAGTAAAGATGTAACCGTGGAGCAGACATTGGAATTGAACAAATGCAGGACTAGTACCTTGTTAGTTTGCGTCTACTGCATTCATTGATGTTGTCATCAATAAACTACTTGTCAATTACAAAATGCTACTTCCTTTAGATGAGGCCTTGCAAAAATATCTCCATAAATTGTTACTTCACTTGCCATCACAGACAATTTGAGAAATATAATTCAGCTACATAATAAAGTACGACAAAGCTTTTATGCAAGGCTTTAAAAATGTAGATCCTGGGCTCCTAAAAACTGTTTCTATATAACAAAACTGCATTGTTTATTATGTTTTGAGGGAAGAGTTTCCACATGTACAACCCAACCATCTGACCAACTTGAATACAGCATGAGATGAAGTAGGACACACTGTCCAATGCAACATTGACACCAATACATTCTTTGTCATGTACTGTATACGTATGGGAAGCACTATTCTTTAAGTGAACAGTTCCACTGCCGTGCTAAAATGTATTTTTTGCTGTAATTTCCAACGATGACACTAATGCAGATGGATTATGTAATTCAGGACACTGATTTAGCAGATGCCACAAATATGTCAGTGGTCAGTTTGACACAGCAACCTAGCTTTTATTAAACCCATTTTGGACAATGTGACATGCAATGAAGCTGCTGCCTTCACGCCCTGAAGGACGTGTGAATGGGCTTGGTGCTCGGATATGATGTTGATGTCCTCTCCTGAACATGGGGATCAAGGAATCTAAGTAATGAGAGAGGCTTTCACAGCTGGACTACCGCAGATCCCTTGTTTCTCTTTTCTCACTTCATGTTCCTTTGCTACATTGATCACTTAAATCCCACCGCCTCGTCTCCACAACCACTGTATGTGCTGTACAGCAAGAGGAAAATACAGCAAAATAAATACAATTGTTGCATTCAGATACATATCTTTTTAAAGCCACTGTGAAACAAAACCGGTTTGTTACATTATGTTTCTTTCAATGGGCATGACTACAAATGAATCTGTAAAGTTGTCCACCTCTATTATTGGGTGAACGAGATGTCAATCAAGTGCAGTGTGCACATGCCCACACAGTTCTGGCAGGGGGTCTAATCGGCCAAAATAAGTGAAAACACCCGTGTGGGTGTAATCTAAGTGCTAAATCCCCGGCTGCAACCCTAGCTTGGTTGAGCAATCCATATAATACAGTTGGCAGTGTTTGCGGTTGGGAACCTGGCAAGAGCTTACGTCTTTCTATCTGGATAAGCAACTGCTGAGGCGCATCATGAGCCATTTGTGTCCATCTCTTGGTGAAAGCCATATTATCAACAACTGTTCTAAGGAACAAAGTTTGCCAAGGAATCCATTTCATGTTATGTCGCATGACTGCAAATGAGCAACTTTCAACAATTAAACAATAAATTCTCAGTCTAAATGCCCCGATTCCTCGAATGATAATGAATAAAAAAGAATGTAATTCTTAAAGCACAATGATCTACAAAAATACATTTTATTTGAGTTTATTTTACAAAAGATGCAGGCAATATGTCATTTGTCACCTGTCGGTGTTTGAATCTTCTCTATATTATATTTGAGTTTTTCTTCTATCTTTGTTGTCTCCCTTCTTTCAGCATTAGTTCACAACAGTGAATGCAGGTTTTTAAGAAGTGAAAAGAAATCCAAGGGGATTTACAGGACTGCAAAGCGGTAATGGCAATGGATTAAGAGGGACTCAGCAGAGATTTGAGTTAATATTGAGTTGCATTGCCAGCGCTGCAAAGCAATTTTTGACAGCTGCTCTGGAGGAATACATCGACGGTAGTGAAAATACATTGATATTGAATTTTCATGAGGACCTTTAGAGCAGTGCAATTACCATGCTTGTTTTTTTCAGTTGTAGCACAATTGCACGGGGAACAGTTTCACTCAGTGCCTGAAAAGGCTCAACTGCAGTGGTTAGTTGACTCTGTAATACAATACTAAGGTAAGACAATGACTGCCTAATATTTTTGGTGTTTTTTGGAATACAAAGGACACGGTTAATGAATTTGAATTTACTCAATTTAAGATAAGTGAGAAATTATTCTTGACCTTGTTGTACATATTACATTGAGACAACAATACGTCCGTTTGTGGTGCTATAGCAACCAAGAAGTAAAGAAGACTGAAAAAATATATATATATATATATATTCTGCCTAGTAGCAGCTGTAGCAGCAAAAGCAACCACAAAGTGTCAATGCACCCAAAGAGTGTAGGCAGTGCCAGGCCCCCCCCCTGTAGAGATAAAGATGTCTTTATGCTGGAAGGGTTCATGCTATCGTTTCAGGTGCAAAAAAAATGTTTTAAGTCTGATACCATGAGCCCTGTCATATAGAAAGCGTATCATTAATTTAACTGTAGAAATGGACAGAAATGGAATATGCGTGTCCCACATTCAATATGTATGTACCTATATTTCTCCCTCTGGCCAGTGTCTTGTCTCGGGGTGTAGGTACTCTGCATGCGCGCAGCGGAAGTGTTCAAGTTAAATTTGCATCACTTTCAGTGGGCATATTCTGCAGGCAGAATTAGTTGTCCCTCTCAGCGGACGGTCTCATAGGAGAGCTGCTTTGATCCGACCATCTCTCTCACCGGTCAGCTAACCTGCCTATGCACACTTGTAACTATTCCGGTCTTAAAAATATGAAGAACAGCCAACAGTTTTGATCAAGAAATCTACACTGTGCTCTGACTACATGCATTATAAGGGGAGTTGCATTGGGTTCAACAAAAACAGGTAAACATTAAAATGTCAGTATTTTCTTCATGCTGTAAATGAAGAGACTGACCAAATGCCATCCAATTCTGCTGCTCCAACAGAACCAGACCAACACTCTTGTATTTTGGAATGTATCCACTTAAAAAGACACAAATACATTTTGTGAAGCATATTATCTGATAGGTTGCAAGTTCCAAGATTGCAATGGACGAACTAACTTTGTGTCGAGTGGACTAAGAGTATAAAATCCTTGGTTCTTCCTTTTCCTTCTCTTTGCGTTAGTTGATTGGGATGTCCATATTCATGCAAATGTCAAACACATTTGTAATGCAATTTAAATGGTTCTCAATGAGAAACTTTTTTCATCAATGTTCAGGTTCAAGCTCTTCAGCAATTGTTACCAACCGTTTAATACTTGTGCAATGTGCATTGGTTTAGAAGTGCAAACAAACAAGTGTCTTCGGTGTCTTGTTACACTGTCTGGTTACTCCAAGTTAAGCCACACCTTCCAGCCAATCAAAATTGCGAGTTATCTGAGGAACCATTACAAGACCATGTATCTTCAAGTAAATAAATTGGCTGAGTTAGAGACAGTTATAGTTTGCATGTAGATTCACATTTAGACCTGGCATCACATATATAATATGCAATCCCTTCATTTTAAGTTTTCCTTTTTAAACAAGTGATGACTTAATATAGGATACAAACATGCCTCATCTGTATAAAGATAATATATATGCATTTGTTATACAGGATGTTGCGCACTCAGCAAAAACACACAAAAAAACAGTAGCACGACTGTTATTTTTTTGTCAATTCAATTCACCTTATTGCAGAGTTGTAAAAGAGCAAGATAAGACATAAGAGATAAAGAATGAAGAAAAGAGAGATCTTATCTGATAAATGTTAAGAAATAGATTATTTATACTGACAGAGCACAGTTTGCTTAGAGAAGCAAACCGATTAAGATAGCTGCCACCACCTTCCTTGCCATTATAGACACTCTTGCAATCTTTTGTTTCGTCCATTTGAATAGTGATGAAATTAGGTCACAGCAAGCTGATTAGACAACAGCCCAAAGATGAATGCTGTTGAGGAGCACCAAGTCCACCTCATGTCTGACGACACAAAAGACGTCACACGAGGAGCTCTTGCCAAGTGGAATACAATTACAAACGTGCCTAATCAATTTGGGTCTTGGGCTTTGGTTCATAATTTACTTTTAGAAAGACATCAGGGAACAGTTGTGCTTAATTGGTAGCACTCAGAGAAAGGACCTAAGGGTGCGTATACCCTCAAGTTTGTTTTCAATTCGGTGATTTGTGTGCTTACACTCTCATATACGCAGAGTCAACTTGTATTACCTTGGTGGTGTGCAAATTTACAAAAAACAACTATTAACTAGAATTAATTAAAGTCCTTTAACAAAAGCACAGACCAGATCTTTCCATTCTTCCCATTTAACAATAAAAGTCTCAGACATATACAATGTGTAACTGTTTACCACAGGGAACTCAAATTCACAGAACATTTAGCAAAAAGGAAATAATATAATAATATACCTATACCTTAACGTAGCTATATATATATATATATATATATATATAATTCACCTCAATAGGATCCTGTTAGATGATATTCTGCCTGTGCAAATCTATTGGAACCCTTTGTTGAAAAGGTGTTACAAATTTGCATCGCTGCCAGTATGTATAGTTTTTATGTAAAGGTATGCGCAGGCGAGTATTTTCGCATTTTCCTGAGTATTCGTCACGCTCCCATAGGTATGTAAGGACTTTTGACGTGAGTCGAGTACTGGTGAATACTGGGTTTACCAATATCTGTGGTCTGAAATGAATACACTACTTGCATGTTGTATATTTCATTATCTGTCCGTTTCCAGCTTCCATCACCAAGTGCAGCCAGGAATGCAGCCAAAGGAAGGTAGTTATAATTCACTTTGAAATAGACTTTCCATGAGGTTTTGAGCTATCCGCAGCACTCCTCTGAGTGAGTTGATAGAAATGGTATATGTATGGTATGTTAATGTAGGGAGGTAAAATTGTGTTCTTTGTGGTTGCCATTAGTTAATTAGTTATTATAGGTGTTTCTTTCAGTTCAGGTTTTCTTTTTGTATATGGGGCAACCGTTTCTATCTGGTTCTCAGACTGTCAGCCATTGATCTCAGGCTGGTGGTTCGATCCCCCAAACTCCGAGCTCAGAGATTCACTTTTCAAAGTCATCGTAGCTCAAGGCTACGAATCCCAAATGGCTCCAAATGTATGTCTGCAGAAAAAAGTGCCACTTGTGACAAATGTGTCCGCAAAATAGATGTAATGTATTTCTATCTATGATACTTATAACAATATACTGTAATACGTGGTAACCACCAGATGCATTTGGGGTATTCTGCTGTGGTTATATGATGTTGATAGAAATGAAAAGCTTTTAAACTTTAAAGCCAAGCAGTCTGTTTGAAATGTAATGTATTCGAGCTTGGTGCTCGTAGTGAGACTGTAAAACTATGTCAACTTAACATTACCTATAGGGCTGTATAGAAACTCTTCCAATTGGTAAACACAAAAGTTCTGCAGCACCGCCCTGCAGAAAACAACTCGGACAAAGGACTTTTAAGATACAACTTTTCTCCCAAATTCTATTACATTAAGTCTTGTTCTTTTGATATGTGGCTTATAACCAAACATCGCAGACTGTATTGAAAAACAACAACATGTTTGTGTGTTTATTTTACTTCTATTAACACTGAATGGACATTTCTTGTTTGTCAAAAGCTTAAGTAGGAAGGGCAATGTAAATATGGAAGGAGCGATGTGTGAGGGATAGGAACATAAAAGAGAATAGTATGCAAGAAGGAAGCAATGCACTTTCTATATTTAGCATTTCTTATTCCCACTGCACTTAATGCAAAAATGGGAAACTTTATCAAAGCTTTTTCCTCTCTTTGTAAGGTGAAGGATGGTGACTTTTAAGCAAAAGGACCAGCTCTTGGAAGAGGTGAAGAAATGCCTTGCAGGCATGTTTGATGTGTTGGATGTCAATGAAGCTTCTCCTGGGCTCCTGGTGAGACTGCCTGAACCGACAGGACATGCCCGGGAGCCGAATAGCTGCAGAGTGGATGCAACAAACTGCGTGAATAAGATGCCCTACTTAAACCTTTCTGTTTTGTGTCACTGGCATCAGGCACGGGAATCTCTAATGTGTAGTTAACACGGCTATAAGGTGTGGTTAAAAGCAGCGGTGAAAATAGTTTTTAATAGTATCCTTTGACTTTACTGAAAGTCACAATACTGTACCTCTGAGTTATTTAATTATAAGTGGAGGGAAAATGTTCAGCTCTCAAACTAAATATAAAATGTAGTCATAGTGCCCAAGGCTGTTAATGATGTAACATCCTTCATTTGAAGGACTCATTTCTGCTGGTTAACATTAACAGGTCGGTGTATCAGCTTGATTGCTTCCCTGTTGTTGGCTGACTTGCTGCATAAAAAATGATGACCTTTTGGCTTTGCTTTCGTGCCAAAGTTCTATGGTTAAATGGAAAGATGTGCTTTGAATAACAGCGTAATTAACGTCTAAACTGCCTCAAAAGTGAAGCTATATCACGAAAGTCTTGACCATATTGAACCACATCGCAGTAGTGTAGAAAAAGGTCATTTCGCGCAACCTTTGGAGCTTCCTTGTATGTAATCTATCGCTGTATCAATGTGCACAGATATATGCAAGGCTTTAGCTTTTATATAATAATCTACAAAGAGCTACATTTCTCTAAGATCTCAGAGGTCTTTTACTGGCCACATAGTGGGAACATTAGGAAATCATGCCATCATCCATGAGATATTCAGTCTCATACTGATGCTATGTGGCGTAGCTTTTAAAAGTTAGTCATAACATACGTCAATAGAAGACAGTATTTCCGTCTTTACCGTTATTCTTTTCACCATCCTGCTCCTACGCTTCCAGTTCCAATGTTTGTGTTTGCTGCTAACGGCCTGTGTTTGTGGTGAACCATGTAAAGCGAGAGCAAAAGAGGTCGGGAAGGAGCCTAACATCGAGACACGCAGCAAATTGGGGTCTTTTTCTATAGCTGCCATTAAATGCCCGCCAGGTACAATCAAAATAATATTCTGTTTCTGCCTTTGGGTGGCTGACCCTGCACAACCCTGTTTCGCCGTCCACACCCTCAGGCAAACACACCTGAGTGCACCCTTATCCGCCTCTCCCAAATGCAACAGAAGGGAAATAGTCAAAAAGGATGACCCCAGAATGAGACATAAAGCATTAGTCAAAAATTCAAGAAAGGATGAAAAATAAAATGCATGACTAGTTGCCCTCATGCTTCACTGCGGTGCCAAAAACCACTGGTATAAATGTATCTGACATGGCAGTCACAGGAAAAAAAAAACTTCAACTGATTTTTACAACAGAACTTGAAAAAACATGAATTGGCACAATGCATTACAAAAGGCATCACGGGAAGATATAGAGTATATGTACAAACTGTGAAAGCAAGAGGAGCTCAGAGGGAATATGAAAAATGAATACAAACATATATAAAGATTGAGGGATTTGAAATGGAAAAAGCAGGCAAATTGAACATACATAATTGATCCAGCAATACAACATAGAAAAAGCTTTAATAAGTTCAGCACGGAGTGTCAAGATCTCCAATGAAGCTGTACATATGGGTTAATTTGATGTTAGAAATGCAGTGACATTAATTTATTTATCTAACCTCTTTGCTAAGTATGTTTTGGTTATGCAATTTAGGGCAATACATTGTTGATAATTTTGCCCATTTTAATCATCTGTGTCTTCATTTTTTGTGCATCAGACAGTCGGGCCAAGACAACACAAATACTCAAACTATAAGGAGCTTAGTCCACCATAATCTGATTCAGACATATCAAATCATATAGAGCCCAGCCCAGCCCAGCATTAAACCATAAACGGTAATAGTTATAATGAATATCCTGTTTTTTGTCTTATGATAGGTACTGTATGTGATGAGCCACTGTGTACATAAATAAGTACAATAGGTAAAGTAAAGATGAATTAGATGAATTATTTAATTAACTCTAATTGTCATTACGTGTATACGTCTGTCAGTAGGTTCTTGCTCGTTCTTTTTCGAGCATTTACAATCTTTTAGGACACGCCGGGTTGCCAAATAGACAGATAGAAAAAGGATTACACTAGATTCAGACGGGATTAATGATGTAATCTGAAGCCTACTTGAACTCTTCTGAGATTATAACCTGTATTGACCTTTTACTTCCATTCTCCCTTTTATGCTGACTATGACACAGGGGCTGAATGCATTATGATTCTTTACAATATTTCATAACATGCCGACACGCTTCAAATACAGCAACTTGGTCAACTGTGAGGCTCCAGGTGCCCCTCTTGCTAAATTTTGCAATTGTCAGTTTTCACTCATGTACACATCTTTTCAAAATAATCATCCTAATTCACAGCAAACAACTTGGTTGGGTTTAGGCAAGACATCTACTGAGTTTTGTTTTGGTAAAGATAGGGGTTAGGGTTAAAATTACTTTGTTTGTTACGTAGCTAAGTAGGCTAGATAATGTTACACAACCTATGCAAAGTGAACATAATGTAACATCACTGAAAAGGTGCTAAATGCAAGATTCAGAGCAGAGGGATTGCCTCCCCACGGTGACGGTTGAGCCAGTGGCTCGCAGCAGTGGTTACATTATATTTGTAAAGATTAGAGTAAGCACCAGTAAGTTGTGTTATTTCACTCAGGCATAATGGCAAAAGAATGTACCACATCAATCTAAGAAGCTTGCATTCCTGCTTAGGCACTGCATCAATGTTCAGCAATTATCTTTTTTACAACACCACCAAACCTATCAAAACCAATATAGCGTAAGCTTAGTTGTGAAATGACTCCACTTTAAAACCCTCTTGTGTTGATGTAACCTGCTGGGACATAACTTACATTTGTGATTGGTTCACTGTACATTAGCTTTTATTCCTGTCTTACCCGTCCAACCAATTTCAGTCGTAGCAGTAACACAATTCCCATCGGTCGCTTTTAATTTACTGTATAGAGTCTTAAAATTGTTTCCATTTCGTCAAAGTGAAGTCACATGATTTCGTCCCATGTCGGCCTCTCTTACATACTGTGAGCTACACAAAAACAGGCTGGCATTCATTACATAGAAGAACATTATTCAAAGACTTTCACGTGCTGGGTGAATACTGGTGTTACACCATGTATGTTATGTAAATAATATGAAGGTTGTCATATAGAAATTGACAATAAGTTGCATTTCTGTTTATATGGTTGTTTGTCTTGTCTTTTTTTTCAACAGAAGTATAGTAAGCCACACATCCGGCCACTTTGTATGCGCCATTCCAACCATTTATAAAGAATGAGACGGAGTGCATTTTAATTACAGTGTACTTCAAAATCCTTTTAAGCAGAAGTGAACTCAACTCGTGAACCCACTCCAGTGAAATGGTAATTAATGAGAGGGAGTTTAATGGAGTTCCTCCGGAATGTGTTTGGATGTCAACCAAATGTGAAATAATATAGATGCGGTGAAATGTAATGGAGAGAATTTATTTCCTGTTTCGTTCATATTGTTACAAGCTAGTAAGTTACAGTTATTGTATTGTGTTGTATAGTAAACACATGGTATTTTGTATAGCAAGATCTAATACAGGAAGGTTTATATATGGGCAGGCTAGTGTTCGCACATGGCCATCATGCACTTACCAGAACTTTGGTAGAGTAGCCAGTGATAGTCAACCACGGACATCATGCTGGTATTCAATTCACACTGATAGAAGCCATTTTTGGGGAGATGTATGTGAAAACAGTGTAGTGGTACTTAGTGAAAAAAACAAATGTACAACTTTAATTTGTATAGTTTATTTCAATAACAACCACTGCACTGCCATTTTCACAAGTTTGCAGTAGGTTGTTGGTCCCTCCCCTTCTTCTACGTAGCAAAGTTGTTGACCTTTGAAGGGGAGAAGTGTCCAGCGTTCAACTTTTTTTCGATTGTAGCCTATGATTGCACCATTTTGTGATAGATTATAGCCACATGAAAAGGAACTGCAATGTCCCGCCTTGGACTAATAAAACAAAGTGGGACCATCCATTGAAATGTCACTATTCCAACCAATATGTTCCAACAAGTTGGGCAACAACTGAGAACTCACTGACAGTGAAGTTCACTATTTTGGATTAGGCCTCTCTGAAGTTGACTAATTGGAGCCATTGGTATTGCCATTAGAAACAAATGTACCTATAGCAGCCAATACCTCTGATTTAGACAATCTGTGGTTGTCGGATATGTGGTCTTGCTTACCTTTTGTAGATGTACCTTTTGTAAGACCTTAACATCCTAAACTTTCTAGTGTTTTCATTGCACAGCTCAGTCAAAAGTGTCATTTAATGATTTTTAGAGTAAAGCTAAACAGCAGAGATGTACTGCAGAACTCGGAAGGTTTCTCATTTAAGATGCCTTTTTGTTCCAGCAGTCCTGAAACTGGACATAATGCTCTCAAATGAATGAATTTACTATTGATAAAAAAAAAGCTAAAAAGGTGCTATGGTATTCACCAATGAGACCGGTGTTTGTGGCCCGTGTGAAACCAAAACTCAATGTTAGTCTAATTTCGTTACGAAGCCTACTTAACCACGTTAACGTATATTGCTGATTGAAAAACATTGGCAGCAATCGGTCCAGTAAACCACTATACATCATGATAAGTGTGAGAAACACGTTTTGAGTATCTGTAGCTCATCTACTGTTCAGTGTCTCCATGACCCACATTACAACCCTGTTCAAAACAAGTGTAATCTACTTATGTTGTAGAGCAGTGCTACTCAAATCTAGTCCTCAGGGTCCAGAACACTGCTGGTTTTCAACCCCGCCAGGTGGTTAACTGCATTCACCTGTCATCCCAAGTCAAAATCATGCCCAGCTCACAGACAGAGTGAAGATTGTCTGGCAGAGTAGAAACCCAGCAGTACTCTGAACCCTTAGAGCTGGATGAGTACAGACATAAACACACCTGTGTCTTAGTGTTTGAATTGTATCAATGTCAAATCCTTGCATACAAAGCTTTACTTTCTTATTCATCTTTAGCACTCAACATCAGATTTATGAAGAGAAAAACACAATAGACAGAATACTTAAGTTAAGTTTTATTTCAGGAGCTACTGGGTGCTTCAAAGATGTAGGGATGGTTTATAAATTTTAAAAAAGCCAGAGAAAAACAGGAATTTCTTGTTAAGTGACAGCATGTGAGGATTTGGATTACACTTGTTATTCACCAACATTTCCAATTCCCTGGTGTATCAGCTTGTGTTGATGCAGTAGAAAACTGCCTAATTACACATCCGCTACCATGACTGAACAAGGAACGGTCACCTGCTATGACATTTGCAGCTTTCAATCCACCTTCAATATACTGCACAATCAGCAAAGTGAAGTTGTCTGCTGAAGAGATTACTGCAGCGACTCATTCCTCCGCTGTCAGCTAAAACCGACTCAAATAAGAAGCTCCTCACATATTTTCGATTTCATTTTTCAATTTTTCCTGTTCTTTTGCTATTTTTTGTGAGTTCATTTACATTACAATGAATTAACCAAACTATTTTAAGTGACGTAAAACGGCGTGTACAAAATGAGTTGAATGTAAATTTCACAATATGACTGACGAAGGCTGCATTCACACCAACATTGGTGTGGGGAGTTGGTTAGCAACGGTGAATAATGGTTCTGTGTCAATTTATGACACCCAAGCTTCTATCTTTTTTGCAAAATGTTTTATCACATGTTGTATAAAAGCAACTATCAGTAGTGCCAAGATCTCAGGTAAAGCATGACCTTCAATATGTTTTTCTATTTTGTCGGTGAGATGATGGCCACCGGGGCTTCGCAGCAGGTAGGCTTATATTTCTGTTTATTTTTCAGTACCCATGCTCAGCAGCTCTCAACAGGTGATAAAGAACTTGTGGAGGACTCCCGCAAGCATAAGCCCTGTGGGCTTCTTTTTAATAAGACCTGTCACTGGCCGCATGTTTGGAATATTAACAGATCTGCTGCCAGCAAACAAGCAAATAGGTAGGCTAGAGTATATATTTTAGCTTTCTCCTATCATGTTTAACGCTAACCTTTATTGGTGGTATGGAATTCTAGTTAGTGTAGTATATGCAGTTTAATACAGCTATCAGTAGAAGTACGCATAGTAGTAGAATCAGGGTTCGTCTTTAGACTATTGATTACAAGACCGTTCAGAAGGTATTGTGACTTATGACACTCACTGTCATTTGTTGCAATAGATTTTAATAATTTAATTTAATTGGTTATGAAACTTTCTCAATTTAATACCGATGCCTCTATATGACCTCGGGAAGTAAACCCTTCTGGGAGCCAACACCGACACCAAGCTGCTGGAGGCCCAGGACGCATTGCTGGCACGGGAGAACAGCAACTGCGTGGGGCAGACAGTCGGACCCTGCTGCAGTAAAATGAGGTTTTGTAAAGGGAGTCTGGGCCCATCAAAATAAACACAAAATTAAAGCTCCAAGCACTAACTTTAAAGATGGAGGATTTGATGGATAACATACCTTTTTAAGAGAAAAGTGTTGTTTTTTGGTAACACTACTATTTAAAAGTTACAGAATCTTTGTCACCATGGTTAAAATAAT
This sequence comes from Anarhichas minor, assembly GCF_050575085.1. Taxonomy (NCBI): domain Eukaryota; kingdom Metazoa; phylum Chordata; class Actinopteri; order Perciformes; family Anarhichadidae; genus Anarhichas; species Anarhichas minor. Next base: position 2,178,962 of record NW_027466513.1, read on the forward strand.
TATTACTTGGTTAAAGTAAAGGAATAATTGTGGTCATTGTTAGCAGAAACAGGCGTTGACCTCAACCTTCTCTCTCTGGATTTTGTGGCCTGAAGGACGAGAGTTATAATGGGTTTTAATGGAACCGTAACAAATGTTAAATTTCTATTCCAAGAAGTTCCCTGCACAGCGATGCATGGAGGCTACGCACTGCAGCAGCTGTACATGTCCAGATGGAGTAAAGTCTGACAATCAGACACTGTCCTCAGCAGCACCTGCACAACGATTCTGCTGTAGCTTCCACTATAGAAACTATATAGTTAGTCTACACGCTGTTACAACTCAATTCAGCATTCTGTATTATGGCAATAGAGGTGATCTTCTTTAATTGCAATGGACATTAGGAAAATGGGAAAATATGTTGACAAACATGTTACATGTTACCAAACAACACTTTATTCCAGGAGGCGTGCTTGAGATATTATGTTTTACCAACATTTTAAGGATCTGATAGAGTTACAAATTTAGTCACATGCTCTTTTTAAGGGTTAGGGTTTCATTCAGGGTTTAAATTATTTGTGATTTTATTAACACACACTGAACAAACGCACTATTGGCACATTGCCTGTTTGCCTTTTCTGCTGATACATGCAGAGGGAGACCTGCCTTTCACCTGTCAGGACTGTGTGTAAATGTGGTTCTACTTCTTTGTTAGTACGTCAGCTACAGTGAGGACATTTTTGGAAAGTCTATTAATGGGAAGGAAAAATAAGTATAGGCTTCAGTGTGCTTAAGTAAACATTACGATTTCATTTCCAGTCGAATCTCATTTGGCACAAAAATAAACTCACCATGTTTCATCTATAAAAATCCTTCAGAATCTTGTCTATTATTTACTCATTGTTATATTTGCTTAAGAATATCAACAGAGTGCTGTCCCAGTCTTCAAACCAGATCTGCTCCATCTTGTTGTGTTGTGACAGGAGGTTTAGGATTAGCTGTTGGATGGCTTCCATTAAGGGTTTGTGAAGAGGTCACATCCAGAGTGGGGGTACGGCTTACCTACCCCTGGTAGGTCACTACCAGGGATCAGTTCAAAATGCTTGATGGTTCACAGTTGTCTCTTTTGACTATGAAATAACTCATTGGCTTCATTAGAGAAAATAGCACGTGTACTATCTTAAGTTTCAAAGATATGTTCCTATTACTGAAGCAATTCCTAAACTCATGGCTGTGTCCTGTCCCATCTCAGATTTCCTATCTTATCCTAAGTGGAGAAATCCTAAATGCAAGCTTGATCTTCAATCAGCACTCATCCTGTCATGCCTATGTTTAGAATGTACACAAGCACCCGAAGAAAAGATTATTTTTCCTAAATGCATTTAGGTAATGTGTGTGTAATACCAAAAATCCTAAATATCAGCCTAAACTGTAATAAGATAGGATTTCAGACTTACAAAGTTTCTATAATCAGGCCCCTGAACAATAAATGAAAAGGTACTTAAACGAGTCTCGCCTTTCAGCAGTGCAAATGTTTCCCCTTCCCATGCACCAAGAGCGCAGAGCAGCTTTGCATCCAAATAATGTGGTTGTAATGGACTTGTGAGCTGAGAGTGACTGTCCATGGGGACGACAGACCAGCAAACCAGGACCATCAACTAAGTGATTGAAAGCAGCGCACTGACTCTCAATGGGTTTGACAGTAGGAACCCTTCCACATTGGAGGAAGTCATGTGATTAAGGCTAAAAAACAACAACAACACCTTGAAATGTTGAAAACATTTATCAGTGTACATTTCTGATTGTGATAACCCCATTTGGTTGTGTTTGATGAATTCTAAACATCTCATGTTTAATTCCATAGTTTCAAACATAAACTACTTATATATATTATTAGATTTAAATCCAAAGTTGGAAAAATAAGGTGCATCTAGAGAAGATACTCCTTGTATGACTTATTATAAAAAAATACAGAAGCACTTCCCTACATACAGCTCTAATGTATTGACTAGTGATATTATTCCTCTCTGCTCCTTCTTCCAACTGTGTTCGTGCACCTAAACTGATGCAGTATATTCAGACGTTCACACACTCTTTAGGTCTGTAAGTCTCAGTGAACACTCAACAACCACTACTGTTTAAATGACCAATTCAAAAAGGTACATAGAGAGGGAACCTAGATGTATAAAAGACCAGATGTACTTTTTATCTTGCAAAAAAAAGATAAAAGAAATATAAAGTAAAAAAAAAAAGAAACCTTTTTAAAGCCAACTCATGGTTAGAGGCACAGCAAATCATGGATTTTGTGGAGCTCTACAGTGCAATAGGAGGATGTGGTAGATGAAGCATGTCAATGAAAAATCGTTCCCAACCCGAGTCGCCGAACAGAGGCAGTGCAGCAGAGTTGGAAGCCTATAGCCTGCACCCCGTGGAAGATGGATGCTGAGGCTTTGTACCATAGGCAGTGTAACGGTACTAGGTGTATTAGGCATTCTTGTGTTGAGCTTTGCTTTAAGGGCTGCGTTAGAAGCAGCAGTGGGAGCCACTGTATATCAGTGGCTGAGGAGAGCACATAGATTGGAACACAAGAGACACACTGGGTTTTAAAAGTATAGACGTGTGTTGCAGGAACTCTGAAGTTTTTAACAATGTCTAAGGGCAGTATTGACGTGAGAAACAGAAGCAGTACAGTGTGAGATATATTACCCCTCTTATTACAACCTGTATACACCAGATGTTTTTAAGCTTTCTGTCAGATATTACAGTTACATTTTAACCAATACAGCCACACCGGCTGCATAAGAGTTCACTCTTTGCTGGACAGCTACCTAAAACTTTTTTTTATGATTCAATTCACTTTTTTTTTTTTTTAAATCTGCCTTGCGCCATGTCTAACATGCTTTGCATTTGTTTTGCTAGATTGTTTGCCAGAGGTGTGTTTGCTGGAAAGTGTGCTTGCAAGTAGTTTGCTGAGAAGATTTTTTACTTTCTAGTACACTGCGACTGTAGAGTTACTAGCACGGCAGCTGGATTCTCGCGATGTCACAAGATCATGCTAAAATCATGGGATTGCATATCACAGGAAGAACCTTATCATGCTTCAAGTAATGTGTTTGCACCAGCAAGCCAGTGCACGGAACAATCGGCGTCCCGTGAGGAGCGTGAATATCGCATTGGCAAGTCGATGGGCATGCCCATGTTTGACTGTGCCCTTAATATGTAAAAGAATTACAAGAAGACACCAAACTTAATGTGTTGCACTTAAAAGCGTTCCCGCCGTTAATTCAAGATGTCTGCATGGAAAAACATGTTATTCCAGGAAAAGCACAGGTGTAACTAATAACATTCATGATGGATCTGTTCCATCCAGGTGTCCCTGTGAGTAATGACAAAGAAGCGGTGTGCACAATATCAAGGCCCTAGAACTGGGACAGCTAAATAGTTATTAATGTTATCAGTTTCACCGGTGCTGAGTGCAGTCTGTAGTACAAACCCACACAGCCACGAGAAAGGCTTTAAGGAACTAAATTACATGGTTAAGTTTAGCAAAATTGTTGATCATTTTACATCACGAGTCCCCTTGCATTCATTTGGTTTAAATTATTTCCCATTATTTCAGACCAATAACTACACTTCAAGCTAAAGCTACTACCAGGAACATAAATGTGTTTATTTTGATGGTCCCTATCGACAAAAGCAGTAATGTTTCCGATTTTTCATCGTTTAACAACAGCAGCTGTGCCACTTATGTCATCTTGGTGCAATACTTTGCTGTATGCAGACAAAGCCTCTATTTAGAAATACTTCAGTATTCTGAAAACCATTCATTCATCCCTCCCTGTGAATGCTGCTCACTCCATTTAGATGAATAATATTCACTGTGCTGCACTAGAGAACAGCAAATTAAATGATTGTGTTATCTGGGATATTCAGAGCTCCTAGTTCTGTCTCCATCTCAATCCACTCTCTCACTCGCCGGTCTCATCCGAACAAAATTATTGAGCTGTATAGTAAATGTGACAATAGTGAGGCATGGACTGGAATCAAATTTGGCACAAATCATTCTAGAACGAAAACAAGAGTAATAACAATTTAGTCCACTACTTAGCACAATTTCAACTTCTGGCTGCATACGCTTACCTTTTTAAATTATTAATAATACAAAGTCCTATCACCCTTTCACCTCTGTGTTCAGCTATTGGTAACGGCATTTCTATTTTGTCAATTATGAAACATTACTATAACTATGCAAATCAGGTTGTTAATTGCTGCTCTTTGTTGGCTCATGACCCTAAAATGTGTCGGTAGCAATATATTCAGGACACAGCATGGTGCAAGACAAGAACAAATTTAATTGAATTAACATTAAAGCAATGTATTAGTAATTACTGATTTATTAAGCTGTGGAACATATAAATGTGTCATGTTGATGCCTTTCAATGATTAGCTGTTGTTATCCACAGTGAGGTTATGCAACATCTTATATAATTAGTCTTTAATTGAAAACCATTTTGCAAGAATTCTGTATGTTTTCCTTCATGGGAAAGGGTACGCTACATGTTCACAATTGCTTTTGCTCCCTTTATAACATGTCGTGTTGTTTTAAAGCTTTAGAGAATAGGCTCTCCTGTCAAATGGATGCCAGGTGCACTACACATACGCATTCATTAAAATCTTCATCCCAGAGAGCATAACAAGTGCGCAATGAAATGAAGACCTATGAGTGGTGTGCGAGTTAATTTGATACCTTCTGTAATGAGGAAGATATTACTCCGCTTTGACAATGTGGTCTCTTGTGCGAGCTTTGTCCTAATACCCACTAATGAACTGTGGTTGTCAAAACCCACATTCACTGTCAGCAGAGAGGGGGAAACCCAACAGGGACTACCCAGTTAAATTATCTCTAATAGTATTGATATGCTGCATCATTTAAAAAACACTATGTAAAGGAGTCTGTGCTGCTGGACCTTTGTGGTCTCAGCTTGGTTTTTCTATCTTTAACTAGAAGTGAGTTGTAATATTTTAGTTTGCATCGGGGTGGATGGTGTTTTGTATGGCCAGCTGGGAGGGCGGAATTTTTTTTAATGATGGATTATATGGTTTGAATATGACCTTAAACATTGACAGCCAGAAATTTGATGAATTCAAGGAAAAAGGAACGTTTTTTTTTTTTTTGGTGTGTCGGGATCATGCTACGCTGATCTACTCTTCATTTATGTAGGTCTCATTCACCCACACACATCCAATCAAATAGCTGACCGGCGTGAGCAACTCAGGTTTCAGTGTCAAAGACACCAGGGATCGGACCACCAACCAACATCCCGGGCCCCTCTGAGGCCTCGTTATCTTGCTCACATGACATTCTGTGGTAGCACCACAATGACAAACTGTAGATGAGACACTTGATCTAATTTTGGATCATGAACCTGATGAGGACGAGAATATTAAACCGAAAAAATGTGATGGAGAGTACACGGAGGTCAATACCGAGCATTATTCCGATGATGTCAGTCAACTGGAGAATCAATACAGAGAAGGCACATGCCATCTGCAACACTCGCACATATTGTACTTGCTTAACTTGATTTTGATCGACAAGCACAAACGGATACCCATAAGAACAAATGGAAGCTGCATATCAAATAATATTGTGGAAAACCTCAGTGTTTGGAACATACTGTGCGTGCTGAAAAACAGAAGTGGACATGTTTGTTTTTAAGTATATTCAGGGGCATTTTATGAGAGTTGACTGTTACTGTTGTTGACTGATAGATGACAGGAAATGAAGGGAGAAAGAGATGTCGAATAACATAACAAAAGTCCCTGAACAGACTTCAACTGGGGACACTGTGGTTCGTGGTAAACTCCTAACGGCCTAAATACATGGGAGACGGACAGGACACGTCACGTAGGGGTGGTGGAGCGTGGTTTTGACTTTGTAGCGTGTCAGCTTCACTGTCAGCTGTTTGAGTTTTGCCAATTGAAATGCAGTCAGTTATGCAGGGTTTCAAAATGTGCGCTATATTAACAGGTACTGAGTTAATTAATTGGACTGCTTTAACTACAGGACCATGGATACATCGATTTGATTGATTTGCTGAATTGCAATGTCTCCGGTACAATTATGGTACCTCGACCCGCCAGATGGTTTGTTACACGGAACAATCTGAGAAGCGGTCATTGGAAACTGTTTGGAAAAGGGCAGGCACTTTCAAAAAATACTGGTGATGGGATGATCCAAGTGTCAATCAAACTCTTGCCAAATCCAGTCTAGAGAAGAGCGAAAACATCCTCGCTGAAGATCAAGATGAAGTTTTTTCCAATGGTAAAATAAGGCATCAATAATTAATAATTAGCATTCTCTCCCTGCTCTATATAGGTGTGTTTCTTTCTCTCCTATATCCTTCTCCCATCATTGCTCTGCCTACAGGGGCATAAAGAAACAGTGCATATATATCTGTCATCACAGGCAATAGTGATCGGCAGCCTTGCCTATCCATTATTACCCATGAAATTCAACGAGTGAAGCATAAAATTGAAATGAAGAGCTGATCTGTATTGTGATGGCTCATTTCCTTATTCCACATCTCCACATTAATTATAATTATGCCCAAGCTGTCCCCACTTCCCTTCTAGGAGAGGTTTCTGTGTCAGGGTTTCTGTCAGAGCTGCCTTCCCATGATAAAGTAGCAGGGAGAGCCAATATTCCTCACTGCCAGAGATAGGCTTCACACACATCTGGAGGCCTATTTATCAGCCAGTGCCACCACTGGCACAGGAAGACACACATGGATGCATCTAAACATGCTCTGAACAGCACACAAACAAGTGCTACACAATATGTACATACTTCTCGTTCAATTACCCTACATACACAATTACACATTCTATATGCTATCTCATGGGAAGGCAAGTGATTCTGGAGCCAATCCAAAGGAGGGGGCACATCGGCTGCTGCAAACTTGAATGTTTTATTTTTAATCCAGTTTGTAATTCTGGGAAACGTCAACCTTGAATGTTACTGTATGATGATATTGTGGTGTGGGTCAGCTGGCTAAGTATAGCTGTGGGTTGGGTTTAGGGTTCAAAATTAGTACTTTTATTTTGACAAATTCAACTCTGTAATCCCAGATTTCAAAGCGTTTAATGACCTCTCAAAATTTAAAATACTCTAAAATAGAAGGAGACGAGGCTAATCTTGCTCCCCAAAATGTATCAACATACCACAACCTGAGGGACAGTGAATGACCTAGAGACGCACGCACACACACACACACACGTGTTATATATAAATGTAATACTGTGTGTGTATATATATATATATATATATATATATATATATTAATGTAAATATAAAAAATATTGATATTCATTTTATTAGGCTGACAGAGTCCAACAGAATAAAAGATTTGCCTTGGACAGAGAGAGAGACAGAGATGCACACACACACATATACACACACATCCATTCCTCAATGGACCGTCATGCTGCTCTCACCAAGTGTGGACCTCTGTTTCTGGTCATTTGGAAAATAATAGAGAATTTCCTTCTTAAGTATTTATCCAGAATTCCACTGCAAATGTGCTTTTTAAAATTTGCCAAGAGGGGTCTTGCAATCCTTGAGTGCTGTCTACCTATCAAAGAGGAAATATACTGAAGTGGAACTGTCTGCACCCATTCTTTCACCGAATGAGACTCTTTGTTTGGATAATTTAACTTTGATGTTATAAATATTCAAACATTTTTCTGTAATAGAAATATCACGAACAAATAAACAATCTCCTGGCAGAGAAACCGATAATTCTCAACATGCAACGGTCACCAACCAAAGCAATGAAGAAAGAATATTTTTTACGACTTTGTTGTTGTTGGTTTTTTTAATGTATTCTCTCTCTGTATTTCGCATCATCTCATAAACATTTAATTTCCGTCTCTTCAGCTGAGCCGGCACTCAGGACAGTACCACACAAAGTCAAATTATATGGGCCACTGCTTCACAGACAAATGCCTTGAATTAGCATCTGAATATGCATTGAGCCCCAATCTCCCTCACCAGCAAATGTTAATTTAAATATACACCCTTTCTGGAAGTCTGAGCTGGCTCACTCAATTGAGACCAGAGTACCTTTTTATGTTATGTCTACAAATTCCCATTGCCGAGTCGCTCAAGGTTGCAATGGGCCATTTATTAATCTGTATTGGATTTGTTAGTAGTTGATACATTCTGTGAATGAATTGCACACCGAACAACTGGCTGAACTGTCTGATGGATGATTTTCCATGAGGCTGCATTACTATATACATAACAACCCACTCTTTGTGCGCTAACTTTCAAAATGTCCAGTCACAATTTTTAATTTTACAGAAAATGTTTTCAGTCAGCTCCAACTTCCTTGACTGGATGGTTTCTCTAAACCGTTCCTAAAAAACAATCTGTTCAGTATTTAGTGTTTAAGTCCTTAAACACAGCATTTCTTCCTTTTATTCAGGCATTTTTAGGTATTGAATCAAGCATTTAGTTACAACATAAGATTGTGCACAATCACAAGCTGCCAATTGTAAAAGCAATATGTAAGACATTGTGCTTATTGTGAGAAATGTACATTTTGCCGTGTTCATTTAAACAAAACAATGAAGCACATCAACATTAAAAGCTAATCTATTTGCCATTTGCCAAAGCAATAATTTGATCATTCTTACAGTAGTTTGCCCAGAAAAAAACACATTACTAGTCACGCCAACATTTAATTACAATGCATTTAGTTAACTGACCAAACAGCCTGCTCTTAAATGTGGATATCACCAAATCAGCTTGCCTCAGACAAAATTGTGTACAAAATATATTGTATTTGAATCACTTGGTGGTTAACTAGTGTTTATTGTTTTTTGACTTTGCTGTCTGAGTTTGTAATACTCCTGACATAATCAGGGGTATTTCAACAAACTCTAGAAAAGCTCCCTCCAGAGCCACAGAAGACACAATACAGCTGAGTGCTCCTTGTAATGAGACAGTAAATGCCATTGCGTAAAATAGATGAATAGGTTAATACAATCTCTAAATATGAAATACAGTTAAAAAAAAAAAAAAAAAAAAAGCAGGTTAAAGCATCAGTTTCACCAATATTTTCTGTTGAGTTTCCATGCACTGGTATTGGGGTTACAGCAGACAAAACCAAAACATCTCCAAACATCATCACTCACACTGTCTGGATGTGCAGATATTTTTCTCTCCCTGGATCATGGGCAGCTGCCTGGCACAAAGGGGGTTGCAATTTAAGATACATAGTCAGGGGCCAGACCTGTGCTGGCCTCAAAAGAGATCATTAATATTTTAAATGAATCCTTCTTCATAGGAGTCCTGGGATGCTTCAGGTCATGTAAAAAGATAAGATGTTCTCTGTGAAACAAAATCACACTGCTCCATTCTGAAAGAGTTGAAATCATTCTGTTTCCCAGGGAGGCCATAGAGATTTCATTCTCATCTATTTAAAAATTGCACATATTAATAAGATAACTGGAATATTCAGGGAATAGCAATTACAATGTGAAGAAAAGTCTGAATGAAAGATTTGCCTTAGATATGTGGCTGTTTATTCAATTCCGTCATCAGTATTGACTCTGAAATGTCACTTAGAGAGCTTGTATTGATCTGAACGAAAGAGCCGTATACGTGTAAGAAAGATATTTAACTTAATTCACCTCTTCCAGGGTCATTTTTTTCCTTCGTTAGCATGAAAAAAACTCTGAATTAACTTATGTGCATGCAGTGAAACACACAGCCCACAGCACCATGGAAGGTGTCAGGTCAAATGTAAATAATCAACGTGGTAATTGGCTTTAATAGGTACATTTCGGGGCATTTCATTATAACACAATTTACTGTTACAGCAAGTTGCAGAGAGGGCAAGAGAGAGGAGAGAAGGAGGGAGAACGAACAATAATAAAGTCACAGGAGGTTATGAGAGGTTATTTAAAATTGAATTAATCACTTCCCGTGTGGAGAGCAATCATCAGACATTGACCACTGTGTCCACGCTCGACACCTGAATGTTATATAAGCAAATCCTATGTGTCTGAATTAGAGTGATAAATCGTGCATGAAGACATATAAACCCTCTTAATATATATGATAAATAGAACACAAAGAAAATTGACAAAAGGCTTTTCTCAGGCAATTTGTATGTGTTTCTTTCCTACTCCAGTGTAAACATGGCGTCTCTCCTTTTCACTCTGTTGTCTTCACAAGGTCACAATCGTCACCATCATTAACCCAGTGAACTGTTGACCTGAGAGAGTAATGTGTGCAATCCATCCTGCTCTCTCCAAATTATCTGGCTAATTAGCTCTCCCAAAGTCAGAACGAGGCAATTACCTCAATTGTCTGAGAAGTCCAATCAGAAACTCATCTCCATGACTAATTCACAGACCACTGTAGTCACTGTGGGTATGTTTTTAGGTTGTTTCTTCTTCTTTTTTGTCCTCATCATGTCAGGGTAAAATACTTTTCGTAAATCTGGGTCTACTTACTGTAAGTACACTTTTCAGTACATCAGTGAATGTATAATATGGTCATTTTTCATGTGAATGAGCAATAGATTTATTAAATGAATAATTAAACCAATTCCAAAAAACATTACACAAACATTTATTGAAATGGGGAGTATAATTAAACAGATAATGGGAGTGGGGAGAAAAATAATAAAGGAATTGATTTGAAGGGTTAAAAGGTTCCTTCACTCTTCTGTGAATTGTTAATTCTTGATCACATTCTTCTTTCTTCACACAAATCTTACTCGGTCGCATTTATCTTTAATTACTAATTCAGCAAAACCCTCTAGGCTATGCCACCTTGCTCTTCATTCATTCTTACAGGCATTCTTCCCTTAGGGCTTCAATCTCCCGCTGACACCTTTTACACTTCTCATATTTACTCCTTTTTTTCCCTTTCATTTTCCGTGAACTTGCTTCAGTGTAAGAAGAATCATGGCTCTGGTCTATGCAATCTATCCTCTTCCTCCCCCTCAGCTCTCTCCCCTCCAGCACTCTGTTCATTTCTCCTTTTCATTCATTAATGACCTGCTTCGACTCGCTTTAACCCCACTAACTCTGGCATGCTGGTCTGTATTCAAGAAAGAGGTTGATGGAAGAATAGTGCACCCTATTAAGCACCACGTCAATGTGAGTGGCCTTGAGAGGCAGATTGTGGCCGATGACTTATAGGAAAAAAATAAAACAGTGTGATTGAGAAAGTGAGAGAATATTGACAATGTAATAATGTAATGTCAAAAGTCAGAAAAGCATTTGAATTCAGAGCTCAATGCAGCTATTAGGCCATTATCATTTCCACATGCAGCTTCAATCCCAAGTTGTTTTGCTGTGCTGCAAAGTATAAGGCAGTGCATAGACTCTGTAGATACATCAATACTATATACTATTTTTATCATGTAAAATGAGTATAAAATAAGTTTGGGAAATCAACGCTCTTCATTCATACAAAGTATTGAAAGAGACTGTAAATTGTCGGGTAAGGAACCTTTTAGGCCACTATTCCAAAGAGTCATTTACAAAACTTGTCAATTAAGTATGTCCTCTGACCTCACAGCCACAAACACCATCACAATAAATAACCATCCATTCATCTTCATTCAAACTTTTGCCAACACATTGGTCAACAGTTCACCCAACCTACATGTCATTGGACCAACAAAAACAAAAACCCATACAACCATATAGGTGGTTTGTTCCTACCTTCTATTATGACCCACAGGAGCATTTCCTAAATTTTCACCTGCACTGGTGGCGGGAGATCAACACGTCCTCATACCTAAACATAGTGGGTCGCAGTTATATGTGAACCGTCAACATTTGGTTAAGTTGAGGCAACAAAACTGCTTGGTCAGGTTGAGGATAAGATCATAGTTTGGGTTAAAAAAGGTACATTTGTTATGTAACTTCAGTTACGTACTACAGTTCACCTATGTTACATGACATAAGTTAAGTACGTTGCGTAACCTAAGATAACTCAACGTTGACTTTGATTTCAGATGGGAGATGAACAGCAGTCTCCTGGGTCATAGTCCTTTGCTGGTTTGATCCATCGATACACCACCGACCTTCTCCGTACACGGACTTTGTCGCTCTTTATACTACGTCACCTGACTTCCTCTTTTGCTGCCGTCATAATAACTATTGCAACTAGAAGCTTGACAAATGGAAATATTGGTCGTAGTAAGCTGCTTGTACAAATAACCTGTAAAGTCATATTTTGGAGGAAAGTTTTCATTGAACTAATAGAGTCCTCGGCTGTGTAAATGCCCTCACAAACGACACATGTAAGCATTTTCTGATCCGACGCCCCCATCTTCATCGTAACATAATTTGTCAGTGCCCTCCAAAATGTCTCTTCAAATCACTGTTGCGTAAATAAAACCATTTCCTCGTCTTGCGCAGCTATGGTTAAGGCTTTGTTAGGTTTAGGCACAACAAAGACTTTGTTGGTAAAAGATCGTGGTTAGGTTAGGGGACATTCGTTGGTAAACTAAAATGGTTAGGAAGCAACCGTGGTCATGGTTGTAAGAAATAAGTGTTGACTGATGGCAGGAATCAGGAAGAAAACAGTGGGTTCCTGTGTCAAAGTCTGATATTTTGTTGGCCCATCCAGCCCCCTGACTTTATTTCCTTTTGTATACTTGGCTCTACATCCAACGGTCAAGAGTCCTAATTCATATGGGCCACTAGAGGGAATCATCGGTTGAATGTAAATACAGTGTTTAAATAACCGCTGTCTGGTTTCTTGACGGACTGTCACTATTGGACTGTCGGAGGAAACCCACACATATACGAAAACAGGGCAAACACACACATGGTAGATGTTTGCCTTCAGGGCTTTCTACTGGAAAGGGTTTATTTGAACCCAAATCCGGATCTTTTCCTAAACCTAACCAAGTAGGTTTGTTGCCTAAACCTCAAGAGATTTCTTGTAGAAAGCGCTTTCTGTCAGGAAGCCCTGAAGGCAAATATCTCCCATGTGCTCAAACTACTTATAGAAAGTCTGGAGCCAGAGGATACAAACCTACAGTAGGATCTTCTTGCTGTGAGTACAAGATTACATCAAATTAAAGTAAACGTTCTAAAAAGTGTCACACTGTACAGAAGTTGTTTAAAAAGGAAGTGGATGATTTAAATACTTTATTTTACAAGTCCCTTTTTGGTTCAAGTGCTCTTGGGGATATGTCTGAACCCAATGAGACATTTCCATGCCTCATTGTTACCCTAACACCATATCAAAGTGCCCTGATCCTCCCCCCACATGCCTCGTTGGTCAGCCAGATGCCCATTTGGTAACACTAACTGTTGACTTTTCTGTAAGCGAAGTAGAGGAGCTCCTTTTTCCTTTCTGTTCTTGGGCACTTAGAGAGTCGGTGCACTTCACTAGAGGCCAGTGACAGTCGACCGCTGTCTAATGACCACCTGACAGTTCTTCCAGCAAAAAACAAAATGGGGCACCGGTGGAAGAGCAGAGAGCACCTCACTTCCCACATCCAGGTCAACCGCAGCAGATGAGGGCTGGACAAAGAACAAAAGGTGGAAGCCAGACATCATTTGGCAGTATTTTATCTGCCCCTGGCAGACATAGAGGTGAGTCTAGAGCAGAAGGAGCAGTGTAGTATAACGAAGAGCAGCGATGAGCTACCTTGTGAGAAGGCTGTTCGCAAGGTGTCAGTGGAGTGAACAGTGGAAGACAATAATCTGTTAAGTAGCAGATCATGTTGTCTTTGCATTGCATTTGATCTGACAGCCGATACCTTGACACTGCCAGCAATTGCTTATTGAGGCTTGATGTTGTCATCGCAGTGAGCGTTGGTATATAATCAGAGATGTTATTGGCGTTATCTAAAATCCAAGGGAAAGCACACCCCTACAATTTAAATAATGCAATCTCAACTTCCATGTGAGCCACAGGTGGCATTCATGAAAACTGATTAATGCTATGTGTTATATTTCATACAGTGTTTGTGTTTAAGTAGATATGTTTAAGTAGATATCCACTATTTTGTTTAGATTCCTTATTTTACTCATCCTGAATTTGGACAGCAAAATGTCTGTTTGACGGAGACAGCTTGATTCATACTGTCTATTTGGTGTCTCTCCCTCAACTTATCTTCATATGAAAAGGTACAAAGACAAAAGCTAAGAGAGTGACTCCTAAAATAGCGCTGTTTTATAACAAACAGCATACAACAGTGGATATGACAGCTTCCCACTCCTCTCTCCCCTTCAGCCATAAGAGTGAAGACTGTATAGAATTGGAAAGCTTTCAGAGCACTCACACACCAAATCCCAGCCCTGTCTAATGTCACCCTCAAGTCCCAAGGACTGAATTTAATTTTCAACCACAATACTTTCAAGATCTATTGTTATTTATTGTGAGGTGGAAACAACTAAGCCTTTATCCATGAGAGAGATACTCCTCTGGCAAGCATGAGTTTGCATAACGTGCATCATTTATCAATCCCAGCCATGACAATGGTCTATTATTGTTATGCCTACAATCATCACGACCCGTGGGGAATATAAAATTGAATGATAAAGGATTCTTTTTTCCATTGAGCACACAAAATGAATTGCTGCAGCTGTTTCCTTGATTGCGCTTGTGTTTGGAAGATCCATTGAACAAGAATAGTCACATTCAGTGGATCCAATTAAAGCACTGCTCACGCTTGCTGAATCCTGCTTGTACTGGATAATTAGAGTGGTTACCAAACATATCATATGACAGTCCACCTCTAAGCTGGCAGTCACCTTACTCCGATTACCTAAATGCCAAACTAAACACCACATAAAATCCCTCCACTGTGAGTAAATGTTTGTTTTGTTACCAGGAGCTTAGAATTAGTTGATTATTTTTCAGAATGGTGATGAACGGAGATGTAATAGCTGCCCAGAATATAAAATTGATCAAGACACAACCCATGTTAGCAGCCAAATAAAATAACTTTTATTTTAGATTTTGCCTTACTGCTCAAGCTAAACTAAAAAAATATATTGCAGTTGTGACATCATTTATTCTCTTTATTTTATAACAGGAAAAATGGAAATTGACACTAAAAAGGGACTAAAATATGCTCACAGTGTACCTCATGGAGAGTCACACTACACGATCAACCCGGAGGTCCAGTACAATGAAGGAATGATATTTCAATGCAATACTCAAATCAAAGTGGCACTGTGTACACAGTGTGTTTGTGTGTGGGCGTTCCCAACCAACGATACGTTTTGGGTACACATTTCAAACTAAAGAGCAGTTAATAGGGGACTGCTTGTCTAATTGGGGACAGAATCCGTGTCCCCATCCAGGAAAAAGGTTATTCGTAGGTCAATGGTTAGGGTTAAGCTAGTAGTGGTTCGGATAAGTCTCTAGCGAATAAATGTAAACAATGCAATATCCTAAAAAATGACCTAAGTAAACCTGTGTGTGTATTTCCTAACTTGGAATCCCTCTGGGGACACACTTGACCACTTAGTCGGGGACGGATTTGTCCAATTGGGGACAAAAGCCTTGAACCCATTTGGGGAAATATGATTTTTGGGTCATTGGTCAATTTTAGAATAAGGGTAAGGGTTAGGGTGAAGGCTAGTAGTGGTTAGAGTTAGGGTAAGTCTCCAGGAAATGAATGTAAATCAATGCAATGTCCCCAAAATTGGGGTTGTGTGTATGTGTGTGTGTGGGGGGGGGGGGGGGGGGGGGGATTAGTAATAACCATACAACTACAATTGACTGCAAGAGACAATGTGGAAACAATGCTGTTCTACAGTATCTTATTCTGTCAGCCAAAAACCAAGGTTTCTTGTCTTACACTTGCTGAATAGTTTGTCACTCGGGTGGTAAGAAATAGATTGAATTTTATATTCTGTTTGTCTGTACAGATGTCTATCTCATCAATTTTACATTTCACTTTAAAGAGAAAGACTACTCAGTTTTATGATACGCTGGCAGCCATATTCCTATGCCACTCTACATGTTGTTTTATATCCTATACAAAGTGGAAACAAAACAGCAAATTACATTCAAATGTAATCTCCGTGCTGCCTATAGGAGATGGATTTGGAGCTAACACTATGAGCTTTGAAAGTAAAAAATGTGCCCCAAAAACCCAGCAAATCATCCTTGGTTCTACCATAACCACTAACTCTGCCAAAAGCACTCTTTCTTCTGTATCAATCGATTCTCCATGGAGCTGTCTTACTCTCTGCAATTTTATGTTACGTGATTTAAAATCTCTCAGCCATTTATTGCTATGGGAAAATAAAGTAAATTGTAATATAACTAACACAACCCAAGGGCATAGTTATGGGATATGAAAGTTGAAATTCAGTTACAGTCACTAACTTTTACTCAGAAAATATGACTTCAGTTTATTATTTACCCACACTTGGCACACATCTACCCGACTCTCTTTCAGTGATTTTCTTTGTTGTCCAGTCAATTGGCATGGTGTTTAGTGTAGATACCTACTGTAGTCATGAAAAGCTTAACATTTTTATTCTTCAGTTTTATGAAATGATTATGTTTCCAGGTAGCAGAATGTGCTGGATTGGTACACAACTTCTGCTCGGCTTGTGGATATTTCTGATGTTTTTGTTCAACCTGTGGTGTAAATAGTGTATTGTGGCCTCTAACAACAACCATGAATAATTTATACCAAAGACATGCAATGATGCAAAATGATTTTTTTAATGTGACCAGCTGCAGGCATTGCCTACTACAGCAGACATTAAAGCAAAGTGCAGTACTTTCTTTGTTCCCTAACCCACCATTTTGCTTGCCAAGCATGCTAATTAGTGATATGCATTGTTGCAAACATGCTGTTGGGACCACCAACATGATGCCACCATTAAAGCAAAAGATTACCATGGATGTGCGTCTCAAATGGACTGACTTGGCCATCTTCACACCTTTCTTCTTTCAGGTACAATGTGAGTCCAAGCATTGCCTTTCCCAGGATGTAGAAAAGCTTGAGTGATCACCAAGTTAATTATTTCCCTATAGGGACGAATACAAAACCATCATATCTAACACAAAGCAACTTCTATATATATTGCCTCTTACCAGATGCAGCAAGCAGGTTTTTTTCCTTCATAGTGACACGTTGAATCTAAAGGTAGTGGCTGTTTGACCTTCTGAGCCTTTTTCACAGAGAAAATGACAGGTTGGTACAGGACTGAAAATGTCACTCCTGGGCTCTGACCACTCAGGGTGGCTTGTACACTAATATAAACATACAGAAGGTTGATGTACAGTATCTGAAACAGAAGCAAAAATAATGATCTGTATTCAATGTTGTGTTCAATTGGTTGTTAAGGGTTGTAACAGGTTTGCTCATTACAATTCAACACTAAAGCTTTAAAAGATAATGGTGAGAAAACCGAAATCCCTGGAAAAAAATACCAGGCTGTGTCCTTTTAAGTTGAATCAAAGGATATTTAAGACTTTGCGACTTTCAACTCAAGTATAGTCAACTCAGTCAATGCCAAGGCAAAAAGATAAGCGTGGTATCTATGACCAAAGGGTCTAGATTTGTGTTACAGCATTGCCGGTCCCAAATGTGTTTCTATGTTCAGTCGGGTAACATTAGGGCTGTATTCAATGGAAGGGGGCAAAGTGCAAGAGAAATAAAAGTCAGTTTGATGTAGGAGAAAGGTGGACGTGGGAGTTTTTTCTACCCCTCAGGTAGCTTCAACTTTCCTGGCACAGAAAGTGAAGAAAAAATACCTTTTTGTTGAGAAGTTGATTTAATCTCTAAAAGTGCCGATAGAAACATAACACACATGTTTTAAGGAAAGGATACTCCCCAGTGGAGTATCTTCAAGAGTTGGTTGCCACGGGCGGGTTTCCTGAAATTCCATCGATAGACAGGATGTCAACGCTGCAGAGCAAACAGGAATCAAGTACAGGTTAGTACAGCGGGTTCAGTGGTTTCCCTATACACATATGACCTCTGAGGGTTTGACTGCAGGGAAAGTCAATGAGAGGCTCCACCATTCTCCTCCACCGTACGTCCGCATGACTAATGAAGTAAGCCAAGAAGGCTGGGGCACGACTCGCAGAGAAAGATTAAGAAAGAAGACAAAAAGCCTCCTCTTCTAAGGGAGAAATCTTACTCTTGTTCAATCTGCCCACATTACCTTGCAGTGTTATCCGATATAAAGAGACACACAATGTGCTCAGTGTTGATGTGGTAGCGTACAGAGAAAGACAGAAAGGGACAGCGGCCTGTGAGAGGGGGTGGGGTGAGGGGGTTGTGATTAAGCCACTGAAGTGCTTGTCTCCCAAACAATCCTGATTAAAAACTGATGAATTAAGCACCAACATCAACTGGACATACTAAACAGGGCAACCGTCATTAATTCAATGTTAATGAAAAAAATCAGAGAATGGTCGCACATTTATCTCGCCCAATAGCAAGACACTCAGGTACACAACCTCCCACCGTGTGCATTGGTGTTCATATCATTTTACTGGCCCCTTTGTAACAATTAATATTCATCTCAATTAATGTTACATGCAGACTTTCATATTATTAATATAGGCATTAAAAGTGGTGTTTTGCGTTGAGTTAGCAAGCTTTAAACATTGAATTAAAACTGTTAACAGCATCAAAATGTTTGGTTGTTTGTTGTCAGAGTCGGTATTCCAACGGTGGACACGAGTTTGACAACATTCAGACAGGATAACGACCGTTTCAGAGCAACATGTTTTGCTTTAACGAGCGATGGCTTTCACTGGTGACTCTCGGCCGAATGCTCTGTGGTTGCTCGTATTGACGGCAGCTGTTGAAAACACAAGCAGAACATGTAGGTGTCCTCGTAAAAGCCTTCAATCTATTTTTAAATACATGCTCATATGTGTTTGTTATCTACAGCAACCATTTCTGTTAGATAGAACAAGCAACCACGGACACATTCGGCTGTTAACACGGTGACTTGTTAAACTGAAACCCCTGGCTGCAAGCAGTTAAACGTGTTGACTACTTTGTAGCGCTCATTTAAAACTCATTAAAATCAAAACTCGGAGTCCATGTCATCGTCATGGTGTTTGACATGACCACAGATAACTTAGTTGTAAGCATCCAGTGATTTATGTGCTCGTACTTTCTCGCCGGTATAACGTTAGATGATGTTTCTCAACATGCATGTATATATTGTGGAACTAAATATTGGGCCACTTGCAAATTGTATTCTACCCACTCAGTAGCACACAGCTTTGGAAGTTGGTCGCCATTTATCAGTCAATTCTTTTAGGTTGCATTCACGATCTTCGTTGGCCCTTGCATAGTTTGTCAAGCTATTGCACTCCGCCGTACTTCTGTTGCCAAACTGCATGTGCACATTTTTACATGTCATCAATGTTTCTAAGGTGTAAAAGGGTCTATCCGTACATACTGTACTGGTACATCGACAGTGCAAGCCATAATCTAAAGTGTTACCCGGGACTTTCACACAAGGCGTGGTTGCATTTCGCCAGCAAAAGCCCTTTGTTAAGGTTGCAGTTTGTGAAAGTAAACTAATTCTTAGTTGATGTTTTATGTTAAAACAATTAATTATGTCAATGTGTGTCCTCACAAAGATGTAAGTACAAGGTTATGTCTGTGTGTGTGTGTGTTTAAAAGGTTACTCTTCCAATGAAGTCCATTGCAGACCATTGGCTATCTGATTAAATGTTTTTGGGATATTTAAATGGTGTAATTTGATGTCTCTTACTGCACAATATGATTGTGGTTAAGTTTATGAATTGTGGAGTGAAGAGCCATACAGTCATCATCAGCAACCATGATTAGCTGTAATTCTAATCTCCCAATCAACACATTGACGCAGACGTTTAACTTTGGAGTCTGACAGGAACATAGCAGCATAAAGGCGTGTTCATCATTGTTATCTGTCATGGATCTTGTTTTGCTTCGAAGGAAAATACAGCTTAATTTTTCCCCCGATGTATTTTCTCTCCTGTATAATCTACTCTTGTTTCTACTCATTTGTCACATTGCATTCTCATTAACAAAGTGAGGAACTATTATGAAGATTATGAGATGAACAAAACACCATTATGCCCATGTGTATGACTGCGTGTGGGCTCTGTTTTTTTTTTTCAATCCTAGACCCGCAGATGTTGGAGAAAAAGTGCTCCTCTTCCTTCTCTGCTCTCATGTGGCTCATATAAAATGACCAGCAGAACTGGTAGTCTCCGCACAAACTCGGTATTCCTCTCATAAATCTTTTGGTCTCTTAATAGAGACAAAGCGCAAGTGAGCATCTGGGTTGCAATTCCATTGAAGTGGTGGAAAATTTGTTTTCCTTTGCCCCTCAAATGCTCTCTTAGTTGGGGGATCAATTTATCGTGCAAACAAATTTATTTTTGTTTGTCATTCCTGTGTTTCGCTCTGGCTGGGTGAATTGAAATTGTTCAGCAGTTTTGACATATGCTGTAAATTACAGACTTGGGATAAGTGATAGTTTTGCAGTACATGCATCTGGAGTATTTCCATCTCCAATCTGTGCCGGTTTGACTACAGCATAGGCGGATCGAGACCGTTGTTCATGCTCAAGAGCGGGCGGCAGAAACCATTCTCCTCTTTGAGTGTTGTTGGGTAACATACTCCCTCAACTTCCACACAAATAGAAGAACAGCCTTACCTCCGTTCTCTTTACTGGTGTGTCAAATATTGGCACTTTGCCGAATTCTCCTGCTGATTCTCCACCTCCAAACATCCCACTGTGAGAAAATAGATCTGACATCCCACGTTATTTTTTTCACCAACCGATGTCATTCAGATAATCCGGCATTCCACACCATCTTTGTTTTGCAGCCACTGAAAATCAAAACGACCTGTCCCATGATTCATTGCAGCCCAAAGAGAGGGTGGGTGTGACTTAACATTAAAAAAAAGAAAACGTGTGTTATTTAGTGGAGGGGAGGAAGATGAGGCCTTTTTAATTTGTGACATTCCAGGCCTGGTTCACTGGTTTAACTGAAGCCACATAAGAGGTCTCATATAACCTTTTCTTTTTAGTGTATCACCGTGGCGACTGCTGAGGTAAGCAGTTGATCTCATTAAAACAGAAGCTTAGGCTGACAACAGTTTGGAAGTTGTCCTTGAGAAAAACAGCAGTTGAGAAAACAGCAGCCTTGGAATGCTGGCGCAGGTCTCGTCACAAAAGGACGTCTTTTTGGCAATATCCGCTTTTATTCAAAAAGCGTTTAAAGGTTTTGTGTCCTGCCTCATTGGCATGACAATAAGATTAAGGAGGACACACACAATGTAGCAGGGCAGACCTTGATACCCAGCAAAATGAGCCATGTGGTGTGAATCCAAGATGCTTTTAATTCTAGTAAGATGTCCACACAAACAATGGCCGATATTTCACTCACTGTCATAAGAAACATATTCGTCATGTTTTCATCTAAATGTGGGTCATATTATAAGCAAATTTCTGCACTTCAGTTAAACATGTATTAGTATATTTCTGTTAACTAATGTGCAATGTAATGTATCAAATATACAGGATTTTAACACACTTTATAAAAACTGATTTTGTGGATTATTATTAATGCTTGCACACTTGCTTTGGGGTAACTATATTTGAGTTTACAATCCAATGGGACTACTGGTGTTTCACTTCTCCAATAATGGGTCTTCTGAACAATCTCTACCCTTCTTAACACCCAATAATGTACAACAACACCGCGACAACAACCAAATAAAGAACGATATGGCTTGAGCTAGCCCAGCAGTCTGGACAGATGGTAATGTAGCTGATATGCACTAGCTAAGGTTATACGTTGGTTACTGAACAGGACTAACCTCAACAGCTAACGTTAATGTTTGCATCACATTTGGTGTTCAATCAGTTTCTGTACTGTGTAGATGACATGAGCGCCCAAGACATGCATGGACACGGGTACTATTTAGCATGAAAGACATTGGGCCTCTTAAACAAAAATGTTTTAGCAAGAATGTCTCCAAATTGATTATCTAAAACAGGTTCCAGTCCAGATCTGAGTGTGTGTGTATGTGGTAACAACTAAGAGTGCTGTAGCTGGTGTTTACTCTCGGGCTACTGGCATTCCCACCTGAGCTTTAACTGCTGTGGCAGTTTTATCAAAGATGGCCGTCATGGTCAGGGTCAGCTCCCCACGGGAAAGCGAGGAGGGTAATCCTGTTAGAGGTGTTATTGTCACCTCTGACAGCTACACACATACTGTGACCATCTCAACTGAAACCATGTCAGCTGAGCCACTGTGTCATGCATTTTGCTAAAGTGTATTTTTTTTTCATAATTATTGGAATCAAGCTGTGTGTTGCACACACCACCTGGCACAATAAGCCACATGTTTGCTGTTCAGTATATAAAATATAATACATATTTCTAGACAAAGCATTCATGTTGAAGTATCAGTTTCTATCTCAGACACTAAATTTAGCGGCAGTTTGGCATAACTGGTTGTATTTACTCCAATAACTGCAAGAGAAAGATTTCAGTATTTTCTGCCAAAACCTTGGCCGCTGTGTTTTTTAACCACTAATCTGAATAACAATTATGTTGACAGACAGTTCACTGCGGTGGATGGATGCCACGGAGACCTCATCAGCTTTGCACAAGAGATGTTTATACGACTACACGTAACGCTTCAGACCTTCTGGAAAAAAACAGCTTGACTGCAATCAGAGCTTAAAGCTACCGTGACAATATCAACCTTCTGGGACTTTGACACCGCCCGCTAAGTTAATGTTGAGAGACACATAAGAACCAAAACAAAATTTATTTTAAGTGAGCTCTCACTAGCTGTGGGATTAGAACTAAATACACTTTTACCAACTCATGAAGTGAAGGGCCTCATGAAATTGTATAAGAGGACTCAGTTGAATTTTGAGTATTTCGTATTAAAAAGTGTTAGTGGGGTACACACTGTTAAGATGTGGGTGGTTGGCTGGCAAGAAACATTAAAGGAATCAGGATAACAAAAACATATTTCCAGTCAGTGTGCAACAATATGGTTAAAGAAAGCAACTTAAAATATTGATCGACAAGTGAATGGAAAAATGTATTTAAGGTTGTATAAAAAACGTCAATAATAACAAACCAGATTCAACTTCTTGATAAGAGCAAAATAAAACAAAGTAAAATACTCCTGGTGGTTGCTTGTGTGGTACATACTATGACTGCAAAGCTGGGAAATTCGTAAAATTAAATTTAAGATGATAAAGATAAACAATATGATTTGATATGATATGATTCAAAATGGATGTGTGATGTATAATGGGACATATTTTCCAGCGTATAGAATTAGATTTGAAATCGTATCTGACTGAACATTTTCTGTATAAATGTTTAATGTCTTGTCTCGTTATGGTTCAGCTCCAGATCCTGAATTTGGGTTGAGTTGAAACTGAGGACAGTTTTCTGCCTTTGGATGAGTGCTGCTCGTCTTTATAATTGATCAGTCTCTGTACCACAGTGCAGCAATAACAGATTCATGCATTCTTAGACTGACTGGTTAGTGATTTTGAATTATGTAAATAGGACACTAGATACACTGTGATGAAGCTTTCATGAACGGGGATTATTACACATTAATGCTTCATTAAAGGTTCATTATGTTGACAATGTTAGCTTATTTTTTGAATGTTTATAACAAAAATTCTGTCCAGATCTCACACATTGCACCTTTAAACATAGAGTATGGCTCTGCTTTGAATGCGAGATGTAAATGTCTCTCAAAGAAATGTGATAAGTTGACTGAGTGGTGAGTCAATTTTACAAGCTGCCACCTCGTTCAATCAGTCAAACTACAGAATTCAATTAGGAGCAAGACTTTAAGAGGCAAGGGCCAAGCTTTAAAAACACGGAGCCTATACCAACACCTTTTAGTGTGACAGGAGCTTTCTAGTTCCCGTGAGAGATTTATCAAAATGTCTCGCGTCTGCCATGTAAACGAAGCTGCAGAGCCACGGGCTGATTGGCACACTCTCTGCCGAGTTCTCATCTAACGGAATACACACATAAAGACCGATTGCCAGATACACCAGACTCTACAGCACGCTGGTGACTCATGAAGACTGACACCTACATCTACCAGGCAGGAACATCTTGTTTGACTTGTGAATATATCCGTGTGGGTTTTGTAGCTACAATACTGCACGTCACACACGCTTCAGTGTGTGTGGGTGTGTGTCTGCGTGTTCCTGCACATTTGCTACTGCCACTGAATGCACAGGTGTATGGATACAACAGGCACACAGTTGTGTATACACAGTCATTTTACATCTCTATCTGATGCTTTAGCAAGTTGAGTTGTTATTCTGAGGGCAGTGTGAGCCGCGAGATTGGGAGAACAGATTGCCTTGGGTGTTTGGACTCCAAGACTGCTATTAAATCCTCATTGATAAAACTGATCCTCTTCCTACCTCTGACAGGCTGAGGCACATTGAAAGCTTGTGTGATACAACGGATAACGATAGCCCACATGTGAAATTATAGAGTATCATGTTAATATGGAAAAAAATCATGCAGACCATGTTCATTTGTGGCTTATCAACTGCAGTGTTTGGATACATTTCACTGATTACACTGTCCACTAATAGATAAATCAATTATTGGTCATTAAAAATACAGTTCAATTAGACAATTTGAATTGTTTATGTGCGATATGGCGTGCTAGTTCAACATAAAATGCAACTTGGTAGTAAAAAAAAAAAAAAAAGCCTTGTTAAGAAATGCAAATATGTAGCCAGTTAAAACTAAAGCTAAAGTATGAGGGACTTCATGTTTCTCTGTGTCTGTTGTATGAACTGCTTCATACGAGCAAATTTGACCAGTCTATTAATTCTCCATGAGCAGCCAATGCACCATAAAAACATAAAGATGCAGCTAGTTACAGTAACAATATTGTTATTAGCGTGTGTTTGTGAGACAGACAATACTAAAAAAAACATGCCAGAAAGTCTGATGTTATTGCCCTGACCCTGTCATGTTTTTTTCTGTCTGTAAATGGTGTCTTACAGCTCAAGTTGAAACATGTTAGGCTTTCATTGATACTTAAAGCTACGAAGAAGAACTTTCATTTTGTGTTGATTTCGTCCGTCCCTGTGGACAAAAGCGTTTCTGAGCACCAGATTCCTCTTAGAAATCCCCTTATTTGACTGTAGCATGGTCGGCAGGCTATTTTTACAGCTAAGCCAACCAGCACCTTGCTGTTCAACAGAATGCAGGACGACTGTGTGTCACCTAGTCTGTGTCATGCTTCGCCTTGCTGCACTTCCATGTCCTCGACAGTGTGTCCACCATTTGTGCTACTCCACTGACACTGAGCATTCCTTCACAGTGAACGCTGCTGTTTCAGAGAATCGTGCCCATTGGGACACTGAAGAGTCAATGACCTGCGACATGATCTGCAGGGTTGTGCATGGCAGTGTTGCTCGATCAACAACAGGTACAAGCAGACTTTGTGTTTATGGTAACTCAACCTACTCCCAAATGCCTTCTTCGGGTACAGTCTAGACCAAAGACAGATGTTATCTTTCTGGTAGTGTTGAGACAAAGCTCCTGTTCATGCTAAGCTCTTGTTCAACAGCCGATGTGTTGTCACTATTTTCAGAGTCAGCGTCGATGCCTGAGTTGCAGAAGAACTGAACTAAATACCCCTCGATCTACACCTTTCTTTCTGTGTGTGTGACTCATCACAATAAGCTGTACTTTACCATAATGGAGGTGACTTACTCTGCATGTTAGAAGATCATTTAGTTAGTTTTGTTTTTCCCTGCCTGGTTGGCCTGGAAGCTGTTCGTCACGTTGCATTGCCTAGATGCCTTGGAGCTCAGAGTTGACGAACACTGTTGGAGGCTAATTGTTGACTGTGTTCTGGTGAGGTGAATGCAACGTCATAGACAATAGGCCAAGACAGTACTGAGAACACTCAGCTGAATGGTAAGTAGGTCAGCACTGCAATTGTGGAATAATTCACTCGCTCTTTTGCTTTACCCGTTTGGTTAATCCCTGTGTTCATTTGTTCATTTAAACTGAACATCCTCTGTGACCTGATTGTCGGAGTCACATTCATACCTGCCAATCCAAACCAACGACAGTTCAGAGCTCTCGTTCTAAGTTTTAATACCTCCAATAAACTTGCTGTTGTTAAAACCAAAATACCGGGAGAATAACTACGGACTTCGGCTCTCGTCACTGGGGATCTCACTGTCAAGCCTGTGGGCCGCTGGCGGTTTTCATAAAGATAAATCAATGAAATAATTAATGATGACAAATGCAAAACACTCAAATGTTATGAAATATTCATTTCAGATTCATGCAAGGTTAATTTTACTGTGACCTAATAACTAATACATAATTTATATAACAAAGTAGTCTGTATTTAGAAGATATATTGTACCATTCCAGTAAATACTGAACTGCGCTTTTTTTCTAATTGAACCCCTGCCCTTCAAATTCTATGTGAACATCAATAAACCATGAGTTAGCTACAGCATAAGACTTTGTAAACAAAGCAAATTCAATTTGGTCTGTTCTCATTGGCGTAATTCCACATCTCACGTGGAAGTGAAATTAAAGCGTAGCGATGCTGTTTCCTGTCTGAGGAGAGATAACAATGCTGCTCACTGTTTTGTTTTTATTTTTTATTTTTCACAGCGTGGGAATCTCCTCGGCAGCTGACCTTCCGGTGAACTGGAACGTGTTCTGGCACTGGGAGACCCAAGAATATGTCTGACTCCTTGAGCAGTTCACTACCTGAACAAGAGACACACACATGACTTCTGCTGCACATGCCTCCGTGTTCTGCGGCGGCACGGAAGGCGATGAAAGGAAGGAAAACTCTAAAGTACTGCCTGACAGCTTAAAAGGCCACCGGCGGGTTCAGACCACCTATGTCTTCCACCGTGCAACAGACAATCTACACATTGCCTCACCTGTCGACCACACCACCCCCAATCACAACCCTAGTCTGGCATGTTGGAATTGACCAAGGGATGATAGTGACAGCGCTGGGATGGAAGAGAGGAGCGATAGAGGGAGGCAGGGAATTACAGGGAAGATTTTATTAATAGAAAAAAAAAACAGGGAGCGGGTAGGGGGTGGGCATGTTGAAAATGGAGAAGATATCAAGGGAGAGGGAGCTGTGTTTGCATGGTAATCCAGTAGAGCTGGTAGAACGTGGCTCAGCTCGGAAAATCCCTCTGTAAGAGATTGCTGCTGGCCAGGCAAGCTACCAACAAGGCCTTTGGAGATAACACTGTGTTTGTGTGTGTGTCTGCATGTGAAAGCCAATGTTTTATGCATACCCTAAGAACGCAATTTCTGTAAGTGTGTGCACCCTTTTTTTGTGCTGCATGTGTAACAGACAGCATCCAGACAGGAAATTGTCGCTCGTATCAGTGGCCGACCAGTCGCACTGGCGAAGGCGAAAGAGGTGATGCGCGGCTCCCCGGCTGTCCCCATAGCCCCCGAAATGTTGGCAGCCCATCAGAGGCGAACAGATAAGGCCTCACGCATGCTTAATGTTTGGTGAACTGGCAGGAGGACAGATGCTGTGGCCAGGTGGGAGGAGTGGACATTGCATTTTCCATCTCCTGTCTTTCTTCATTTCCTACAGCAGGATGCTGATTTACACCAGAGTAGCAGAATCTAATCTGTATGAATAATGCATCTCCTCTCCCTTTAACTAATACTACCCTCTCTCTCTCTAACAATTACTGCACAGGAAAAGAACTCAAGCTCCAACAACAGCAGTGAGGTTAAGTCACACATGTAGCCCAGAAGTACATAATGGATGAGCGCCAGACTATCTGCCATTAAAACTAATGACTTTAATTACCTATTAATGGTGAAAGCGGCGTTACGTTTTGTTACAAATGCCGAAATTAGCGGCATAAAAAAAGGAAATGTTCCCAAGCGTTGTGTCGCATCTTGCAAGATCAAAATTCATCCTTGATCTCACTGAAAAGAAGCACAACCTTTTTGATTTCATGCTGTGCTCATAGGATAATATGGGCATACCAATTATAAGCTAGATAAAAACTGTGCTCTCTTCCATTATTCAAAACGTTGCCCTTCCATCTTTAAATGTCACGCTTTACCTTTCAGAGAGGAGCCAACCTCTCTTTGTGATTCTTTTTTCCTCACATTTTGTGGTATTGAAGCTTGAGTTAAAAATGTATTTATTTTTTATCGCAGATATATTCTTTGTCAACACACATTTAGTCCCTTTTCTCGTCAATGAAACTTGATTTGACCGGAGTTACTGGTAAGGAGCATCCGGATTCAAATGAACGCGCTCGAGTTATAGCTTGAATAGAATCATCGGTAGAGATTTTAAATGAAAAGCGAGCTGTACTGGCTCGGGAGGTTGAAAATAATAGTTAAAATAACACACCATGGAAACAATGCCAATATAAAGTCGATTAGGATCCTTTGTCAAAGTGGACACACGATTTCCCAGGTTCAACAAAAATAAAGTCTTGAACACAGTCCCCCGTAGGGGAATAGGTCAAGGTGGACGGATGGGTCAAATACCAGACTAACACTCAGGAGACTGGTGTTCATGTGAAACCAAAAGTCAACGTTGAGTTTGCCAAAAAGCCAGCGGGGGATTATATCCTTGTTTCTGCACTCACAATTCCTATTGTGAAGCCCAGTGAAGCTCCTCCCTGGCAGGTGAAATGAAGGAGCTGACAACACCATGCGTATCAGAAGACACACACAGTATGTTGGTCTGCAGCTCTCTTTCAGCCAACCCGAGAGTTTACTGTGAAAAGTCTCCCTGCATGGGGAGGTGGACGTCTTAATTTAGGAAGGAAAGGGGAAAATTAAAGAATAAGTTGACTCATGTTTGCATGGTCTTAACAAAAATGTAACACAAAGGCAGTATTTTTTATGATATTTGCTCATTTGTTTTGCAGTGTCTCTATTATGTTACTGGCAGGAAAATGACCCCTGTCTTTATTTGAGAAAAGAAAAAGGCGAACTGTTCTTTATTACAGCTTCAATGTCCCATCACACATCGGTGGGCCTTGCTGTTAATAGAGCAGAGCTGTCTATTCACATATTGTTTCTCACCTTTACACTACAGTATGTATTCCTGCTCTTTTTTTTCAGTATCTTACGACCATCTGGACAGCTGCATGATCAGAATACACAAATAGAGCACAGTGGAATTAACCTTAAAAATGGCCCAGTGTTGTATTGCTCCCCGCTGCTGGTTCTCTTGGTAAACCACTATACATCATTGATCATTATAATTACTATCTGTGCTCTGGTGATGAAGCTTTGATGATTGCTGGCTCTTTTAAACAAATACTACTTAGCTATGCAAACAAGCCGGCGGTGTTAAAACTGCAAAGTTAAAAGCTATTGACGTCTCCCGTGTCTCTGTCAAACACTATAAAGAGAAACACTTACTTGTATGGATTCAATATTGATTTTGCTTTTGTTTTCAAGGTATGAATGGACCCGTCTTTACATCTTTACCTGTGAGGATACATTTAAAGGAACTGAGACAACTGGATTATGTTGTCGATTATTTTGTTAAAAATTCTAATATTTACAATAGATCAAAGCAATATCAATCCAACAGTATGACTGTCAACTATTGTGACAACGCAGATGGGTACTGTTTCTTAAGAAAGAAATATTTCTCATCATACTCATATAGTTGTTTTAATGGAACAAAATGGGAATACATCTCTCATTTGACAAATGCTCACAAATGAATAACTGTTATTGAAATCATTCGTGAACAATGGAGCCATGCAGTTCATTTCAGCTTTGCAAACTCAAATGTTTGTCGAAGAAGATGCTGCTGTATCTCAGTGGAGCAGAGAAAATTGATTAGCTGCAGGAGAAATGTCAAGAGCTGAACTGGGTGTTGACTGATGAAAACGTCCTTGACATTATTCCGTTCCCTGTATTATTTCCTACGATGTAGCCTTAAACCTTTTTAAATCAGGAAGCTAATTTGGGCTAATGTCAGTTTTACTGCCCTGTCATTGTTTGTGGATCAGCCAGCAGTTATTGCGGTCTCTGTGACACCCAATTACTATTCTGGATTAATTGGCCATCTTGTTAATTTTAACCTCTAAATATTATAATAAAGCTGCTGAGCAATTAAAATGAGGTGGGTTAGAGGCCGTAAAGCTGTGAGGAAAACTGCAGTCTGTCCTCAGTAGAGGGGAAGGAAGCAGGATTTTTCCGGTCCAGACTGGATGGACTTTTGCGTTCTAAGAAAATCACTGCTTACTGCTGACATCTACTTTGCCATATTCTGTAATGGCAAACATCTTCTGCGCCATGAAAATCAAAGTGTTTGGAATACACTGAACATGTGGACAGATGTTTTTCTAACCTCAACTAAGTCTGGCTGTTCTCAAACAGCAATCGTAGCTACAGCTACGAAAATGAATGCACTGATATTAGTAGATATCCCACGTAATCAATGTGTATTTAATACGTAGTCATGAACCAGGAAGAATAAAGACTGCCAAAGCACACACTGGCGGGAGAGAGGTGGACAGGTCAAACACCCAGGTGACCGCTGTTCGTTCCCCGTGGTAAATGAGAAGTCAACATTGATTTATTTGACACGTAACTGCCATAGTGAAGTAATGCCGCTTCCATAGTTATTTTAACCCAAACCAAGATCTTTTCATGAACCTAACTAAGCAGTTTTGTTGCCTAAACCAAACCGAGCATTTCACAATCTATTCCTAAACCAAGAAGTTTTGTTGCCTAAATCTAATTCCCGTGAAAACGAAACTTTATTTTGAAAAGACTGTATGCATGTAAAGAGCTGAAATCGTCAAGTGTTGCTGAACTTTTGTAGGAAAACACAGAAAATAAGGAGTAACTTTTTTCATAAGATATCGTACGAATTTTTTTATGGAAATACATTCCATTCTCTTTTTCCAACAATACTCTTCACCTTGTGAGATAAAAGTATTTTGTGTTTTAGTATTAAGGACTTGTTTCGAAAGGTTGACTGTTTACACTCAAAAAATAGTTTTTAGGTGTATTATTCAGTATAAAACATAAGGTCAGTTTTGATCTTAACCTGCTCATACGTGTTGAGAATATTGACCTTACTGTACAGAAGTTACTTAGATATTTATACTATTTGTACTTCATTAGTATTTCTGCCTCCAAACATCAGGAGAGGTTTCTGACCTCTTGTTTTTGGCACTAATCACTGACCCAGATCCTAGAAGATACCAGTTGATTAATCTCAGTGTGCATAAGGGGCAGTTTTTATGTTTACTGATTATATGTGATTTAGACGGGGTTTTCTCCATTCATTTATTAATTTATTTATTTTAAAGGGCAGCCAGAAATGAATTAATCTAAAACATCCCACTGCGTAATCTTCTTCCGTGCATGCACTGAGTTGAAAACAGACATGAGCTTGCATCTTGCTGCTTGTCACAGTTTCTCTGCAGCTCTAAATCCTACCGCTGAAGGTCAGATCAACGAGTCTGATTTGGATAACAAGAGGCAGTCGGTCAGTAAATCAGGTCAATAGACATAATCCAATATAATCCACTCTAATCTCACCGAGGACTCATGGCAGGAGATTACCTTAGTGATTAATTTGAATTGCTATGTTAAAATCCCGATTTGGCCGCGTATGATTTGTTAAACTAAAAGTAAGAGACTGGGATGTGTCCTGAAATTACAGATGCGTGAGTTTGTTCATTAACAGTCTACACCAATTTTTTAACTTCACAAAATGTTCCCTTTTAAAAAAGAGCCCTAAATAAAAAAATCTAACCATTCACAACCAAATGCGACAATTAATCTGCCTCATTTGCTATTTTCAGCATGGTTTTTACTGCTTTACTGGTTACAATGAAACATGCAACGAGAGCAGACACGCAGAAGCACGGTGCAGAGTAAAGTCACCAACTGGGTGCAATTCTATCAAAATGAAAGCGAAATAACCCAATAATCTTCCACAGAAAATACCCTCTAATCTTCCCAAACATACAACTAAACAAAAGGATTCAGACCACCAGACATCACTGTAGTCTGTGCACACCACGCCTCCATCAGTCCAACATCACCCACAGAGCTAGAGAGCTGGCTGCTGGAGAGTAGAATGAAAAAATAGTATTCTCTTGACAGCACACAAAAAGCTATTGTTAATATGAAAATCCTAAAGTGTAGAAACACTCTCTTCTGTTTTAACACCGCAACTAAATAATGTATTTCTAGGGTTTTCATTGCAGAGATTACAAATAATGAATCTGTAAATGGCTAACAAAAGTAGTAAATGAAACAACATCTTAGTGTGATTTGGGTTGGCTGGGTGGGTCGTTAGTGCAATGAGCTACACGTGTGACATGGGAGTGGCTTTGGGTATAAAAGGCCAGCTCTCCCAGGAGTCCTCTCTCTCTTTTGCTGGGCAGTCTTCCATGTGATTTAACAATTTCTTTGTGGCCTTGTACTCCAAACACTCACATCCTTACCAGCACTCACCCAGGCTTGCTTTACACCACCAGCTCTTTTCACGTCCTTTGATACTTCAATCAATTTAATTGGCAATTATAATCACTGTGTGTTGATTCTCTCAATGGTCGCAACCTGAGCCAAGTTTGTAATGTAACATCCTGGCATGAGGTCTTGCACACAGACTGGCTTCTTGCATTGCAGCAGGAGTCATGCCTACTTTACTCCATAGGTACCCCCCGCCCCCACATTACACCCCTGTCCCACTTTCTTTTGAATCACTATATCTCCGCAAAATATTGTCCCTATATTGTGACAAGGTAAAACGACGTGGTGGTGTCAGAAGTGCTTTTTATTCACACATCTATAGGCTCTAACTCTAATCAGTGATGCCAGCTGTCTACACGGCTCCTATTCGGCTGTTTGCACGAAACTGTGTCCTGAATTGAAGCGTCTTTTTTTTTTTTTCAATAATACGTTCGCAAATGCGAAGTTGATGCCCAGTTAATAATAATTGTATCCACATTTTGCAACCACTGGAGCAGAGTGTGGTATTGGGATGTGCGAGTCATACCCCCATCCAGATTGAGCCTACCATGCCTTGTCTGGTATGGGAGTCCGGTCTTGTCCGTGTTTTCGTTTTTGAACTTTAACCTTTTTACAGTGTTTTTAGTTCATGAAAGTTAGTGGTCATACTTTGGTTGCCTACAAATGCCTAATCCAGCATTCAGTTGTGCCCCTGTCACTTCTGGTTGCAACAAAACAAGATGGTGGCGGACAAATACAAAGATGTCGACCGACATAATGCTGAACTAAAGGCTTCAAAACTGTAGTCTCACTTCTCAGATACAGTCTATCCATCCATTATCCAAACTACTTATCCTCTTCAGGATCGCAGGGCTGGGCCTATCCCAGCTGATATTGAGCGAATGCAGGTTACCCTGGACAGGTCGGCAGACTATTGCAGGGCTGACACATGGAGACAGACAACCATTCACACCTACGGTACAATTTAGAGTCATCAATTAACCTAAACTGCATGTTTGTGGACTGTGGGAGGAAGCTGGAGAACACAGAGAAAACCCACGTTGACACGGGGGAGAACATGCAACCTTCACACAGAAGGGCCGTCCAACCCGGGATCAAAGCCTGGCCCCTCTTGCTGCGAGTGCTAGCCACTACACCATTGTGCAGCCCTAGATATAGTCGCTTCAGCCATTTTGCTCAAGAGGATGCAATAATTAGCTAGCGACTGAACAACAGAAAATAATTGTGTTTTGACACAGGAGCACAGCTGGCCTAGGGAAGGTGTCCTCCTGCGACCTAGGTATGTGGTGAACGCATTCGTATCTGGTAGGGGAGGCACTTGCATGATGAGAGCAGTGGGCGGCAAGAGGGCTCCGGAGGGAGGATTCACGCCACATCAATCTTCTGAGGATGGATTCAGCACCACAGGTGTTCTGACGCTTCAATCCATTGTTGAGTGGCAAGTATGTGTTGGTGGGGGCAGACAAATGAATGATGGTGGCTGACATCAACAGGCAGCCGGGATTATCAGTTAGACTCCATTTTTAAAACTGAGAAGACCCAGGGAGGATTAGAAAATCTTCACTCTTTCAAAGTTATCCACATTTCTGCTGTGAAAATGAAGGTACAGAAAATAAACAATTTAAGAGCCCAATATGATCAGAATCCTATCACAATAATTCACGGCCCAACAGTGACGTTAACGGAATGGGGCTGAAACAAGTGGTTTCAATAACCACAAATAAGTATTTTTAGAACATGAGAAGAATATAATATTGTGGCTTTTTTTGGTTGACATCAATTCACACCTGAATAAACTGAATGTGAAGCTGCAAGGCAATAGAGTTAAATTCACTTTTTCTAAACTTAAGTACTTTATTTTAAGAATTTTTATTGCCGCCCTTATTTTACTTGACATGAGAGAAGCACATGTATTTATCATTAGAGTATGTATTATTTATAATTCATCCAGTTAAATTTGTTAACTAACAAAATATATTGTTGAGATATTATTCAAATCATGTCAGTTGTTGACGACATTCACACAACTGTAAGGCTACTTCACTCTATATAAATAAATCATAACAAAAGTTAAACATTATTGTGATGTACGGAACTGTTGCACAATGAAATTCTCTCTAACTGGACCTCGTTGAAGTTGAATTGGATTCCCCTGCCCTAGACTGTTGCGGGGTTTCAGCGGACCCCTGCGATCTGTCTATGTGATGCAGATTAACTGGACTGCACCGGCTTGTCCATATCTGTATGCAAGGCATACAGCGTGTCACATTCCACCATAACGTGTGCATCATGTTGATTTTGGTCAATGTTCAGTCAACCTCTTTTATGAAACAGTTTCGGCAGGGAATGAGTCTACAAAGGCTGTTTCACCATCTGTCCCACAGTGGGATCTTTCTGTGGTATTCGGGGAGCCCTATGCAACCGGTGAGATTTCCCTTAAGTTGCCGTCTGTGAAGGAAGCCCTGTTGCTGGCGCTAGCTTCAGTGAAGCGTGTTAGTAATCTATATGCTCTGTTGGTCCACCTGTGCTGAATTGAGGGCTTGCAGCTGCGATGTTTCAAACAAAACTATCATGTGTACCAACAGCACATTAAGGTCCAGAAGGGGGATGCTGTATACTTTTATTCTGTTCTCTCACTTATAGAAAGGCAGGGACATGACCCTTTGTCTCTGTAATTTGTCAGCACATGTGGAGTGTGTTTAAAACAGGTTAAAGGCTTTCACAAATTACCACTACTCTATAAACAATCATGGTCTACACCTAATGACAATGCCCCTAACCTAATGCAATTCCTGTTGAGCGTCAGACAACAATGAGTGAAGTCACAGGCTTTTATTCACAGGATGTATTCTCCATGTTAAAGGGTTTTTTTGGGGGGAGTTTTTTCCTGTTCCGATGTGAGGCTTTCGGGACAGAGAATGTCCTATGTGTACAGATTGTAAAGCACTCTGAGGCAAATTTGTAATTTGTGATTTTGGGCTATACAAAAATAAATTTAATTTAAATTGAATTGAATGTATTCAATCTTCTTTGCATCCTTTTATGAGCTAAAAAGTACTGATTTTCACACAGAATTTTACATTATTCAATATTTTTCTACAGAACAGAAAGAAAATATAAACAGAATAAAAAATCTTTAGCTATGGTGATTTGAGTAAAAGAGAAAAACCACATGGGCTCAAGGAAAAGTAGTGTAAAGTGCACGGTATGAAGTGTATTCATACAGTGCACCTACACACTATTGATTTCTGGGTAATTTATCTCACTCGCATACCAATTTCGGGAAGGGCATCACTTATAAGTGCACTCTTACTTCAGATTATTTGAATAGATGTTGAAAATGGATTCACCTGAAGAGGCGATTATGACTTGATGAGTCATTTGGTCCCACACTCCACTTTCGCTCTCACAAAATCAACAGAAGTCCCAATGCCAAAAGCACATTTTAATTAGTCAATCTTAGTTCATTACCTCAGAAACGTGTCCCATTTCTCTCAGGGCGTCAAAGTTACCATATGAACGCACTTCCTAATGTCTCTCTCCCTACCTGAGTGATTTTGCAGTATGAACCACTGTCCCCCACGGGTGCTAAGGTATGTGTGGTGCAAAGTGGAGACTAATTGGAAATGATCGCTGACAGAAGCTTGAGCCACAGGGTCCCTTAATGATCCAAGCAGCACTTGGATCAGAGAGAGACCACTCTCTATACCTTTTTTTTGAAAGGCATTTAGAGCAGATGACAGCAACACAAGCCCTGTTGAGGGACTGAGGGGTTACAGCTATGTTGTGCTGCTGGGTGGGAGAGAGGGATAGAGAGGCAGGGAGAAGCAGAAGGGATGATGAGCCTCTTTGACAGATGAAAGTAGACTGGAAATTGAAGTGGTGGTTGCTCAGATGTCATGAAAGAAAATGTTGAAAGTGTGATTTAGGATCTTCTGGTAAGAGCAGGAGACGAACTCCATGTGCTGGTGACAACTTTTTAGATGTACCATTTACTTTGAGCTTAACTTATGATTCCCAACTCTTCATTTCCACAAAAATATACAGGCTTGTCATCTGCAAAGATTTTCTCTTGTTCAGAGGTTTTATTGACATTACATGAGCTGAAGACTACTCAAATCTGAATTCTGAGTGTCTGAGTCCACCTTGTACAATAAAACCCTTTCTCCTATAAATTTACGTTCCCATACAACTAAACTGTGTTATCAATTACGTCTCGAGGGCAATTTATTTTTCACTGGAGTACGGTTACAATTTTAAAAAGTGTTAAACACGTGGTTAAAGTTGTAAATTAAAACAAAACAAAAAAACGTTTTGCAGTGTGAAGCTGACAGGATAACGGTGGATTGCACCCTCTGGGTTGGCAGTGAGTCACTGCCCCAAGCAAGGGATTTCAGGTATCGTTCAGGGTAAAATAGAGCGTGAGATGCACAGGCGGTTTGTTGCTGCATCGGCAATGATGCAGGTGTTGTACCTGCCAAATGTACCTGCAACCAAAGCTCAGTGTAGTTATTGTCCAAGAGATGACACTGGCAGTATGTTTGCAAGCTATACAGTAGTTATATCCGAATAGAACGGATGTCCAATTTATCTGGCAAGGAAATTCAGAAGGGTCCTCCACTGTATACTTGGCACCAGCACAATAACTATTTCCTGTGCGGAAACCTCAGTGATTCGTCTTTGTAAAATGTTGATCTGTTCCTCTCAGTAGAAGGGGGAGGGGAGTGGGAGTTTGGATTGCTGACATGACAAATGCTTTTTAAAATGAAGGAAATATTTTTCTCTACTATATTAAAAAACACAAGTAGGTGAATGTGAATTTGCTGATAAGTATTATGACTCTTCTGCTGCTACAGATAAAATGCCTGGGTGTCAGAAGTGTCACTACAGATACACTAACCTTTTGAGAACACTTTCTCTTTTTAATATCTAGAATGGAGACAAAAAGGACACTACAGGCAGCCATTTCCAAAGGACTAAGGAAGTCCTTGTCAAGTGAGATACGGAACCAGATCTTTAATATCACTGCATAAGCCAACAGAGACATTTTGACGGATAAGCCCTGGGGGCCATATCACCAAAGGCGGGCTTGTCCAAGCAGTGTCATGTCCTCGTCTGAGGATGCTACATCGGAGCTTTACAATGGGCTGAATCGAACAGCGCTGTCAATACAGCCATCCATCATCTGAAGTTAACTGACAAGTTGACACTTTAATAAAACGATTGAAAGTTCCCCCTGGCTCTTCAGTTGGTGAATGAGGAGTGACTTTGTAATGGCACTTTGTCACCGTCTTGCAGCTGAAGTCTGAAGCGTTGCGTCCTTTTATGATGCTCTACAGATATAAGTAAATCTTAAACACAGAGAGGATTAATACCAAGAAATTCTAACATGTGGTATTGGCTATAACAGTGACTTTGAGTTGGAGTTG
This sequence comes from Anarhichas minor, assembly GCF_050575085.1. NCBI lineage: Eukaryota > Metazoa > Chordata > Actinopteri > Perciformes > Anarhichadidae > Anarhichas > Anarhichas minor. Next base: position 2,216,923 of record NW_027466513.1, read on the forward strand.
GCAAAGTAAATTTAAGTTGTGAAAATAAAAACCTAAAACTGACATTCAGCTAAGAAGTAGAGGACAGCAACGTAAAAGAAGCGAAAATGACGGACTTATTTACTTATCTGTTGCGTTGTGAAATATCAGCTGCAGCTTACCAGACTTACATCCTGCCCCTGCATTGCCTTCAAGCTCAGATCCTTTGGCAATCCAGGGAGACATCCTCACCCTCTTGCTATTTGGAGAAAGTAGTCCATCAGACCATCCCCAAATTTCATCTGATTATCAGTGGGCAGTTGTCCACACTTGTTGCATTGCCATAAGTCCTGCCATTTTGTTAAGGGATAATGAGAGAAATGATGATCTGGCTAATCTGGCTCCCCTCTTACGGTGTAAAAGTAAGTGTCAGTTTTAGGGGCTGTCCTCTTAATGTGAGTAAGTGTGCGGATAACTTGACAAGTGCAACCGAGGCGAGAAGGTACAGTCCAACAAAACATCAGAACATCATTAACAAGTCACCACCGAAGCTCATAGCGGCGCCAGGCAGACTGCAGCTCCTGAGGACACGATGCCGACAGAAGGACGAGGAAGCGATGTTCAGAGGGGTAAGCCTGTTAGCCGATCTTAAAGCAAACGCCACCAGGCCAGCTATGCCATTGCTTTTCTCTGGCCAACATTTGCTCACTGGATAACGAAATGGAACTGATCCTGACTGAGCGTTCGTCGGGAGATGAGGAACAGTTGTGCTTCTGTCCTCACAGAAATTCTTAACGGCACAATGTCGGACTTTTCAACTCGCAGGGTTGCTACTCCTCTGTGTAGAAATCTGTTGGGGAAAACCAGAGGAGGTGGACTCTGCATATACATTAAATATACATTTACAGCAGCAATTTAGTATCATGAAGCCCCTTGCAGTCTCGTTCCGCTGCATACAATTACATGATTCCCTTGCTGCTCAGCCTTAGATGGCAGATTGGATACAAAGTGACGGCGTTGTGGAGAGAGTCTGGCTACATAACTAGACGGGTTGTCTCATGAGATGACACACCTCTGCAAAGGTCATTTATATACATTTTGGTATCTGTTCTCAGTCATCTCACTTTAGCCTAGAATCTTTTTCAGGTAGAGCACTTTGACTATCAGTATGTCTTTGTGTAGCCCAGAATAACACTGCAGCTACAGGGAATGGGTTAGGGTTGTTAGGTGTTGTATTAATGTATTGAATACAACCAATTATGCCATGCTGGTTAAACAGATGGAAGTGCTAAATCATTTAGGGCACATATTACCTTCCTTCAGGAGTCTCATATGAAAGTTTTACATTGCTTTATTAAATAGGTCATGCATGCTTGAGGGGAAGTGTGGAGGGATTTTAGTTTTATGACTCTTCCGAATCTTAACGCACCAAACTGTGACTGTAGATTTGGTAAATGTCTGTAATTCTCACCAAAGTGTGTGGATTCTGCTGGGGGCTGTAATTACTGATTGACGAAAATGACATAGACCGACAGATATTGTGTTCTTTTTTGACTTGGAAGGGTCATTATGAGCTGATATAAATGTGCAGTGATGCCACGGAATATATACAAACTTAAATCTCTGTTGATTCTTCGTTTTGAAATATATTGGTAATATGTTGGTCATGTTTTCAATCTGATGGTACAGTATTACACTATTGACTGACTGGCGTTTTGTAATCATGGTTGATCAATAGTGCTGCGACCCGATGATAAGTTTCCCTGCAGAGGCAATAAAGTGCTGTGTATCAAATCAATCACATCTTACAGATCATATAACAACATAGCAAGGCCGGAAAAAAGTTCCTTCAATAAAGCGCTGTCTCACAAACAAATGGATATATACATGTACAGTATGGGTCTTGCAGTTCATTCCATTAAAACTGAATGCAGACTTCTTAATCCAAGTGTGTATTTAATATTATTAACGTTCTGTTATTCTGGATTTCAAAAGTGATAAAATATATTTAAAAAAAAATTATTTAGTCCAATTTGGACTAGCTGTAGATATAGTAGTAGCTACGGGACGCAACTCCAGTTCTATGAATATGTGCATAGCCCTCCAACTAACTAACGAACAAACTGTTAATGGATTGCCAATAATATGCAAGCATATACTCCCATGTTGATAAGTGTATTAAATACTGAAAAAGGTACATTTTGATGAGATTAAAATGTGCGATTAATTTGCCATTCAACTATGGTCAATCATGCAATTCATTTTGATTGAATAAAACTGCTAATATATATATTATGCATAAAATAGAATTGCATAAAATCATGTCAAAGAAATAATCATAGTAGTGTAAATAGGAATTCCACTTAAGCCATATTATTGCCATGTATTCATGATATTACCAGACGCATTCATACATTACATGCCAACTTTTTAAAATTAAAACTCCTATACAGCAATAGAAATATACATCAGGTAGTGAGGTAGAATGACTGGCTTCAAAAGCAGATGATCTGCAGCAATCTCAAAGAAGAGCGTATTCTACTGTATCAGGTGCTATAGAGAAATCAATAAACACAAAACAGAAACAGCGATGCAATTGTCCCTCCAATCTGGGGAAGAGTATGCCATTTAATAGATAAATGAGAAGTGTGTGGAATCATTTTTCATCTGCAAGCACAGAGTCAGTAGTTTAGCATCAGTAATCAATAAACAATGCATTTATCCAAAATGTACTGAATGTGTCAGTTTGTATTGCAGCAGACATCAGGAAGTTAATTGTATTGAGCTGTGCCCTCAGGTTCTTACACCAGAACTTTCTGACTTACTATGCTTGGAACAGTACGGCTCACACTCCAAACTCAATTTGTTAAATGTAAATGTTGAGCTGGAAGCTCTTAGGCATGGAACAGGAATATAGCTTGCCATCTGTCATCTCCCAAAACAGAATGGCTAAACAAATACTCTACAATCAATGTTGGGCCTTGATGGAGCGATAACCGTTGCATCTGAAAAGTTGGAAAATGACATTCAACGAGCATAAAGTAACACCAAAGTGAAAGCAGCTCAAATCTGGCTAAGTTGTGTTCATTGCCACTTAAATAAGAACGCTCCCCCCTTCTTTTCACGTCATATTTGCATACAATTATAAATTTCACACGTAGCTCTTGTCCCCTTAGACCCAATCATTCCTGTATACTTCCCAATCTCAGTTTAGGATATTCTACCGAGGGTCCAAGGTTTGAGGCTATTTGAACATGTCTTCAGAGCATTTTAATAGAGCCCTGAAATAACTTCTTCTAACCAACTAATATGGACTGCCTGTATAAGCTGATGATACCGTGGTGACGCCAACTCGGACTGCGAGGAATCTGGGTGTGACCCTGGATGACCAACTGTCATTCTCAGCAAACATTGCATCAGTTACACGCTCCTGCAGATTCCTGCTTGACAACATCGGGAGGATTCACCCCTTCCTCACTGATGAGACGGCGCAGGTGCTCCTCCAGGCTCTTGTCATCTCCCGCCTGGACTACTGCAACTCACTACTTGCCGGAGCTCCGGTCATCAGACCTCTGGAGCTTGTCCAGAAAGCTGCAGCTCGTCTGGTGTTCAATCGTCCCAAGTTCTGCCACACAACTTCCCTTCTCTGTTCTCTACACTGGCTCCCTGTAAGAGCTCGTATCCAGTTTAAGACTCTGGTGCTAGCCTACAGGGCAGTGAAAGGAACAGCTCCTTCCTATCTCCAGGCCATAGTCAAGCCCTACACCCCCGCCCGACCACTTCGCTCTGCTGCCTCGGGGCGAGTGGTTGCCCCGTCGCTCAGAGGTCCCTGCGGCCGATCGACCCGGTCACGGCTGTTTTCTGTCCTGGCTCCACAGTGGTGGAATGAACGTCAGGACAGCAGAGTCGCTGCCCATCTTTCGGCGGGCAGCGACTCACCTAGAAGTACTACCCTGAGCCTTCCACTCAGCACTTATTGTATTCATACTAGTTTGTCTCTGTACGTTTGCTCTGGTTTATGTTCTTAGATGCTTGTGTAAACAAGGAGATGCACTTGTGACTTCTGGTGACTAGTAGTTCTCTCGAATACCTATGTTTAATACACGTATTGTAAGTCGCTTTGGATAAAAGCACACATCAAGAAGAGTCTTCTTGATGTGTGCTTGTGTGTGTCTTATGCCTATACTGATTTATTATACTTGTGTAACAGATGAGTGTTTATGGGATGCATTGTTAAGAGCTTTGCCAAACTCTGTCTCTGTTTGTTAATATGTCAAATTATTGATACATGCATACACATTATATATATTAAATAACTTTTCAAGCCCATGGAGGATTTTTAAGCAATTCTCCTTCACATTCTCTTGCAAAAAATTAATTGTGTTTTTTCATATTTAAAAAATAAAGACACAAACAAACAAATACATTATATATGCATTACTGGTTCCTTAAATTTGAATTCCTACATTTGCAACCCTTTACATTCATGTAGTGGACAGTACTAGAGTACTCCCTGAAATAGCCTTGCTACTAATGAGTTATTTTTGAAAATAAACTTCAAGGTTATACATTTCTAAAGCATATTTGTTTTACCTGCAGACGTGAGAGAAAATTCCAGAGTCCATTTGTTATCAGAAGGTGCCCTGATTGGTTTGTTACACGAATCAGAACCTCCCGAGAGTGTTTCTTTGCAAAATTTCCGGAGCCAACAGGCCAGCGATCCTCCGAGTACTGCAGTGTTGGGTTTGATTAGAGAGGTCACCTTCAAATCAGAGGAGGATAACTATAAAGGATTTCTTCCTGTAACCTGCCTCATTAACACCATTAATTCCCTTCGCCACTCTAAAGTTGCAGTTAGTGCATCTCTGAGGGTCTGGCAACAGTTCGGACAGCAATTTGTTTTCTTGTTAGGCTCCAGAAGCAGAGAGGGCTCCGTTTCCTCTTTCTCTGACTGGAGCGCTTTCCTCGTGGTGTCTTTGCAAGTACCAAACAGAGTGAATTTCATCTTTATTGTATCTTTAATAGGCAGGAAACTGTGATTCTAGGTTTACTACTAGATTAAGAATAGCATTCATTATGTGTACTTGTAAAAACAGATGTATAATGATGAGCTAATCTATAAAATCTTAAATACGGGAGCCTACCTGCAGGGAAAAAACAAACAATAAATTTCCTGATAATTTGTATTCCAAGTGGATGATCATAAACAGATGTGCAGAGATGGGCTTTATCTGCTAAATGAGATGACGTGTATGGGTGTGTAGTGGGAGGACTTATTTGTTTACCTTTTTAACCTGACTGAAGTGATAAAGTGAGTGGAGATGAAGCATGCAGTACAAGATACATTTAAAATGACATTAATGGACCGTTGTGGTAATGACGCATGGCGTTTGGAGCCATGTTCTGCTTTTGTCAACAAGCAAATGTCCCAAAGTGTTGTTTATTCTGTAGATACGTTATTAATGTTTGTGATTAGTTTTCAGTATTTATTTTACGTTGTTTACATTTTACTTGGTTTTAGTAGTTATTTAAACCCAACCATGATATTTTTCCTAAACCTAAGCAGGTGTTTTTTGTCAAACAGTGGTAACATTAGCTTTGAAAGCTAGTAGGTTAGCATGGTAGCTAATCTTTCCCCGAGATCAAACGACACACTAATGACTCAATTTACTGGTGATCATCAATTTTAAAGTTGCTGAAAAAAACCTGAGTAGGGGCCATTTCATAATCGTTTCAGCCCCTTTGACCCTTAACCACAGAGCACTCGACAGTGACAGAGAAGTCAGGACGTCTGATAACAATACGCTGGAGCTGAGTTCATTTGCTCCAAACCAGTAGATGGAAACGCAGCTAATTCACATTTCGTTTTTAAAAGTTATCTTAAATATTGCTTGACTCTGAATGGAACCTGTCTTCCAAAATGACCCATATGAGTGTTTTCTGATCAGTCAGTTTCAGAACAAGCCATTTGACTGTTACAAAACTACTAAAATTACTGGTTAAGAAAAGGAAAATTGTGGAAACAAAAAGAACTCTGACTAAAGAGAAGGGATGTAAACTGCAAAGTTAGACACTTCTTACGCCCAACCAAACATCCTCTCTAAGAGGATCTGTGACGCTCTAGCACTGACCAACGACATCATACCCACCAATGTTTCTAGCAGAAGCTCATTATTCACATAACCACAGGAGGCCACCTGTCAGTGAACATGAACAGTGTTGGACAAATGGTGTAGATTTCTGGTGAATAGTCTTAGTATTTATTTTACAGGCCCATTATCCAACTATGATTTAAATATTAATAATTGTATACTGCACCTCGTTAGCAGCGTAGCCAACACTTATAATTCCTTACTGGCTAAATCTTTGTGTGACAATGTATCACGGACACACTGATGTAGTGCAAAAGCCTTTAGGCTGTTTCTCCTCCTTTTTTTTAACACAATACAGCTTCTGTTTTGCTTCTGAGAAAAATGGATATCCTGCTTGATGGGTTTTCAACTCAAACAAATTAGACCCAAAAAGCTGTTTCAATTACTGCCTTTCTCCAGTGAGTGCCATGACTTTTAAAATGAAAGACGGAAAGAACATTAAGTAAATAAAACTAAATGAGGCAAAATTCTACCTAAACAAAAAAAATACTGCCTGGGGTTTTCAAGATATACATTTATAATATGACTCACTGTTTGTGATGCTGAATAATGATCACCTCTTTCTACACACCCTGCAGGCTGGAGTGCAAGTGTAGTGCTACTATGGATCTGTTTACATGTGGGGTGCAAGGAGCTGGATAATTTGCTGAGGTAGGAGGCTTCACAGTCAATGAATTATGGGAGTTTTATGAAATTGCGATGAGTTGACCTCCGGCGGAGAAAGAGAGACGGAGCGGTGGCACAGAAGCTGGCCAGAGTCACGCCTGGTGTCTGATTGTTCCCAGGACATTTGGTTTGTTCATTTGACTTTGTTTTGCTACAGCTGGGAATAGCTGAGCAAATTGTCCAAAGCGTCATTGCAAAGTGCTGGATGAGTTGCTCTAATCATCCTCCATCTCAGTCTTCCAGAGTGTCGTGTGATGGATTGACCAGAGGGCACAAACTTCCAATAACAAGTATTCAAAATGACTTTAAGAGAACAGCTGAACCGCCTGAGACTGCAGGGCCAAGTCAAAGGAACAAATAGTCCCGAAAAAGGTCAGCCGCTGTTGTTACCTGCATTCACTTATAAACTGGAACTCCGGATTTCCATGTAGGACTAAAGATGAAGTTAAATGCCTTAAGTTTGAGTTCCAAGCCAATGTCCGGTGTGGTTTCTAAATCCCAATTTTCGAACATGACTTGAATTTGAAAAATGGCTTCCCACACAATCAGTGAAATGTAAACTTATGTTACTGTTGCAGCAATTTTCAATCATACTACCGAGTTTCTGCTTTGACCAATCAGTGTGCTCTCACTTTACCCTGTATACCTGTACTTTTAATTATTTCTGGAACTTACGAGCTTCTTAGATAAAACATTCACAGTCTGCTGTGAATAAGAAGTACATTTTACTTAATTAATGAAGTTAACCCCTTGCTTGTTCGATTTTAAAGAGAACCTTTATCTCTTCTAGTTTTTTGCTGAATATGTAAGAATTGTTTTTATAAGTTTGCCTCAAATTTCGCAACATAAAAACTTTTTTCCAAACCTGTGTGGACCAACCGTCCTCTTATATAAAGTTTGTCTAAATCGTTTTCAGTTGCACAGCGATGTGCTGTCAGGAAACAAACTCTATACTCCCAGAGAGAGCCAATGCATGCTCTTATCATGAGCGGTGCCTTAAATTGAACATTCTGCAAAACCATATCCCTTCCACTGTTTGTGAAAGGTAACATCTACAGGTCTTTACTCGCCGGGGACGTGACAAATAAACAACACGAAAAGGCTAAATACTCGCCAGCAACCTATTCAGACTGGCAGCAATGCGAGTTGGCGACAGTTGTAGCACTTTTTCAATAAAAAGTTTGAATAGATTCCTGCAGTGCAGAGGACCAACTACCGGGATCCTATTGATCCAGAGCAGCTTCTGGCGGTCTGTCTGAGCTAAATTGTTGTGTAGCCTAAGCTACTGTAAGCTATTTCATTGAGTTTGTTTTTAGCTAAAGACAAGATGTTGAGTTCCCTCTGGTAAACAGTTATGTAGGGCATGTGTAGGGCTTATATTGTGAAAGGTAGTAACTGGAGGAATGGATCTAGTATGCGCTGCCTTTGACAAGTTTGAAAGGAGTAATAAGTCGCCATCTTGGTTGAGACCAAAGAGCCTCCCTGTTGTGGTACACTATGATGTATGTTTTGAATATGTCCGTTTGGTTGATGCCTTTATTTGCAGTGCAAAGGCTCTTAAAATACTACCTCATTCCGAACAAAAATGAATAGTTAATTAATATTTTTTTTGTAGAGGAGGGTGGGGAAATGGTACAAGTGTCATATGACATGTTTGCTCAGCTCTCTTTCTCTCCCATGTGACTTTGATTGTAATTGTTTTTTGTGCATTGCTCCCTGTTATTCATTAATTAACTCTCTTGGATCGGTTACCCTAGGAGGATAGATGGATGACCTATGTGGGACTTCTCCTCTAACACACTAAATGACTCGCACCAATAAATACACAAGCTCTTCTGTGCGACATGCCGTCGTGCTGTTGTCCTTGAAGGTCTGGCCAGTTGGCCTGAAGAGACATGAGTCTGAGGAGGCTGATCAGACCTTGAGAAGATCCACAGTGACAGCGCCTCAGTACCAGCCTCTTCTCCGACGTCCCCTCTCATTACCACACTGTCACTCTAAATGTGCACACATGCGTGCCATTAAACAGACACACACACATGCACACAAGAACATGCACGTACAAATGCTTAGTGAGCAGTTCTTTATGGAGATTGACTATGTAGGGCAGCCTCCTTCACTGTGTGCGGCGGTGACATTGACACATGGAAACAGAGTAGATTCATTTCCTCACATGGTTGGTTCAGGGTCTATTTTCGGACCAGGAGTTTCATGGTGCAGACCACTGCCAACACCTCAAGTGGGTGATGGTGTGCTGGTTTAGCCTTTGTGTATTAGAGTATTGTTTAAAGACTTAGGATGCTAGTACCAACACCAGGAACCTAAGTGTTTCTGATACCAATAGAGTACCTCTATACCCATCATGTGACATGAAGCTAATTGTTGCTGCACAGAGCTCATACAGTTCTTACCGCTGATGACATTTTTTTCTAGATGTGGGCATAAAAAAGATTATTTGCAGGTCTTTTTTGGTGGGTTATTTCGGGTGATACTGTAAAAAGGTATTGAGTACTGCTATCCAGCCCTATTGTGTTTGCATTTAGCATTCTTTTACATTACAGTCATTTAGCAGACGCTTTTATCCAAAGCGACTTACAATTCAGAATATATCACATTTCTACACCGTAGGCACAGCTAAAGCTAAGCCTGAGCTTCCAACTGAAGAATGGTGCTTCTCAGATTTAAATAATTTAACAGTTCTGGAGGAATCGGCAAAACATACTCATTCGTGTAATAGTTTCCCAGATGTCAATTTATTACTAGAATGGCCAAGAATGTCATTCTTCACTATCTAAAGTACTTTTTCTTCAGTATCAAGTAATCTACACTAACACATATGTTATGGTCATGTCCAACTGCTGACTGGGGCAACCAAGTGACATCGATGTGGTAATTGAAAATAGGATTCATGGGAGGGTGAGGTTGGTGAGGTCTTTCTACAGCACATCCACCAGTGTTGGCTAAGTCAAAACTATTGATTATATTCAATCTATAACAACACTAATGCACTGACAACGTCATGGCAATTATTTAATCACAGCTATTCAAGGACACGGGAAAACTGCTGAGCGAGTGTTATTATTTGCTCTTTTGTGGTTTCACTCTGGGAGCCTGCTTTAGCTCTGTGTGGGTGGTGAGCGTGTGTTTGAGAGCAGCCCTTCTAGCAAACTGCAGGCACAAAAAGGCTCTACAGTAAAGAGAGAAAAATCTGAAAACAATCGACCATCATGATGGGAAAAAATATTGGTTAAATGAGGCCCACATTGAAAATAACCAGATCTATCCTTTACGACTATCCAATCTCTCTCGAGATCTTTATTTTAAAACATTGCAGGATTGTTGGTCACCTCCTACTTGCATTACCTTGTAACTTCACAACAATAATAAGAATCATAGAAGTGGTAATCGTAGTTGTTGCAACAGTAATAGTTATAAAAATGTGTTTTTGCAGGCTCTCGCAGCAGTGCACCTCTAATAGCACTGAGCTCAGTTGTCCTCAGGGATTGTCCTGCCCTGCGTCATCAATAACGTTCCCATACAGGTCCACTCACAAAACAGCAGCAACAAATTAGATGCCTACAAAGCCCAGCATAGATCATTAATGACTTGGCAGAGTCAGTGCAGTGTGGCGCATCACTCTGATGCCCATATTATAACCATTTGGCACTAAATAAGGTAATTGTTTTCATGTACTTAAAGAAGTTTGTTTTTCATCAGCTGCCAAACACAAAATGCCAGCTCGGACTAACTGTTGTGTAGCCAGAGTTACAAAAAGCACCAAAGTGTCCAACAGACACAGCACACTATGCAAGCAGATTTCTGTAGTGATGATTTGCCCTTTAATTGGTACCTCGGTATTTTTCAACCGGGACCCTAATTTCCCATTTGTGTGTGTCTAAAGAAAAAAATATTTGAATTGGTCCAGTATGGAGGAAGTATGCTTCAAAACGTGTCATTTCTCGGCAATTCTCACCATCAATGTACGCCCACTAAAAGTATGTATTTGCAACTGACATGCTCAGATTGTTGCTTGGTGTCTTAACGTTGTGGAGGGGATCACACAGAGAGATAAAGCGTTTGTTATTGTGTCTAACTATGTCTCGCTCAGAGAAGTGTCGTTGTGAAATTCCACCTTGTTGAAATCAGCTATGACATTAGAACATCTTTCATATAACACTGAGCTACACTTTCGGTACGCCAACACAACAAACTCTGACAACACCAGCACTCCTCCACTCTTCTATTGTTGTATTCCAGCAACAAGTCACATGACACAAACTGATAACAATCAAGTGAAAGGTAGAGAAAAATATTAGATTTCTCTGTAGGGTCCTTGCCCTAATGTAGTCAGACACTTATATTTACAATCTGAGCCTGTCAGCGGCAAAAACAAACACTTTTAGTTGACGTACACGACGGTCCGGAATTGCGCCGAACGATTACATCATAGCCTGTTAAGTAGCTGCCGTGTGTCTTGGTCAATACTGGACCATTTTCAAAAAGTGTTGTCCCCATTAGTCACTTAAAACAGAAAATTGGAAAAATTGGATTCAGGTTGAAATAATACCGAAGTTACCCTTTAACCTGAGGCAGAAAAGTTCTCGGGCTGGTCCCTCAGCTTTGGATGTGCCGCCTGTTAGAGCAACCAAAAACAGAGCATTCACTGGCACAGATTGAACAATTAAAAGGATTTATTGAAGATGTAACGCATAAAGTAAATTTAAATGAACAACAAAAAGGTCCATAACCTGCAAGCAAAACAATAGTTGTTGTGTATTGAACCATCATTTCATTTATCCATTCAAAGTAAAAGACAGAAAATGAAAACATTGACAACAAAATGATGGCTTTCTTCATCGAAGAAGCCAATGCCTTTGTTTTTATCTGATCCTCGATGTTTGGAGAACAAATTGAGACGTCACACTGCTCAGTCAACTGAACCATCATTATGCAAAGAGAGTCACATGCCGCCATTACAATTTAAGTCCTGCCAATGGACCTTATTAATGGCAGACACTTTGACGTGTCATAGCAGGAGAAGCACAGGTGGAATTAATGGCATTACTGACAGACTGCAATCCACTTAGGGGAGGTCACGGTATTGTGCGTAAAGGCTAGGAATGGAATGCAACTGAGCCGTCAATGTTATTAATTCCACCTGTGCATTTCCTGATATGAAAAGTCAAAACTGATATTGGTTGCTTTTGAATGCACTGGCAAATTTCTAAACTTTTTGTCATGTAGACATGATGGCTTGTTGAGCAGTAAGGAGGATAAAGAGGTTAGACAGTCCAGGAAAAAGATATCAAATGGACTTAGATTACTTAAAAGGCTTAAACCACCAAAAGTATAATTTGGAAAGGCGTTTATTATCCATCCATCCAACCAACCAATCATCCAGCAGTTGACATCACTGTAATTTATGAAATATATATATATATATTTTTTTTTTTATAGCTAGTTGCAAAGTTTAAACCTAAAAAACAAAATCGGCCAAGAGAAGACAGAGAGACCACAGCACAGAGTATAATGGATTGTAGCACAGCGCTAAAAAAAAGAAAGTGTTGTAAAAAGCAGAAAGTAAAGCACAAGAGCTGTCCCAGTCGGGTTAACAAAAGAGCACTACATGGCCATCTTGAGATTCTTCTGGAACATTATAAATGTTGCATGGCAGAAGCAATTAATCCCCATTTTGGAGAAGTGCAGCAGAAAATAGCATTCTATTAAAAGATGAAGAAAAGCGTTACTTTCGGCCTACATTCCTCTGCATCTCCGTTGAGAGGGGGAGATACTTAGCGTGACAGTGGGAGGTTTAGAAACTACTAAGAAAGAAAGCAGCTATCCTCTTCACTACTCAGCCAGCAGCACTGCTAAAAAAAAAGTGTCAGAAATGTAATTTACTATGGTAACTGAAACTATTCAGATGCTCTTCTCATGCTGGACACCCGCCTTATGAAATCTGCCCACATACGTGATGGAGATCATCAAAATGGATCGAATGAGGAGGTTATCGGTGGTCTCAGGGTTCACCGTTGTTTTGTATGGATAGTATCACATCGATGACCACAACAGCATGTCCAAAAAGGCTGCTTGCCCATTGAAATGAGCAACAAAATTGCATTAGGATGAAAGTAGTGCAGCATGATGGTGCAATGAGCAGAGCAATTGTCCTTCAACGTGAAGGTCTAAACCCAAATAATCCCCGTGACAGCAAACATTCACCCAACTGAAGTGTCCTTGAAAATAACACTGAACCCCAGTGGCACTGTACTGGAGCGGAATTTCTCCTTTGGGGATTACTAGAGTGCCACAAAACTAAAATTAAACCATGCACATTAACAGGCCTGTCTGTTGAAAAGGGAAACCATCACAGAGAGGAAGCTGAGACAGTGGCAGAGAAACCTGTCAAAGGTATTGGAAGATTGTCCCATGCAATGTGTACACAGAGACAGAGTCAACTCTGAAGGTAAATAAATATGCCAATCTTAGCAGTGCATTATCTTAATGAACAGGGAGAGAAATGGGCAACGCGTAATGTACACGTGCTCCAAAGACATAGTGGGGAGCATTTCACCTCTTCTGTTGGGTCCATACAATCTAAATTTACAGTCATCAGTTATATTTTAAAAAAGCATACTGCTAACAGCAGGGCAAGAATATGCAAATTCAACCAAACTTCCTCCTGATAGCAGGGAAGACGAAACAGAAACACAAGTCATTTTCTTTTTTCCGCCACTTTGGATTTAATCCAATAAACAAACCATAAAAACGTACACGGAACCTTCACCTTCACTGTAGTTGACCAGGCCTCATCTGGGCTGCTCTACTTCTTCTTCCTCTCATGTTGGCACACTGGACACTATAGTGACTCACTATCCCCTCCCAAGGTAAAAGTAATTACGACAAGACTGGACGGGCCGGGGCTAGCTGCTTGCTAATTCAAGTAGATATCTCAGCAACACAACACATAGACGTCGTTGACATAACGTCAACATTGTAAACTCTTCACATTATGTTAATTATGATAGTTCATTTATTGAATGTTTTAAACTAAAATTCGGGCCAAATCTTACACATTGCACCTTTTTAAACTCTGGGACAACAAATCAAAACTTTTTTTTTACGTATGACAACATGCCAATGCTCCATGATGGCAAAGTTAAAAAAACAATAATGTCAGCAATGCTTACATACTATCATAGCATAAGTGTAAAACTATTTGTTGAAGTCCCTGGTATGGAAGTAAACAAGCCAAAATTAATTAATTAACTTATATGAGAAAGGACGCAATACATCAAATAGGCAGTGTACCATGTGCATATGCAAAGTAATTAATTCTAAGTAGGTATACCTTTAGGGCAGCAAGGGGAAGATGTAGATTTAGAAAAGCAATTTATACTCCCACCAGCCTTGTGATATGTGACCTGTGACTGAGGTTCATTATTCAGCGGTCTGGTGAGTTTTTTTTTATACCATACTGCATCATGGGAAAGAAAGAAATAAGCTTAGTTGCAGCTACACCCCGTAGCGGCTGGAGTAGATTTGCAGCCACTATTAACTACCAGCGTCTTTAAAGATTTTGGTTAATAAATCATACCGGGCCACAAAAGTAACATCTGAAGTATGAGAAAGAGAAGACAGTGGCTTTGGATAAGAAACCATAAAAATGAGTTGATGTGCCACTAGGGAATAGTTATGGTGGTATTAGTAGACAGTCATACATCACACTCGGCTCCTTGACTAAACCACAGCTGAATGTGTTGTCTGGTTTCTGGAGTGATGGATAGGAAGCTTCAAGTTAGCAGGGTCACTTGTCTGTTTAAAGAGTCACTTCACTCAAATAAAAGGAAAGTCCGCATAAGGCGGGAGGGGAGGTTAGATAGGTCACACAAACAGACCGTTGTTCGTGTCCTGTGTGACCCTTGCCAAAATTGACTTTTGATCCCATTGATGTTATTATCCGAGATATATTGAGTTAGATGAAAAATAACTACTGAATCAGATTTGAAAGTAATTTGGGGAAATAATATCAAGCACGATGCCTCAGATGCTGCTATTCTTCGAATATCTCTTTGTCAGACTTTCTGAGTATATTACAACAGGCCTGTAAGATGTTTGGTGTATTTTCTTAATTTGAATCATCATGCCCATTCCCATCATCTCTGTTCTTTCATCTAGTTTCAGCTTTGCCAGTGTATTTTCACAAATACCCACTTCAAAAAAGATTTCACAATTGCAGAGTTGAAGTCACGTGTTTTGAGCAGCAACATCATATTTTTTACGTAATGTGGATTGGACAATGGGAAGATAAGTGTGCTGTAAAATATATAGAGGGAAAACAAATGCACCGCACTTTTTGTTTGTGGCTGTTTTTCATTATTGGGCTAAGCCAATCTGTTTGTCTTTTAACATGAGACTGCCCCACATGCACTAAGCGAGCTCCATAAAGAAATGTTTTTGCCCACTTTGGTGTTGAAGAACCTCAACCCCCATCCAACAGCTTTGGGATGAACTGGAACACCGACTTTCAGCCGGGCCTTATCGCCCAGTGGCTGACCTCTCTAATGCTCTTGTGGTTGAACGGGAGAAAATCCCTGCAGCTAGGTTACAAAATCTAGCGGAAAGCCTTCCCAGAAAAGAGGAGGCTTATTACCAGCTTGTTAATGTCAATGGTTTTAGAATGATATGTTTAAAATGTGTTTTTGGCCATATAAGTTTATTGAATGTGCTAAAGCCTTGCTGCACTTTCTACCTTGCAATAAAACTTAAAATGAAGGGCTATTGGATTTTATGTAGATTTAAACTTTCCTTCCATAGAAATCCAGGTCTCCCTTAAACCTGGTTCTTTAGAGATTTCCCTTCCTCTACTCTTCCTTTTAGTCCTGCTGTAGCTGCAGTCTTCCTTCACAACACCAGATTACTCAAATCCAGTCTGAGTCTTTAACCATGTTAAGCCATGATGTCTACGCGAGGCGATTTTTCTTATATCCACGTATTCAACTTTTATCACATTACAAGAATATCAGATTGAGGCAGTAATAGATTCACGAACTCCACCGGTGCCGCATAGTGAGAGATAAGGTTAAAGCCTAAGTGAGGTATGGTATTTGAACAAAGTGGGTTTGCTAAATTGGATGTGAGACTGCGAAATTACATATTCACCACATCCCACCCAATGACAGCCTCCTCCAGTCATAAACACAAGCAAATGACTTTCAAATCCCAATTGGCTCAACTGCATGATAATACTATCTCCTCATGGCTTTTAATTTTCCATCTCCACTTAAGATATCACACACCAAGACAGTAAAGTGAGCATAATGAAATTATTCATCATGCATGGTCCTCTTCGCACACACACACACACACACACACACACACACACACACACATATATCAGATTTCCATCTAGATGGGAGTATCTTTATCATATTCACCTCCCCTAGAATCCAATTACTGGCAGGATGGATTCTTGCTTATTACATTCTATAGGGCAAAATATTGACTGATCACGGCAGCTTAGAATCCTGCTGATTGCTTTTCATTTTGTTGAACAATATTGTCATTCTCTCATTGTTGTAAAGCTTGTTTTTCTGCTATTTAGACCACAATACTGCAGCAGGCTTCACAGACGATGCATTGCCGTCAATTGTGAGCAAAAAATCTCATATTGTGTAGCTTTTTTTAGTGCTTTTTTTCCAGCCCTTGGCTTTTACCTGCAGTAAAGATTGTAAGCGGTGCCACCAGTGGGGCTCCTTTTCTCAGAGGAAGTGAGCACACTGGGAACTAAACAACTGCTGGGTAAAAAGGTTTTCCGGCCGATAATGACACATGGAGAGTGTTGTTCATTGCGAAGTGAAAACCTGTCGAGAAATAGATGAGGCAGAAATAACTGAGCACATTGAAAAAGAGACGCAGATTGGTTTGCAATTGCCTGTTATATATTTATTTTTAAAAGGATGTGAAGAACAGCTGATCTCTGCTTGATTCCTTCAAATATCTGGTTATAACCTCAATAAAGTTAACTTACGTGCAGCTCAGGAGGTAACGGCCTCTGAAGCCAGCTGAGTTCAGCTGAGTAAATCAAAGGGAAATAAAGGACACTCAAGGGTTGTATTAACCCCCCTCGAAAGAACAGTACAATTAATGTTACTGGATCTACAACATGTTCAACCTTTTGTACACGAATGACCATTCTACAGTAGTAAGGTCATACATGGTGGTCTTCTTGTATGTTCTCACTGTCACCCAAAGAACCACCTCATTAAACAAGACGTCAAATGTGTAGCTGCTCCATACAACCGAGCCTGGCAGGTGGTATGGAGAGGTAAAAAGCTATGAACTCATACACAATTTTTATTTTATTATACTATATTTATCCCGTTAAGGGGGGCATTTGACCCATCCCTGTATATAGGGAGCAGTGGGCTGCCAATGACAGGCGCCCGGGGATATAAACCTATAAACCTGTTGTATAAACAGTCTGAGCAATGAGATCAGTGTTGCCAACTTGGCGACTTTCTTGCTAAATCTGGCGACTTTCCAAACCCTCATGGCGACTTTTTTTGTCAAAAGCTATTAGCGACAAATCTAGCTACTTTTTCTGGTGTTGTTGGAGACTTTTCTGGTGTTTTGACTCCGACGTGAAAGCACGTACCGTTCGGCACGCGGGAGCTGCCGTGAGCTCCTCCGCCGCCCCAAAGCACTCAAAGGCAGTTAGTCTCTCAGTAGCCCCTCGCGCAGCAGTCCCAGCTGCAGAAAGAGGAGACCCACAGTCTCCGTGTCCAGACTGCAAATGAATCGCGCATGCGCAAAGCCGCCTCTGTTCCCGCCTCTCTCCTACAGCGCTCATTACAATTATGCAAATTAGGCGATGACGTCATTTAGCGACTTCTAGCGACTTTTAGGACAGCCAATAGCTACTTTCCTTACTGAGGAGTTGGCAACACTGAATGAGATACAACCCATCATTTTTGCGGCGATGTCCATGTTGTTTCCACATTACAACTTAAAGCTCATGAGCACACCGCCTGCTAATGCTAACGCTAGAGCACCTAGTTAGCCAGCAAACTAGCGAGGCCGGCTTGTGAGCTTAGATTACTACTCGGCATCAAACTGAAGAGGAGATGTTATCATTGTTAGCTAACTCTTGTTGGCTACAGCAACCCTAGAGAAAGACACCAAGAAAGTTATTCGTCTTCCTCTGAGGAACAACTTTTGATCCAAAACGTGGCCAAGGAGGTTTAACTCTGGTTTAACCAGTTAACAAACAGGCTAAATGATTCATCAATAAATGAAGCATACTCTGGATTGGAAAACATCATGTGTCGTTTTGCAGTTGTTGAAAGTTAAAGTTCAATTTGAGCAACCATGGCTGAGTGCTGGGAATTTGATTTGGATTGCAAAGCGCCTCTGAGAGCAGCTTCAATTTAAATTTGCAGAAAATCTTTTCCTTGTGTTTTTCTTCTGAGGACATAATAAAAGCAACAGGGTTTGGATGTGTTAACATATCGTTTTGAGCTGGTCTGGACTTAATGAGTCATTTGGAGGAGAAAAAAACCTTCTTGCCAAGCTCAGCCAAAATTTTTCCAGGCGTTCCACTAATTGGATGCACCAACTATCAAGTCGTAAGGTCACTACTCTAACAATTAGGCTGCTTTTTCTAGTTATTAATGTCCATGGCTGCATGCAGAGCTTTGAAACCAAACGTGGCTGTGCTGTGTGAGTTTTCCGCACAGCTAAAAAAGGGACATAATAAGCCTCAGGGTCCCAGCCGTGTAAGAAAACATAAACAATATAAAATAAAATAAACTGGGATTGAATCCTATACTTAATCAAGGGATCTAGCTATTTGCACTGGTTAAAGGGCAGTCAAAGACATTGCATACAAATTATTATTTAAAAGATTTAATATTCTATACCTTAGAAGCACAAATGTAAAGAACTCATGAATTCTCAAGAGTGTGCTCCTTGACAATGAGGTCAAACCATCACTTGAAATGTATGCGTTTTCTCTTCCTTATGTGCAGTTGCATGGGGTGGTTTTGTTCCACAATGATTCCATAAAGCATAAGCCATGCAATTAGAGGCAGATATCCTGCTGTGCTTTCCCCAGTGTTTTTTAAGTTCAACCATTTTTCGTTTTTTGTTCAATACAGTCTTCAAAACCAAATTAGAGTGCAGCTGGAAGAATAAACATCTTTCCACTGAGGAGGGAGGTTTCTCCACAGTATGTAGCTTTAATGTTCAAACCTTTTAAGGTGTTCATACTGCAAATACGTTTTAACCAGATCTCTTTCATTTTGTCAATTTCCATCCATTTTCCACCGCTTATCCGGGGTCGGGTCACGGTGGCAGCAGGCCAAGCAGGCCGACCCAGACCTCCCTCTCACCGGCGACATGTTCCAGCTCATTCTGGGGGATCCCGAGGCGTTCCCAGGCCAGCTGGGAGATGTAATCTCTCAAGCGTATTCTGGGTCTTCCCCGGGGTCTCTTCCCAGTTGGACGTGCCTGGAAAACCTCCAGTGGGAGGCGTCCAGGAGGCATCCTAATTAGATGCCCGAACCACCTCAGCTGACTCCTTTCGACGCGAAGGAGTAGCGGCTCGACTCCAAGCTCCCTCCTGATGACCGAGCTCCTTACCCTATCTCTAAGGCTGAGCCCGGCCACCCTACGGAGGAAACTCATTTCGGCCGCTTGTAGCCGCGACCTTGTCCTTTCGGTCATGACCCAGAGTTCGTGACCATAAGTGAGGATAGGAACGTAGACCGAGTGGTAAATTGAGAGCTTTGCCTTCCGGCTCAGCTCCCTCTTCACCAAGACGGTCCGCTGCAGCGCCTGCTTTACTGCTGCAGCCGCACCGATCCGCCTGTCGATCTCCCGCTCCATCTTACCCTCACTCGTGAACAAGACCCCGATATACTTGAACTCCTTCGCTTGAGGTAGGCACTCCGTCCCCACCTGGAGGGAGCAATCCACCGGTTTCCGGCAGAGCACCATGGCCTCAGATTTGGAGGCGCTAACTCTCATCCCCGCCGCTTCACACTCGGCTGCAAACCGCCCCAGTGAATGCTGGAGGTCACGATCCGAGGAGGCTAACAGGACCACATCATCTGCAAACAGCAGAGAGGCGATCCCGAGACCCCCGAAACTGACGTTCTCCGCCCCCAGGCTGCGCCTAGATATCCTGTCCATGAAAATCACGAACAGGACCGGTGACAAAGGGCAGCCCTGGCGGAGGCCAACACCCACCGGGAACGTGTCTGACTTATTGCCGAGAATGCGGACACAGCTCCTACTGCAGTCGTACAGAGTATAATTTCCATGACATGATATATAGTAAGCACCTTTTGTAAATGCAGTCGCCAGAGGTAAATAGCCAACGTAAGGCTTTAAACGTTCACCACGGTTGCATGACTTCACGCTTCACGTCACACCGCTAAGCTAAGGGCAGACTAGTGTTCGGCGTGATGGCATTTAGTAGTCTCATTTAGCCACGTGTTCACCACCGGCTGCAACAGCCGGGTTTGCCCATTCCTGCCATATGAATATGAACTTTCACTTCATGATATCCTGATTCGATTTTGAAGGCTAAAGGTCATTGTGACCTCACATCCGTCCCCTTCTTGTTGGGAACGTGAGCAAATGTCGAGGCATACAACGGCTAGGCAGTAAATCTAGTTTAAGACACGTAAACGCCACAAAATTCAAGAGTGAGATATTTACTGACATATTTTATGTCGTACAACACCTGAAAATCTCTCAAGCTTGTGTTAACCACGTACGTATTTAAGGTATCTTACAAAAAACCCATTGACTTCAAGATGGGGGACATTGAAGTGCAAAAATGCAAACTAATGTCTGTGTTTTGGGACTCATAACTGCAGTTCTTTATAAACCAATATGTCATTTACAGATGCTGTAAAAGTCCCCTTAAATAACTTTTGATTAAAAACAAATATTCACCAAGTAATTTATATTCAGAAATAAATATATAACAGAAATGCATTCAGTCTTGTTTATGTCACTGGCAGCGGCGTGATTGACATTTTTTCCATTAAACTTTTACATGAGGCAAACTCACACTCACAATGTTGTGATACAGGGCAGGTTGATAATGCACTGTCCACAGCCCATACAGCACGGATGAGCACATCAAACATTTATATCCTCTATATTTTCTACTTCAGGTTCCCTCAAGCTTTAGACATTTATTTTAAGGTGTACTCAATATTTGTGTGGATCATCAGAATTTCCAGTTAACTGAAAACAACATCAGCATCACGGCACTATTGGTATATTTAGAAATGGACCATAATCTAAAAATGAATGCATTCAAGTAAAGCGAGCTCGATCTGGGCTGCCACACAGAAGTTTTGTTCTAAAACAGCGAGGAGTTGACTTTTTATAAGAAATAAGAAAATATTTTTAAAAATAATAATAAACATGTTTTTACCACTCAGACTAGAAAAGGTGTCCACTATGAACTGTGGTGCATGACGATTTAAACATTCTTTTTACTCTGCAATTACTCCTGACTGACTTTACTAATTTTCAATCAATCCTTTATAAATATTTTTTTTGTCCCCAGCCGCTGCATTCCATCTCTGAGTATGAGCTGTATTTGCATAAAACACCTGTGATTATTCTCATAACCATTTGGTGTTTATTTACATTTTAAATTAGGTTAATTAATGACCTAAAAAGGCACAAAAACAAAAAAAACATAGCATTTAACACTAATCTGACAGTGTTATTAACTTCAGGACAGATGCCATGACGTCCTCTGAGGTACATGATACCAGTATAAGTCTCAGAGTGTGATGCACTGAAAGGAGATGATGCTGTGTTGTATACCAAGGAGATAGAATATTTTAAATGTGAGAGAAATTAGATATGGAAATGAGGAATGACAAACGGTGCTCTAAAACTCACCAGAGGAGCTCTAATATGAATTGCCTGAAGTACAGTATACTGTATGTATTGCACATGCACTTCATGCCACTGAGGAATGAGGAATGAGGGAAATGTTGGGAGTCAGAGTGTACAAATGCACATCTCAGTCCGTGATTGGTTGACTGACAGCCAGGAAATGCAACAGAGATCCAGACGGGATCCCAGACAACCATCAGCACGCCTGCAGCTTGAGCCTACAGTGCAGAATGACTAGAGAGAGGAACAGAAACGTGTGACTTCTGCTGACATTTTGTGAAAAGCAAACAGCTAACTGTACGTGAGATCCTCTAACATTCTACACCAACCCGGTTCCCTCATTTAGCACGAGTATTGATTATTTCGCAGCAGTCGAAGCTCGTGTCACTCATAGTGATTGAGTTGACCCGGAGTTAAGGGTTGATTTGTTGTAGCTACGTGGGGTTTGAAATAACAAATCAGTGCCAGAGCTGTCCAACAGTCCACATGGCTGCAGACTGTGGACCCAGTTATTTCAGTAAAAACATATAAATATGGAACCCCGTTCTGGTGTCAAGAGAAAAGAGAGAAACCTATGAGCATGCATGTGCAGGTGAAATGGTTATGAGGGTATTTCATGTTCATCATAATGCACGTACTTTGCAAATTGC
Source organism: Anarhichas minor (assembly GCF_050575085.1). Lineage (NCBI taxonomy): Eukaryota > Metazoa > Chordata > Actinopteri > Perciformes > Anarhichadidae > Anarhichas > Anarhichas minor. Next base: position 2,239,280 of record NW_027466513.1, read on the forward strand.
TCAGTCTAAACATCACATATTTGATGGTCAAATTGTGCCCTGTGAATAAATGGAACACGGTCCTGGTGGATAGAAACACTCCAAGTCGTTTCCCCGAATAACCTTTTAACTAAATGACATTGAATGAAAGCTGCAAGTCAACTTATACAAGCCGAGCTGAAGTAATATGTTAGTGTCCTCCCACATTTTCATTGAATGTCCTGAATTGACCATTTTGCAGTCACTTTGTGCCCACACTTACAAGGCCTCACTAAAGTATATAGCTACTCTCTCATTCGTTCTGTCATTACAGCTCAAGATGATTATTAAAAGTAGACCACAGCTTCAAATTCACATTTAAAAATATTACTGCTGCCAGTAAGTGTGACACGTTGAGTCTTGTTTCACTTACAGCAAACGGTGTATGACAAGCAGGAAATGTGTGTATTTAATCTTGTACTTATATCTGGTGAGGACCACTTTCAATTTGAGTACATTGGGAACATGGGGCTGTTTTGTTTGGTCCTTCAAAAGGCTAACTTGAGGTTTAATAAATGACTTTAGGCTTATGGTTGAAATGCAATTTAGTATAGCAAATTAGTATTACAATTCCATGAAGCCGGGGTTTTGTGAGAGATATTTTACCAAAATAATGGTCAAAATTGGAGCAGCAGAGGCTGAGCTATTCTGATTTTTATTCCGTATGGATTACGACCCAAAACCTACTAAACTTCCTATAATGCAACTAGATAGCATCTCTCAATATTCAAAATTCAAATTGAATGAATGAATAAAAAAAATAATTTAGATATCCTGACTTTTAATCAGTATTATGGCTCAAACACCCCCTACACCTCCCTCTTGATAGCATCTTTCATTAGACCCCACTACCTGGTAAATGCCCACATCTGTCAAACTCCTCCCAGTTTAAAATGCAGACTTCCCTCTTTAAGGTCAGGGCAAGAAGGCGGCAAATGGAATGCATTATGTTAATGACACTCCTCACAAGCGTCACCTAAGATACAAACTTCAGTGTGTGGGTGAGGATTACATGCGTAGCCTTGTGAAATGGAGGATGTCACTGTAGAATAATTCCAACAGCCTATAAGTTCCCTGTGAAGTTCACTGCACAGAGTTCCCAGCCATGTTAAATAAATGAATTTGCATCTATGTACCTCAATCTCACAACAAAACATTAGATAGATAGACATAGATAGTTACTTTATTAATCCCGCAAAGGGAAATTCTTTCGCTACAGCAGCATTTATGGACACGTAAAGCAATACAAATAACAGAGGAAAATATGAAATAGAATATTAAAATTAACTAACTAAACAATAGTGCAAAGATTTAACAAAACAAACAAACAAACAACAATGTAAAGGGGTTATCGTCGTGTGAATGGTCTGGCCAGAGGTGATTTATTCTACAGTGATATAGCAGTGGGCAGGAATGTTCTCCGGTATCGGTCCTTGTTACAGCGGAGCTGGATGAGTCTGTTGGAGAAAGTGTCCGCTGTCCCTGCAGTAGGTGGTGGAGAGGGTGGTCCGGGTTATCCAATATGGATAATAGTTTCTTCAGTGTCCTCCTCCCCACCACCTCTTCCAGACTGTTTGCAGCCAATGATGGAGCCGGCCTTCTTAACTAGTTTGTTAAGTCTGTTGGTGTCCCTATGTTAATTGTCAGTGCAAATGTTAGCTGCTGTAGTTACATTGCTCATGTCGCTCTGGAGACATTATTAATGATAATGTTATTGATATCTAACTATTCATTTAGGGTCCTGGGAGGTATCCAAGAACCCATCCATGCAGGGTGTTCGAATGTAGGGATTTTGTCGAGGGAATTTCCCTTAAACCGACATTCCCTGAAGAGGGAGCAGGAAATAAGGCACAGACATACTGTTTAAATACACTGTTCAACGGGAGGCAGCTGGAGTCAGATGGTGTTGGCGATTTTCCTATCACTAGAAGCCAACATATCCGCCCTAAATATAACGGAATTTTAAGTCGACACTGGTGACAGAAGCGTCACACCGGCGTTAAGCGTTGTTTATGCTCCTGCAAATGGCGCAGAGCGCCGAGCATGCGAGGAGTTATTGCTAAATGCACTGTTCATTGCCTTATTCTCAGAAACACCAGAGGGCGTACAAACAAAATGAACTGTGAAGAATCAAAAAGACAACGACTGTAACCGGCAAAAAGCCATTAACCAACCCCCGAGCTGCAGGGGAGGGGTTGTCATTATCTGTAAACTCATATCTCATATTCATGGACTACTTTATTGCCTTTGCAGAAGCCCTGTAAAGAAACAATCCAAGTATTGCAAGTATTATGAAGAAACGAAGGTTGAATTATTCTGTAAACTATCAGATTTTTTTTAAAGACCTCCTGTTTCTAAAGCATCTAAAAATGAATTGACCTTTGTATAACCCCAAGACATTTAAATATTGTTTTAATCAGTGAACTATTTGTGACAGTCGCATGATCGCCCGCAAGTTACAAAAAGGTGCACAACCAAGCGCCCGACCACTGCATGCCGCACGGGCTGTGATCACGTCATTTATCTGGCACGCGCACCTAGCGCCGGCTACACTCCGGGGAGCATAAGCTAAGCTTCATTGGCTGAGCGTTAGTCCTCCTGTGGAGCTCATTGGCTTGGTTGTTTGGTAACCAGGAAACCAGTGCTTTGTGTCATGGTGCCAGACGACCGTCAGCTCGGTGGAGTGGGTGGATTCGAAGGTTTAAACCCAGGCAGGTATATTTTAACAATGGGTGCAATTTAATGTTTCATTGTAACCCTCAAGACACTACACTGACGTTTTAGAATATTAAAAATGAAAAAGTTATCTCATGAATTTTGTAGATTTTTGTCCATTGTGTGAAAAGAAAAAAAGTTGCATTTCTGTTGGTGTTGCCTTCTTTCCAGCTGGTCTTTTCTTACAATTAAAATACAGTTGCAGTGTGTTTCTTTCTCAAAATCTACTACATAATAAAAAAGGAAAATGTTTAAAGCACCTTTATGGAAACAGCAAATGGAGTTATTTTGCAGATCATTTTGACATTTTTTTGTCTGGCAAAAAAGGGTTATTTTAAAAAAATCATGCTGTTAGTGATCCGTCTAAATTGATTGCTTTAACGCTTGTTAGATTCACTGCCTGTATCGCTCAGAGTATCACCGTCTGTTGGAAAGAGAAAGCACAGAGGATGTTTGTTAAGTTAGGTTCACCAGAAAAGTCTGAAGTCTATATTTAAAATCATTGTGAAGGGAATATTACTGAATCATTAAGAGGTAGATCACAACATGTTTCATCCTGATTTTGACATTTCTTTCATTTCATTTGTCTCATTCTGACAGCAAATCTGTTTTCAATTGATTTATTCAGTAAAGTTCTCTTTCTTTCCATCCTACTGCTTTTGTCAAACTGTCAAAAGTTGTTTTTGTTTTTCAACTTACATTGATACTCTATCACATGCTAACAATAAATCCATATTTTAGTTTTCCTTTAGGGCATTAAAGTGCTTGTCAATCACCTGACACAAACTAGTATTCACAGACACCTAATAAACTTTAATGTGACAGTAATGTATTCTCTTCTAGAGTGCGTTTGCCAGCATTGACACCATAAAGATGTATCTGAAAATCTCTGAGAAATCTATATTTTCATTTGCAGCAAAGTCTGAAATGCTTCAATACACTTTAGTGTCGAGTTTTTTGAGACCCAAGGTTCTTTGTACAAGCAAACAACATTGTGGCAAGAGGGGTCATATTGATGTCAAGCCAAACATGAAATGTCAAATTAAAGTCTACTAAAAGAAGGCACAAACCGTATATGTATAAGACTGCTTTCTACAACCTTTTTCCTTTTGCTAAGTATTCTGAGTGTTTGCCTACCTTCTGAACAAAACTTTTTCCGACTAGATTGGACAAGTTGTGACAATACTCTCGCTCAATCAAGGACTAAATGTCCGATTGCACTTCCAGTACCAGGCAGGTAATTGGGAAGGCAATAAAGTCAGTCCTGTGGGTGAGCCTGCTGTGCTGCCTGCTTTGAATCTGAATGGGTCTTTGTAAGTTCTGTCACGACTTCAAGCCTCTAACCATCTTCTCGTACTTCCTGAGATGTGGGTCAGACTCTACAGGCCATCTGGCTGGGTGCTGTCACACTGAATCTCAAGAGCATCTGCCGCAGCAGCGGACGAGACGTTCCCGCTCATCTGAAGAAGTGAGCTTCCTGGATTTGCAAGCGGGGTAGATTCAGTGTCAACATCCATTAGAGTGCTGGTAATTGAAACTGAGTGCTAATAGACTCTTGGGCACATTGGAAATACACGCCAGCAGTTCAAAGTACAGTGAAGTAATTCGCAGATAAGATACTTTAGAAGCACTTGTGCCGATGCTTGCGCCCTCACATGTCCATTCACAAGTCTTTTGCTTGGAAGTTTCAGATCATCTTGATTGAATTTGACCCCTTGCATTAATTCATTTATAAGCTCTGACCGATATGCACGTTTAAATGTCAATTAGTATTATCAGTCTACGTAAATGATAAAAGCTAAGTAGAAAGCTTGATAAAACAAACGCACCCCACATTTTTATTTCGCTCTCTTAACTATTATTTGATCAGTTAAACCCTTACGAGCCCCCCCCCCCCCCCCCCCCCGATCTGATACAGATCAGATTGCTGGCAGCCTTTGGTGTCACTGGTTGTCGTGATGGATTTGTAGTACTGTATCATCCCGGCTCTGAAGGCTTGCTGTTATGAATGTCCTCTTATTCTGCTGATTTTGCTGATCTCTCACTCCACTGCCTATTGTTTTATCTTGGTGCCCTTTAACATCTTTAAAAATACAGTAATCATGCCTCCTTGCCGATGACGGAGGCATTATGTTTTCGGGGTGTCCGTCTGTCCGTTCCATTCTCGTGAATGCAATATCTCAGATATGCCAGCAGGAAATTTCTTCAAATTTGGCACAAACGTACACCTCGACTCAAGAATGGCCTGATTCGATTTTGGTGATCAAATAATCTTTATGCTAATCAGGGCAATTTTACATGAATATTTAATACGATTAAATGTTGAGGGATAACATCTTTTGACAGACAAAATGAGTGGGTATACAGGGGCCATCCCAGTCGGAATTTAACACAAACAGTAGTAGCTTTAAATAGCACGCCCTGAACTGACACAGCATCTGAGTTATGTATTCCAAAGCATTGTATTTCTTTTGGAATGCATTCTGATTTTGTACAATTCCTTCTCTGACAACTGTTGGATTGGAGGATGATGCATGTGCTTCTGTCAGAGACAGTCTGGGGATCCGGGTGATGTCAAACTGTCTTCATGAAAATCTGACACCCAATAACTTCCATAATTGTGTTTCTTCTCATTTGTCTGGAGAGGAAGGTTTTTGCTTTTTTCAACAGAATGAAAAATATAAAATAGAGGCGTCAAAGTGTATGTTTTATTGTAACCCTTTGGTGTTGATGTTACATCCACTTGATAGTCTCTTGACATGGACCTGATGAAACTGATGTCGGAACAATGAAAAAGTCCCTATAAATATACATACACCTAACGTTCTAAAAACTTATTTTAGGTGAAAATGTACACTTTCTATGACAAGCATCAATGAGTATTCGGTGTAATACTAATGACATCAATTACTATTTTCTCCACAAACAGTCAGTCATTCTTTTGGTTTTTATGGTTTCTTTTTTTCTTTATACAGTCTGAGATACTCTGTCTATGTCAAAAGACAGTGTACATGTTGTGAACCTGAGAAAGTTGCCAGAAAGAGAAAATAAACATAACTAATTCTACAATAAATAATAACATAATACATTGACTTTAGTTACGAACAAAGCTAAAGAGTGCATTATTTTCAGTGTTTGCAATTTTATTCTGAAGGCGTTACCAGAATAAGTATCTTAAATGGAGTGCCATCTTTTTTTATTAATTCCTGGATAAATAAACACCACTTATAAACACTGCATTCCGCTAAATGAAGTGATTATTCTAAGTGTTGTTCTGGTGTTTTGTTTCTTCCAGTGCACCACGGAAATATGACTTGAATTAATCTTGAGGCTTTGGGAAACTGGAGTCCCAAGGGTGCCCGCTTTGAACAGCCTGTTTATCGGAACATATTAAAAAGAACACCTATTTATTTTTTCACTGTGTCGTGACATTAATAAGAAAACGTACAAAAACAAAAGTAATGAGAAACCACATTAAAAGTGAGTTGACTCTTTTTACTCCGGCCTCACTTCCCAGTGGAATTCCGAGGTAATTATGATGATGGTGGCGTATCATCACTTTTTAAGTGGTTATGCTCACATCAGCATCAATTATGTAGGCCCCGTTAACACATAATTTCCCTTTCACACGGAATGATTAATGCAAAAACTGACGCACAAAATGAAAGACAGGTGTTTGTTTTTGGTGACATCCTTATTATACATGTGTCAGTTTAATGTGAAATTTTGAATTTCAAATGTGACTTAAAACAACAGATTACCGTTTACCTATTATACACACATCATACAAAACCGAAGACAAAAATGAATCAAGAGCTCAGAATGAATTACGCAGAGGATGACCTGAGTTCTTTAATCTTTTTATATAAAGCAATGTGATGCAATAAACCCTCTCGGCCCTCAGTTAGTTTGGCTGTGCTGTAAATAGCTAAACCAGTTCCTCGTCTTCTGTTGCCTTTGTGACCAACGTGATCTCGTGGGAAGGTGTACAAATAGCACTTCACTTGTAAGAACATTCCGCTTGACATGATGCACATTTTAAGCGTTTCCCATGTCATTTCACGCCACAGGGTTTACGTTGTGAAGCGGCTTTTTGCGCCATTTAATGCAAACTCATCAATGTTCAACAATCGAGGTAATGTTTAGGCGACAAAACTACCGCAGTTACGTTTAGGCAACAAAACCACTTTGTTAGGTTTAGGAAAAATCCCATGGTTGGGCTTAACGTCAGTACATAAACTAAGTATATGTATGTTACATAACTTCAACTGAACAAGTCTTTTGATTTCACACAGGACACGCACAGCAGACTCCTTGGTGAAAGTCCTGTGTTTGTTTGACCGATCCACCTTCTCTACAATGCATCATAAGTGGTCTTTCTCACTCCTTACATGATGTCACATGCTCCTACTCACAGACTAAATGGCGTAAAATGACACGCCGAAACAACAGCGGCATTGTGACAGCACGCAAAATTACTTTCAAAATTGACGAGTCGTTCGCACGCCATTTGGTGACACCAGGTTGTTGTGACAGGGGATCATCTCACGCTTTATTTAGAGCCCCCAGTGGACCATACGTTTCATTTTAAGTGTCAGCTCAATTGGAGCTGACAGATCCATAAACTTAATTAAAGAGCAGGTCAATCACAAATTGATAAAACATAACATGTATTTACTATAACGTAAGTTATTGTGTGCATGTTTTTGTTTGACTAAAACCTGAGGTAAATATTGTGGATTCTGTATCATTTATTTTCCGTGGATCTGTTTGCATTAGTCATTTACATATCTCCAGATTTAACAGAAAATAATTGTGCTGAAGACTAATTCTGTAGGCGTAACGGTTTCAACAAAACCTCTGAAATACAAGAGGGGGACGTAGAAACGCCAATCCAATTTCCAGAGCACAAATGAATCACAGGTAGAACTCTGAGTGGTGTAAAATATGGTGAGTGAAACAGACACTCTTTTATGTCTGGGGAGGTGGCAGGAATTGTTTGTTAGCACAAAAATAGTCATCTGGGAAATAGATTCCTTAGAGAAGAAAATGACTCTGTGACCCCTGTGGAAGGTGAGTGAAAGCTTTTGCAAATTATATCATGCAGGCAGGAGATTGTGTGCTGAGAAAAACAGAGAGTAACAATTCAATTTCACCTACTTGGGGGGGGGGAGGTTGATGTTTAACCTGCAAGGATGGAAAACAAGCACTCCTGTTGGAAAAAACTAAATTTATTTAGCTGCCTCGCTGTGATGTGGTCTAAAAGTTGGCACTGGAATAGGAGAAGCTATTGTTAGAGTTAAATAAAGAAAACAAGATGTTGCCTAACCACTGTAAAACATGCTATAGTCCCCAGTATTTTATAGAAAGGAGTTCTAATTATTTCACTTTCGTTTTTTGGTTTGGTATTTTGATGAAGGCCAACTCATACATGTTTGACTGCATGCTTATTTTCTGTTTCCTGACAGTTAGCTGGATAATCTTGAGATTAAGTGAACAGCGTGTGAACAGGAAAAACATCACTATTCAGACTTGGCCTGCATAGGCTACATTAAACATGCTTACCACATGATGTTATTCTGAAAGCGGGTGGAGTTTGGGAGCTTCGATAATTCCCTTTGACATCATCTCCTTCTTATTTTAATTTCCAGGCAGCAGACATCGAAAGTAACTACAAGAAACTTTCATTTTGTGCTGATTGAGGAAACCTGTGGATAAAAGCGGTAGTGTTTTCCCGGAATGAGGATGTAATTTGTATGAAGCTGAGAGGCCAGACCACTGAAGGGAATAAACCTATTCATGACCACGTCTTTTCCCTTCCAGTATGTGTGGCAAGACACACTACAGGTAACGTAAGCACCGCGAGGCTAGGCTTTAGCTAGCATTGGCTTGATCTTAGATAGCCATAAATAGATATTACATAATCACTTTCACTTCAAACCTTTCACTTGATTCCTTAACAAATGCAAAAAAATAAATTTTATTTTATTGGTTTCCTTTAAAAAACAACAACTGAAAACATGTTTTTTATAATGATAATTGGTGTCATTACAAAAAGGATGACATCAGGTGGCAATACAAAATATCCAAACAACATCTGGCTCATAAAGATGAAAAACAAAGCTATTAAGACACATCTCTGCTTTTAACTCCTCTCTTGGGGCTTTAGGCAAAAGGTCTGTTTGCTGCAGATGCTGAAAACGCTCCTTTATTGGGACAGATGTTGCAGAATTAACATGTTCTCCAGATTAACTAAACTGACTAACTAACTGGCTGGTCTCATGTTATCCACCTCATCGGCCAGTTCAAGTACACTCAAAGTATTTTCTTTTAACCAAAGCTTGTCATGATGCTCAAACTTTTGTACCTCAAGAGCCATCGTGTACTGAAACCAGCTGCATCCAAACCAAGCATTTAGAAGCTGCCTTTAAATTTGCTAGTGTTAACATATGAAATCTCAGCCGTAAGCCGTCTGCCATTATATTGCCCATATGTTTATTTTAACAGGGATAGATACATGGAAGATTGATTATATAGAGTGATATCACATACTGTGTCACAGCATCAAAGCTGTAAATGCTGTGATACAGCTAATGTGTCGACAAGTACTTGTTAGCGCTAACTTGGCAGTGTGCTTGCAGATGTTTGGCTCTGCATGTGTCATCTGATAAATCTGCTGCCTCCCTGGCAGTGAGGAATGTTGGCTCCTCTCCCTGTTTTGTCATGGGGAGGCAGCTCCGACAGAAAGTCTGACACAGATAATCCTTATAGAGGAGAAGGTGAAACAGCTTGCCCATAATTAGAATTAATGTGTGGAAGAGAGGTGGGGAAATGAACCATCACAACAGAGATCAGTTCTTATTATGGATCACTTATCCACTTTTTTTTTTACAGGTCAGGGACTGATGTGCCTTTTAAAACCTCGGATAGGGAGAATGAGTTTTAGTTATGTGTATCACCGCAATGGTGTAAAGCAAATTGGAGTGGCTGCACGGAGAGATGAGATTAGTTGACTTGCCTGAGGAGAAAAAGAAAGTGGCAGAATTGGACATTAAATAAGGGAGTCATCCATGAAAGGCAGTGTAGCATACTATACTATTCAAGATTTTTTTTTTTTTACAATTCCTCAGATCTGTGATTCTTTACTATTCTGTTTAAAGTTTGTTTCTTCAGACTTTTTTTTTTTGCATTGACAGACAGACAGATAGATGGATAGACATAAAACATATAAATGTTTAATAATGTTTTATAGGAACACAGACTGAGGATAATTAGGTTCGAGAAGGATTTCAAGGACATTCTAAGAAAGTAGGATGCACCGTGACAATGCTTACTGACTTTTTTCACCCTGCAAAATATGGTATTTTCTTTTTTAACTACTAACAGATAAAAAGGAAGTCATTTTGATTTCACTCCCTAAAGGCAACGTAGACTGCAAGTCAAATATGAATGCATTACATAATCTAGTCTTCTGACCACTCAAAGCGCTGTAACACTACATGTCGAAAGACAGGTCATGTTGTCGACAGAAACAATGCAGCCAAATCAATCCAAGTTGTATTTGGGCTAAGCTGCACTTTGAGTTTAATGCTAATGTTTGCATGCTAACATTTAGCATATTGAAATCTCATTATCTCAATTATTGAATACAGAAGCATTTACCAGTATAGGATTAGACATTCCAAGATTGTTAAATTGTCAGAACATGATTGACCGGTCAAATTACAATGGGCAGAACAAGTCAACAGATGTCTGCTTTAAACTGGGCTCCAGCCATTTGTACGTGGCTGTAGTAATGGCAGGAGTGAAGTAGGAAGCGAGGTGCCATAGTAGAGCAATGAAGTCTGGATTTGGAGGAGGATAGGGTGGAAGGATGGGTGGGTAAAACAACACAGAACCTCCACCCAGGAGACCAGACTAAAGACAACGTTCACTTATTTTATGTCATTGTTTAAATTACGTAAGATAACGCAACTTAATGTTGCATAGTGTACGTGATTTACGCTGCATAACATAGTCTACTAACTACTAACAGGCATACTTATTTTAACCAAAATCGAATTGTTCCCTAAAGCAAACCAAGTAGTTTTGTTGGCTAACCAAGTTTTTCCTGCGTAGGCGGTTTATTGAAAAGATGGAGACGGAAAGTTTATTTTGAAAAGACAGTGTATGCATGTTAAGAGGGGACATTGACACATGCTAGAGGGGTATTTAGAGCGCCAGAGTTTGCAGCGCCGACCAAGCTGCCGTATTTGACGAGTTGGGAGTGAGAAGGCGTTGCTCCTGCAGCTTAAGTCTCACACTCTCACCTGTGATGCCGGCTGCTCGTGAACAAAGGCAGATCGCTGCTTTGGGTTGTCAAATGAGCCTTGTATCAGAGAGACGTGATGTGAGATTGCTCAAACCTGTGTTCAGGTACGTGGAAATGAGCTCCATCCTGTTATCTTCTACATACCAGAGCCGCTCATTACTCCGCGGCAGCTGAGCGGAAACAAACGCAATCTGTATGGAAATGCAGCTGCTTAGTCACAACACTGCCTGTGGGTAACAGCGTAATGTATCTTCTGTGTGCTTATGCCATGTGCACATCATATCGGAGCCCGTCGAAGAAAGGGATGACATCTCCTCGCTGCGACTTGGAGAGCACCTGTGTGTTTAACTTGTTGAAAGGTTCACATGTATTACTTTTTATCAGTGGACTGCAGTTGGACTGCATCTCTGAGCAGGCATCAGTCACTTTTCTTAAAATAAACTGGAGAAAATGACTGTGAACATAACCCAGTAAGCATGGTAATCTCCCAGGTGAAATACAAATCCATCTAAAGCTCCATTTGGACTGGATTTATCTCTCTATGGGAGGTGAGGTGATTTTATTACCTGCCCTGATCAGTGGTGTTAATCCCATCCTGACCGTGGATGTGGGTAATTTTGCACCAATATGGAGCTACAAAGCTCCACACACTCACACCTCCCTGGCCTCTAAAGTTACAGATCAGATGATGGATGTCATGATCTTATTGGTTTAAATTGGTTAGGACTATCTTACGTAAGCACACGTCATATTTTGATTTACAGGGAAAAATGATGATTGGATTTTGATATAAAATAGAAAAAAAAAACATTTGTACAAAAATGTGTGCATATATTATAGGTGCACAATATATGACTAGGGATGTGATCTAAAAGGTTTATAAAGGGCATAGCTAATTTTGTATGGAGCATTTATTTCTACATCGATCTCCTTTTTCCCGTGTGAAGAGCTTCTCGTCGCTGTACTTTTTTTATATTCTTAGTGTGAGATTTGACTTACGTGTGAAAATTGTCAATATTACTTTGCTCATCTGAGATATATAAATATTCCAGACATGTAGGTCTATTTACCAAACATGATGACAGAAATAAATATCAGAAGAACAAGACCCTGAAAAAGCTCATTAAATAGGCTGTTTCAACATCAGCTACAGGTCAGCACTTCTCTTCTCTTTTGAGACCATGTTAAGCTATTTGTTTACATTCTGGCATTGGGGCAAATGAAAATATACCGAATTAGCTATTAGCAGTTCTTGGAATTATTTTGCTACCGTAGAAAACTTTAAAAGTGATGATTTTCAAGTTGTGAATTGTCTGTTTTCTTTGATTTTTGGATGTTTATTCCAAATGGACATCTGAGAAAATAATATCCCCGTTAAGTCTGAGTCACACTGAATTAATGTCGATGTGTTTAGAGTTGACAGAGTTATGACACAAAGGAGGAGTAACATTTTTGATTCAGATTTCACTTTGTGCAGTAACTTTGCCTTATACCTTGAATTCTCACGCACCCCCGTGGGGAGGCCTCGTCCTGTGGAAATGTCCATGTCTGTTACAGACCATACCCTGTATTTTCCCAACGGTAAACATGCCGTCCAGAACGATGAGTAGAATTACAGAGAAGCGTCTCAGGAACGTCGTGTCAATGTACGCTCGTCACATGAATAGTGTCTTTAAAATCAACTTTGGTCTTCACAGGAAGTCAGGTTTAGGCAACAAATCAACTTCTTTAAGTTCAGACAGCTGGTACAACATTATAAATCAAAACTGGCTGAGCTCAGAGCCATTGCATGGCAGCTCTCCGCAGGCCGCACTTCGCCACTGCACTGTATGTTTTTAGAGTTTACTGTTAGGCTAACTGTGATGTATTTCATTAATTTTACTTCTGGACTATTTTGTTTGTTTACTAAGTTAAATACTGTGTTGTACTTCCTATGGAGGCCTTGTTCTTTTACGAGAGTAAAATTTACTGACTGTCTTTTGTAATCTCAGGAAGTCCCACTTTCAAGCGATAATCCTCTTTCGAGTGCATGTAGGAGGCTGTAGGAGTGGATTTATTAAGCTAACAAAACAGCAAACCTCAAGAGAAATAAACACGAAATTGATTTAAATAAATCTTATTAGGAATGCATTCGAGCACCGAGAAAATGCAGAGTGGTGGATGCGATTTAAATCATCTATCAAGTTGCCAGCAGAAATGCAATTTTAGCATAATTCAACAAATCAGAATGGAGGCATTTAATAACTGTGCTCTCAGAAAAATATGAACTGACAATCAAATTCATTTAATGTGCAAGGTCAGTTAAACAGATATGATGCTGAACTAAACCTCAGGTATTCCCAGTCAGTTTTATCACAAGGCCAAAGGTTTTCTTTCTCCATCCCAGAGAGGCCGACTGCTTCACCTTTTTACATACTGAATTAGCACACATGAATATTACTGTATGTGTCGCAACCACATGCAAAAGTGACACTCGAGGAGTATGTACATCGTCATAGTCTGAAGCTTAGTTCCACAGAACAAACTGCATTATTTGACACGTGAGGTGTATGAATGACACTCCCATTTCTGAAGTAATGTGCTATCACAGCACGTTTTTCCCTTTTGGCTTGTCATTTCATGACATGTAGTAGTGCTGACTGCAGTAAAGTAGACTGGATGAATGGTTCCCGAGATATGTGAAGGACACACCAAAAATCAGACAGACAGAGATTCCTCCCATGGTAGTTAAATCAGTTCCTTAATGACATGGTTAGTACGGTTTGATTCTCATGTTCATAATGTCAGGAGAGAAACTATTTGTTCTGACTCTGGAGTAAAGTTGTAACACGAGAGACCTTCAGATCCCATATGACATCAGCAGAAATAAAAGAGGATGATTTGTGTAGAACAAATTGGCGGTATTCCTCTGTTCCTCCTTGATTTTCACTTGGATGTGAATGTTTTTGTCGAATTAAATTGATCTGCCAGATGCATACATTTCAGAGAAAATAATTTTTGAAGTTTTCTTTTCCCTCTGAGCAGCAGCCACATTACCATAATTCCTGTTGGACAGTTTCCATAGAAACAATCTTACTGAACATGCGTTAGTGGAACTGTTATTTTTATAACTCTTAATTGTTCTTATTTGTAGTGTCTGAGATTTGTCATTTGAGGTAAGAACACTGGCAAAGCTAATTATAGTCACTGATCCAACAGTAATTAGCTGAAATGATGCAATGCATATTTCATCACTTTGTATGAACGTACAGTACAGTACTGGCTTTCTTACTGACTGGGGTACTATTGTAAGGCTAACTGATCATTTCTCACAAGATATATACAAAATATATTCAACAAAAGTATCCGAATTTCCATGAGGAAATAGACATACAATTGTATTTACTATAGTAGTATTTCCAGGATGAGATACCAATTAAATCTTTAAAAGCCTTGAAACTAGAGATTGAGACCATAAACTCATGTTTACTGAGGTAATAAATCACATAAGAAGAAGGGACATTTTCTCATAGACTTCTATACAACAGAACTTATTCTTGCAACCAGAGTAGTTGCCCCCTGATGGCCATTAGAAAGAATGCAAGCTCAAAGCACTTCGGGATAGGCCTTCTTTTCAGACCCTAGGTTGCCCCCTGATTGTCGGCTGCTTGCCATCCATTTCTGTAATGAACTCCAGACAGGCCACAGAATATGGAATAGCTGATCCCAGACCAGTAGACTTGAAAGCAGGACATGTTCAACATGTCAGTCGGCTGAAATAGAATTTAATTATTTCCCATATTACATTACATCTAATGCACACGCTCGGCTCGGCTCGCTTGTGTCTCGCTGAAATATCTCATGCATAAAACAGGCTGGGAATAGGGAGAGATGTTTAAGAGAAATTCTGTTTGATATGTGCCTCAGCAAAGATAAGAGAGTTAATGAAGTTGGAGATAAGTAATTTAATTTCTCTGCCACCTCGGTGGGGAGAGATAAGGGCACAATGGAGAGGAAGAAACGGGTTGAAACTGAAGGAAAGGAGCAAGCTTTTAGCCCGCATGAAAAGATTCTTTTTATTAAAACTCATTTCCGAGATGGGAGTCGGACACTCCTCTTCAGTAGTTTGCACAGAGCATTGTTTGTGTGTATTATGCCCTACTCCATTAACATTATCATTGCTATGTTCCTGCCAAAAGATACACAGATGGATTTTCTTGTCTAAATGAGGCAACTCTAATTAGATGCCTGCTGATGGCTTTTTGACAGGCTGACAGAGCTTGTTGGTGAGAGGCGGCCAAGTCTGCATTTTGAGATGCGACCGTCTGAAGAAGAAAATGCAGGGAGTTGAGGTGTAACAAAATGTACACTGTTTTCTCTCTACAATGAAACAATAAGCATTGTCAACATATCAACTGCCTATGTGACTAATTTGAAGTGGGGTCATCTGTGTTTTCTTCTACTGAAAGACACTAAGAAGGGCATTTTTGGCTCAGTTTGGCAGCTGGAGTCGTTTTTCGGTCTGTCTTTTGGCCACAAGCACTCAATAGATAGTTCCCTGACGGACAGCAAGCAGCAACTCAGTGTGACGATTCAAACAGACTCTAGTTATATTACCCCAGACCCTCTCCTCTGTGCTTCTGTTTCTACATTCAAGAAGTGATACAACTATACATTTTGAATCTCAATGCGAGCAGACATCTCTTCATCTAAAACTGCAGTTTGTCTCCACTGGCATCTTTCCATTGATTTTGTTTGCGCTCAAAATCCAACTGAATGGCAGATGGCTTAATGCTTGCTTTGCTCTTAGAGAATGTCTAACCGAGCTTATACCCACATGCTTTATCCTTTTTTAACAGTATTTATAGGTGTTTATCTATGGTTTATTTATTTAAAGAAGTCTCCTTATTATATTTTCCACTGAAATCTGTAAAGAAATGTAAGGCTCGGTGTACTACGTCACTTGCTCTGACCGAATGCAAAAACGTTGACATTGAACCGTATCCATGGTTTACAGAAACGTACAATGCCAACATCTATTCCTGGCTACTGAGCTGCTACAAATCAAGCTGAGATGAATGCGTCATTGCTCCCCTTGAGAGAACACGCACTGTACTGGAAGAAACAAGACCTTCACGTTGTGCCAACGCTTCAGAAACGGCAACAAAAGCCAGATCTTTCCGATCCAGAGTTCCTATTTGACTTGTACAGGTCAGTACCTCTGAACATTACAATAAAAGCAAAATGAACAGCATTGTGCCAGCACCGATAGACCAGACAACATATTCAGAAAGTCCTCAGAAAGTATTTTCTTTTTTCTACAGGGAGATTGTTTCCAAATCATTTTAAAGTTGCTGTACGTCATTTCAGCATCTCACAGTAATAAATGTTCACCATGGCATACACCTAAGCAACAAACACCTACAACATTGAATCTAGAGAAGATGGAGATAGTGGGCTTAAGAAAGAAGCCAGGTAAACCGTAGTCTGATTTCCCATTGGGCTAGAAAGGACAAACTTTGCCACCGATTGTCGTCCTCCTTTGCTAAAAACACAGGGTGGTGAAAAGACGAATGATTAAATCTGTAGGAAAGAAAAGCTCAGTGTTCTGTCCTTGAAAATAATTGACACTGACCAGATTGTCTTGTCAAGAGCTTTCACTATCAAATAAAAACACATGAATGTTTTTAATCTTTTACCACAATCTTTTAAATTCTCATTATTTCCCTACTTTGTGTTCTTTCAGTCATCTTTTCCAATGTGTATTTTATATTGCATAAGATCAGACCTTCCCTGTGTTTTTACAGGTGACGTATACAGTAAGTCGTTGACGTCAACAAAGATAAAGCTTTTGATTTATCTTCCGCCGCTCTCTTACACTCACCAGAGTTCAACAGCAAAGACCAAAATTCACTTTCCATTAACAGGTTTCTACTGTGTTAAGGGCAAACTGTGGGCAGGAATTATGCAAAATTAGACATGTAGTTTGAAAGCAAAAGTGAAAGGTGGAAAATGACTGCTACGTACATGTGTATTGCAAGGTCAACAACTTTGAGTGAAGCGATCGCTGCATGAAGAACGTTTTGTTTCACAGATTGATTGGAAATGGTGCACAGTCAGCTTTCTCCAAAAGGATTCTTTCAGCGGATGAAGGAGTTTTGAGAATACAGGGTTAACTCATAAACATTTCTAATAAATGCAGCAGAGCAAATGGTGCATGGGCATTAATTGTCGTTCTCTTTCCTATGCTGCTGAGAAGAAAATAGAACATTTAAAAACGAATGCAAATTGATCTAGAAATGTATAACATCACTGAAGCGCAATGGAAGCAATTTACTGAGCGGATCTTTGCTGCATGGCCATGGTCACTTTCCACTTCGACGTTTTTTGTTGGACAGGTGTGAAACTGATAACAATTGAATCCTCTGCAACTGCTGTTGAGTGATATATACTTTTCCCGCAGCAGCCAAGCAGAGTGTGACAGATGGAAATGTAGGGGAAAAGGGGGATGGAACAGCTTGCTGCCACACACTCACATATTCTCTTTCTCTCCCTCTCTCTCTCTCACTCACTCACTCTCACACACACACACACACACACACTCACACTCACACTCATATATACACATACACACACACACACACACACACACTGTGCTCGGTAGGAAGTCTTGAAACTGTCTGCTGCCAGCCCATGAAATAAGCTGCTCCCACACTGTTCCACCATGTGCTTTAATTTTGGGCTTCAGTGGTCAGAACCTCATTCTGTGACCGGGTTTCTCTCAGCTGAACTTCAGAGGTGCAGTTTCTCCCCAAACTCGCTTTTCAAGTGTCTTTTAAAAGAGTACAAGATAAAATCCTGTTGATGTCTACTTCCTTATTCCGGCCCGATTCATAATCCGGAAAGGGAAATGATTTAATTGCATTGTTAAAACTTAAAACTACAGTGAGGAACCTTTAGCTGGTTATGAAACAGTCTTGGATATAATTCTGATGCCAGCCCTGGAATATACCATCGCACTGGTTCCCTTGACAAAAAGCCAATGGGATTTTTCCATCGGATTGTTACTTAACCATTCTGTTCAGCAAGATAATGAACACCACGTTTATGATTTTTTTTTTTATCAGTAGAAGCAAAAAAGCTAATGTGCATGAGCGTGAGTGTACACAACACTCATTCAATATATAGGCTGTCCATTATAGGATGGTAAATAGTAAAAATCTACATATTTGGTTTTCATTTAATAGACCTCGAGATGTAATTGCAAATCATTTTCACTGCAAACTAAAAACAGTGAAGGGTGAACAATATTTTTTACAATCTAACATCTAAGAAAAAAAAACCCTATCCTTTTGAATGAAACTCCCACTGGGCCATGGATCAGCTGCACCTGGCAATAGATAGATTCTGGCTCTGCTGGAATTCCTCCTGGTACTCTGCACTGGGCCGGGGCCATATTTTGACGTGCTCCGTGCCTACGCCTGCCAATAATGTGTCATAAACAATATGCATGGTACGGGTGTCGCTTGTTTGCATACTGCATGTTGAATATGCAGCGAGGACACACACACACAGGGGGATATCAAGCCTGATTTCACGAGATGCTCAACTTGCATCGCTTTCTACAGTAGCTTCCTGACAACCTTCTACACCGGCTACATCTCAGGTCAGATTATAAATCATGAACTGCAGTTTTTTAGTTTATCAGCAATCATGCTAATGAAATCACTAGCACTCAGCAAAGAATTAGAGACACTTAATAATGTGAAGAGTGATACATAAAATGTCTGTAAAAAATATCTCCTCTTAATGCCGAATAGGCTGTGATATTCCTGAGTGCAGTGATTTATAATAGTGAAAGAAAAACGTATTAATTCATTTTGACTGTGAACGTTAGGGAAAGAGGGGGGAGTGATTAAAGCTACTTTACTATGCTGGATTCATTATAACCAGAGTAATACTGGAAAAAAAAAACTCCACTGCAAAGGTGTTCATTTTACTTTCAACTGTTCTCAAGCTCCTCATCCTTTTTCATAATTAGTTATCACTGGATCTGGATAGGATTAATAAAAACTCATTATCAAGCTCATTTAACTGTCCACTTTCAAAAACGTATCATTGAATTCTTGGACTCTCATGATCTGAAGGAATCTGAATTTTCTTATCATTCAGAAGAAAAGACGGGAAAATAACTCTGCTGTATTAAACATTGCCATTGAAAAGCTTTGACATCTGACACAGCTGCTGAAATATATCAAATTCACACATTACGGTTCTACCTCTTACCAAGCCCACAGGACATCTTGTAAGCAAGAATGATTTGTTGTGAAAAGGAAGGAACGCACCATGTCGAAGGGCTTTTAAAATCAGTCAGGTTTTCACATACACCACGTCTAGAGCTCAAACCAAAATGCTGGTAGAGTGAACTCAATTAAGTATTATTCCATATTTAATCATTGATTATGGCATTTGTGTACTTTTAGATAATGTTTAAGATTTTTCAAGAATTCAGAGCATTTCTATTGCCTCCCCACAGCCCTCAACAAGGTAACGGCTGACCTGGTGGCTCACAGCTAACGGTGCTAACAGCGCAAATAACAGCAACAGTGCTGACAGAGCTAACAGTGTTGTGAAGAGGAACCAAAGACTGGGCGCTCACGGACGTTGTTGATTGAGATCGCCATTGTCAGCTGTAACCGCCATACGAGTGCAGAGCGGTGGCCACAAGCTAGCCAGCGGGGCACGCTCTCACGCACTAAAAGTAGCCGGCCCGGTTATGCAAACAAAGCAAAGACAAGCTTGGATTACGACACAACGCAACTTCTTTCCCTGCTCAGATAGACATTACTCATAGCACATAGCAAATAGTTGTTTGCTGCTATATATTAATGCTCTGGAAATCAAATGTATCCTCTAATGTCCCTACTTCAATGCACAGATCAGTTTTAGGCCTCTGTTTTCTTATCTCTACACCAAGGCCAGCCATACAAATTGCTTGTACCTTTATTTGACTGATTACTGAACAAAAAATAGTATTATGCACAGCATTGTGAGCGATACCAGAACAAGTTCTCCTGACTTACAGAATTCAATCCAATCTATGTACGAAATTGATTGCAGATTTGTTCTGATGTACACAGAGCTGCTGGCTGCTGGTTTAAATGAAATTAGTCTTGCAGCCCAGAATCCCCACCCCCCTCCGCTCTCAGTCAAGAGCCCACTAGTAAACCAGTGACAGACTCCATTCTGTTCCAGAAATATATGGCCCTTCACTGACCTTGTTTGATTACATCGCTGCTCACCATTTCTCTTTTGTGTGTCCAAGAGGGAACCTCCATAGTCAAGTTACTTACCCAAGTATCTGGTCCTGGATTGATTTCTGGGTCACTTTTCTCATCATTAGCACCGACTGTGAGAGGATCCTCTGAGAAAACCCATCTAAATGGATGGGCTCTTTGCATTTTCTACCTACAGTTTAACAGGACAACAAATGCATCATTCTGTGCCCCATATAGCACAGTATGACCACAATACAGCTGTGAGGAGCGGACAGTGTTTTTGATCAATACTGTCTGTACCCCCGTGACACCATTAAAAATCCCCTCAGGGTTTGAGTGACCCTCTGTTATTTGGGGTTAATTATGTATGTGAAAGTGTGACTCAGATGTGATGAATAAATACAAAGAGATGTCATTTCAATGTGTGTAAGATTAGATGATTAATCATAGAAATATATTCAGCAGTTTAATCATTTAGATAAAAGCGTCGGCCGCTGTAGTTCTCCTACACGCTTGGCACACGGGAGAATTTCCATTGGTTACATTATGCGACCTCACCGCTCAATGCCGCCAAATCCTACACTCTGCACCTTAAGCCCTGAGCCGTTTTTGAGGTCTCTGAGCGAAAAAGCATAGCCCTACAAAACTGACCATAGTTCTGTAACTACAAGGTCGATTTTAATAATTCTTGTTGATATAATCAGATCACAACACCTGTGAGATAGTTTAGATAGGTAATATTGTGTATATGTTGCTGGTTAATATAGGAAAATAAGAAATTACACAGCTGAAATTGAAAATATTCAGCTTCGCCTGGAAAAATGCACTTTCATTGATAAAAGGTTATTGAAATAATGCAGTATGATCCCTAAAAACTTTACCAAGTCATAGCATAACTGATCAGTAGTTATTACAAAATGGTTAAAGTGGAATAAAGTGGAATAAAGTGAATAATAAGAGGTTTTAGTCAGGCGAGGTCATCATTTTCGAACCAGCTGTTGCTGCTCTTACATTGTACTTTTATACACTATATAACTATATATTTCACTTTCTTTATCACTCATATGATTCAATACATCCAAATACAGATAATAGGAATCATATTCATATTCATAACATCATCAGAGCCAGTTTTGGCTGTCATCTGTAGGATTTTCTCATTTCATGTGTGTGTGTGTGGCTGGATCTCAGCCTATCCTCGGTCGATTTCCAAAAACAACCCCTCCTTAGACGCGTCACAGGCTTAGGAAGACTCATGCCAAATTTGGTGGTGATCGTCAAAAGATTTCGTACA
Organism: Anarhichas minor; assembly: GCF_050575085.1. Classification (NCBI taxonomy): domain Eukaryota; kingdom Metazoa; phylum Chordata; class Actinopteri; order Perciformes; family Anarhichadidae; genus Anarhichas; species Anarhichas minor. Next base: position 2,260,875 of record NW_027466513.1, read on the forward strand.
ATAAAGTTGCCAGAAGTGAGGCGTGTACCCCGGCGGAAATTTCCGGTCGCCGGCAGTCTGACCACTCGCCCAAGCCCCCTTGACCGCTCTTATTCTGGAAACAAGTCGGAAGTCAACAGTATGCAGTTGGCAGCAATGACTACAGCTTTGGAACGGAAATTCCGCGACGTTATTATCCATATTTTGAGAAAACTTGGGCGCATACCCACGATTTTCTTAGGCGAAGTTCAGCATGAAGGTACGTTTGATCGCCCACAACGGTTTAGTGTTCGTACGGATCGTAAAAAAGAAGTTAGTTACGTGTTCCGCCACGTGTGCTAATGCTAATAAATGCATTGCATGACTTGGTAGCCGTTAGCATGAGGGTACAAACATTGATTTACTGTACTCATAACGCCGATTTCGGGCCAGGATTTGGTGCGTTTATGCCACGATATTTTTCTGCTTATGTGAGTACCCTATATCTGTGTTGGGAGTGTGGCAGAAGTGACTTATATGATGTTGTTGTCCACACGTTGCTCTTTCATCGAAAAAAAAAATTAGCCACATAGATGTTAGCCACATAGATGTGGCTAATAATCATGCTATTTTCCGCATTTGAGTTTGAGGGGTTCTGAGCCCCAGAACCCCATTTGGGGTTCGCTCGGGCTAAAGAGGTTTTAACTGTGTATTTTGGAGGCAGCATGCAGTATATACTGATTGTGTTTGTAGTATGCAGCACGTTAACATGATTTTGAACCCAGCCTCAGTCTCTCATGATCACACCAGCCACGACGCAAATCACGACACCAGGGTCATAAAATGGATGGGGGACTTCCCTCACTTCCTACCCTACCCCTTCAACTACTCATATGTAAAGTTTTATGATCGCATCTTGCACAGTTTCGAAAAAAATCTGTCCACAAACAGTAAGAAACAACTGGAGACTTACATACATACATACTCACAAGGTACAAGCATCGCTGTCGCGTCTTGTAAAAAGAACTGAGAATCAGGAGCAGTGGGTAGAATTCAGTGACATCTAGTGGGGAAATTGCAGATGGCATCCAACTGAATAGCCCTCTGCTCACCCCCACACCCTTGCCAAGCATGTCTGGGAACTATGCTGGCCTTCAGGTAAATGCGCAAGGCCCTCACTAGAGCCAGTAATTGGTTTTAACTTTCTCGGTGGTGCATCATGGTGTACTCGGTGAAGACAGACGGCTCATTCTAAGCGAAGGAAAACAAAACATCGAACGATGCTGAGGTTATTATACCTTAATGAAAACATAGTTATCAATATGAGATTCCATTACTGCCAATAAATCCCCCTAGATCCTACCCGCTGTTCCTTTCAGTGTGACAAGATGGCGAGATGGCAGATATGTCCACTAGTCTTGACACTTCCAGAATGGTGAAGTGGTGGAAAACAGGATAAAAGAGGAGGCTGTGATATCGCTTTCCCTGCTCAGTCATCAGTGTCACATTTCACCAGGCAATAAAAGGGATCCCTGGCAGTTCACTTGAGCCAGCACCTTGGCTCTCTGTGCTCATCGATGATAACAAAGAGCAGAGTAAACTGGCCATTTTGTCTGAGACGGGTGTCTGAGTGGCATGTTTGATTTGTTTTTAGTGCACATCATTGTGCTTGGCTTGATGCTGAAAGACAGAGACTGTTTACATCGCCCTTGGATAGAGCAGTTAGGATACCAAATACTCTGTGTTTTGATGTTACATATCAAAGCTGATCTCAGTATCCACAGTTCTACTGGCTCTCATATAATGATGTATCATTTATATAATGATATAAAGCAGAAAGGAACACTTCTAGTCTGTTTAACAGTCATATATTTCACTCTTTTATTTTTATGAGATGTTTGTGCTTTATTAGCCCTTTTTTAAAAACATCACAATACTGACAGCCTCAATCTGACTGTTAATCTCACTGTTCAGCTAAATACTGAGTGCAAACCTCTCATCAGCGATACAACATTCAAATTATAATCATGGAAATGTTCGTACACCTTTCCAATCTAAATGATTTAAACGAATACTGACTCTACTGAAGGCTTGTGAATATTTAAAGAAATAAAAACAACCGGCTCATCATCTACTCCCCAAATACAGTCTAGGAAACAAACACAATCAGCTGGTAAATGTTAGCTGCTGAAGCCAATATTCACTCACCCTTCAGACTAAATATTAAACAAGAGCCTAAAACCTTTTTCCAATCAACATGAATAACTGAAGCAATATTGGCCTTGAATTACACACCGCCGCAGTGGAAACTTTGTAAAAGGGTCATTCAATTACATTTTTGAACTCCCAAAGTAATGACCTACCACAGCAAACAAACAGACAGATCCCAAAGACAAACAAACACTGCCATGTTTGCTTTGCAAGCTGAGCAGCTGTGACAATTTTCCCATTTCAGCTTGTTATCTAAACAGGTGACAGCATATGCATACATTACCAGTTTACAACTGAAAAGTATGCCAGTATGATAATAGCAGTGTGATTTTCCCCGCCTCTAGTAAAAAATGTTCTGCCTTTTGTCTGCCCTGAATAAAGTCAGAGGTCAGCTGCATTCTCAGAATAGCTGTAAATCCATGTTCAGACACTAGCAGCACATTGGAAACGCTGCATTCTTAATCATTTTGATGGGACCAGTGCGTTAGCGAGGGCTGTTGCAAAAAAAATAAAATCAAGCACATTTTTCAGGTGACCCTTGAACGTAGAACCAATGTGGCTTTATGCACTTGGAAAAGAAAGCGACATGCGAATCACTCAGGTCAAGCAGTGACACCTGAAGTTTGTGAGCGAGACACGCGCCTGTATTAACGTGGCCGACTACAGCAATCTAAGAGTGCCATAAATGACCTTACAAATGAATTATATAATCACAATAACAGATCATACTTTGTTTTAAGGGTGATAATGTCATTGTTATTCATGCCATTCTTGTTTCAGCATGTCAGCAAATACAAAATCACTTTATTGTTATTCAGAAAGCCTTTCATATATCCAAACAAGACAATGAACGAGATAAAATAGATACATTCCTTTATTTAAGACGCTGTGTTGCGCTACTTTGTCAATAAAGTCAACAAAATAAATTTACGGCATCACTGTTCATGAATCAAACCAATTTACATTGAATGTGCATATGCATCAAGAGACGGCACTGGTGTGCCTGTCTGACAGTGGACTACCACTTTCAAGCGGAACCTGCCTTCAGCAAACAGTGTGCCGCTGGAAAAGTACTGGCATACCACTAGAGGGATAGATACCTACCACTGAACAACAGTAGCATACCACTCGAGGGATAGGTACCTACCACTGAACAACAGCAGCGTACCACTCGAGGGATAGGTACCTACCACTGAACAAGTAGCATACCACTCGAGGGATAGGTACCTACCTCTGAACAAGTAGCATACCACTCGAGGGATAGGTACCTACCTCTGAACAACACTAGCATACCACTCCAGGTATATATACCACTGAACAACAGTAGCATCACTTTAGGGATAGGTACCTACAACTGAACAACAGCAGCGTACTCCTCGAGGGATAGGTACCTACCACTGAACAACAGCAGCGTACCACTCGAGGGATAGGTACCTACCACTGAACAAGTAGCATACCACTCGAGGGATAGGTACCTACTGCTGAACAAGTAGCATACCACTCCAGGGATAGGTACCTACCACTGAACAAGTAGCATACCACTCGAGGGATAGGTACCTACCACTGAACAAGTAGCATACCACTCCAGGGATAGGTACCTACTGCTGAACAAGTAGCATACCACTCCAGGGATAGGTACCTACTGCTGAACAAGTAGCATACCACTCCAGGGATAGGTACCTACCGCTGAACAAGTAGCATACCACTCCAGGGATAGGTACCTACTGCTGAACAAGTAGCATACCACTCCAGGGATAGGTACCTACTGCTGAACAAGTAGCATACCACTCCAGGGATAGGTACCTACCGCTGAACAAGTAGCATACCACTCCAGGGATAGGTACCTACTGCTGAACAACAGTAGCATACGATCGGCCACTTTTCGATCTCAGCACTACTGGTCTGAATTTATCCTCCTGAGTTCAGTTAAGCCAGTCATTAAAGGTTTTCTTCTATACATGAAGTACATTGTGAGTTTTGTGATGTAATACAAATGTCCCTTTATTATTTGTATTAAGAACATGTATTAAACTGCAACAATTATGTATTGAATGTCTATTGTGATTCTTTTATTTGTTGGGAATTAAATGCAAAACTATTGGGTTTTATTACCCTTTGTAAATAAACGGTAACATTCTGGCATATACCGTAAAATCACTGTAAAACCCAGTTATCCTACTATCACATAATGTAATCCAAAATTACAGTAGCTTCACCGTAAAGAAACCCAGTAAATTCAGAATCCCTGCTGCCAGTAAGTTACCGTTATTTTACGGTGAAATTGTTTAGAGTGTAGTATTATGAACCTTTTTACTATTTATAAATCTTTCCCAGAACCTAGAAAACGTATGCAGTGGGATGCTAAACATGGAAGCAGAAAAACTTCTTTGGCATATGTACTCTGTGAGCAACTTTCATTGGAATAAATGGCCACAGTCTTGGAGTTGTTATAATACATCTGTATTCTGTACTAGAAATTGATTTTCACTTTACCCTGGTGTTCTCTTCAAACTCACAATGGTAATATTTTCCTCGTTCATCATTTGGCAATAAAGTACACAAAAGTGAGGAAAAATTGTCACTAATCTTCTTCTTATGCTTCTCCTCCTTCAGCAGTGAAAATTTGTAAAAATGTTGAACTGAAACTAAATGTAACTGCAAACTATCCTGACAGGAAAAGCTGCAATCACTGGAAGTGCAAGAGGTACATTTTTGAAGCCGGATGTCAGTCAATTTGTGGGAGATATGGCCTATTGTGACGTTAGCTGGAAACGTAAAACAAATGTCACCAACTGCAAAAGCCCCATTAAAAATGCACTGGTCATGTCTTAGATATCACGCAATATGAATACATATTATATTTCTGTATTATGTTAATAACCTTTGCAACCTGATAAGACGTGTTGTCATTGTTCTGGAAAAATACATATTTCAGGACTTCCTATAGACCCTTTTTCAGCCAGCAGCGATTAAAAATATGCGCATGTTGCCAACAAAAGTGGCGTTTTGCCCCCGACCATCCAGGCAAGTTAGCAAGCTTTAATCAACTTTAAACTGTTATCAGTATCAACGTGTCTGGTTGATGCATGTTTGGTTGTCAGAATCGATATTCCAACAGCCGGTTCAACTTCTACAGAATTCCAACATGTATGGCTGCAAGGTATTAAACGTGTTGGCTACGACTGGACTGATCAAAAATGCTTGTGACTATGCTTGTAATTTCTCGCTGGTACCTTACATGCTAGGTTTGTCCTACAAATACATGTGTGTACAGTATATCTGGCCACTGAATATTGGGTCACTTGCAAATGTATTGTCCCCACTTACTAATAGCACACAGATCTGGAGGGTTGGAATGTGATCTTATCAATGCCCTTGCACAGCTTGACAAACTATTGTACTCCGCTGTATGTACGCATATCACCATTGTTTGCAAACTGTTAAAGGACCTGTGAATCTGCTGATCGGTATGTGTGACAGTCATCTGAATGGATCTGCTTCTTCAACAATACTTAAGTCCAAACTCATTAATCGCACAACTGACTGCTCTCCCATCTTTATTTCCTTCATCCTACTCATCGCTGATAGGCTGATGACAGTAGGGCAGATGACAGTAGGGCAGATTTTTTTTTGACCGTCTCATCAATCAAACGCCCAATGACTCTGTGAGTTTGCACATTAAGGGATACACACACGCTCGGATAATGTTGATGTGCAATATAATTCAAGTAGCTGGTGTTATCTAAGTTTATTGCTTGACACATTGATGCATTTCCCAGATTTGTGCAATGGCAGTCTGGCTGCTGAGTGTATTTAAATTCACAGGTGTATTTATTTATTGTTTATCAGACCGTAAAAATATGAACAAAATGATTCATGTTGAGTGACACGTTGTTTTAGTATCATTATCCATATGGGTTATCACTCAATATGCTACAGATAATTTGCAGCTATTGTGCACCCCGAGCCTCAACAGGTGTTTTATTAGGCAAAAAGCTTTGATGATCTGGTTTTATGTTAGTTCTGAAAGAAGTTTGTAGCTGTTTTTTCATTATCGAAAGAGTAGCTTCATGTCATCCAGACTTCACGAGTATTGGTCATGGACATTTCATGGATGGAGTGAATTAACACTTGACATATTCATTGTAAAATAAGAACATGTCATGTAAACAATATGCCCTTTCGTCGTGTGTCAAATATTTTAGTTTTAGACGTCGCTTAAGTTCTCTTGCATAGGTATCCCTACTTCAACTTTTTTTAATATTAATTTTATTTAAAAATGAGAGATATGCCTGTATGGCTCTAGGAATGTCTCTCTGTGTGGTCTGTTGTTCAGTCGTAAATATCACAACAGCCAATGGGTGGATTGCTATGGAATTCTATAGCGCCACCATGAGATTGACATTTTACTTGTTTTTTAGTGAAAAGACAAGAATTGAATGGATTGCTACATTTGGTACAGATATCCAAGGTGCCCAAAGGAAGACTCCTAATCACCTTTCTGACCTTCTGACTTTTGATCTAGCACCACCAGCCGATCTTTTTCTCAAAGATGGTTTCTGTAATTTCAGGTAGTTCTTATCATGCATGTTCAAGTGTTCGTTTTTCTGATAACTATAGTTTTGAGTAGTTATTTGATGCTATTAAAATGGGGTGTGGCATCATGATTGACGACTGCTCTGAGTTAAGTCGTCGTCGCGGAACCAGAGGTTCAGGAAATATACGGAGAGTAGAAACATCGAGAGATGTTACTTTAACTTTAAATAAGCGACTGTCTGTTTCAACCGGAGACTGTATAATAAATACAGTTCATGACCGTGTAGCAATAGCTAGCTTAGCAACATTTCCACTTGTTAACCAGCGCTGTTAGACTGTCTGGTGTGTTCACAGCAGACATGCAGATGAAGTTTCTGAAACACGAGTCACGAGTCTGTGCAATTGAACATGTGTCCACTTCAGCATAAATGTATTAATAGAGATACTATTGTTAGTTGTTCCGTCTTTTTAGCCAAACCGTGCTTTAAACACGGAAGATGGCACAATTCCTTTTGGAATTGCGGACACAATGTCCATCTACAGTATATATACAGTCTATGCTTTGAAGGCTTATTTTTCTATGTCGGATAACCGAAATTGGAATTAAATCAGAAATTAAAGCCACTGTGGAGTGGATTAAATTACTGCAGTCTACAACAGTCATTTTCAACCACTGTGCCGTGGCACACCAGTGTGCCTTGAGAGATCGTCAGGAAAATGTCCAATTTCACTTAATCGGTCCAAAAGAATATCATTTAGTTGCTGCAAATAATTTGCCATTGTTGAGCGTCTGATCCTGCAATATAGTGGCTGGCTAAGTAATTAAATACTCTTCCATGCCAGTGGGTGGCAGTAGGTATCGCATTAATCCAAAAACTGCACTGACTCTGTTATGCTTGGTGTGTGGTGAAAAGCTATCCAGCAGCGCCATGGTCCCAAGCATATGTGCTGTATTATGCTACAATGTGTCATTTTGTAACTTTTTTGGTTGCTGGTGTGCTGTGGGATTTTTTTTTTTATGTAAAAAAATGTACCGCGGATCAGAAAAGGTTGAAAAGCCCTGGTCAACAAGACTCACTGTAAAATAATCAAATGGATGATAGAAGGTGAATTTTTCTGAATCAAAAGCACAGGAAAAACATAAGAAATTCCCAGGAGCAATAACTTAATTCCAACTTCCCACAATGTCCCAAAGTTGTCCAGCATGGATAACAGGATATAGTATTTATGTAATGCCATTACAAGTATCTCATACCCGAGTCTATTACAGTTTACCTTCTGACACCAAAAAGCTAATTTTCATTGAAGCTTCTCACAAAAGTAATTCTTAAAAGCCTGTGAACCACGGCACATCAGCGGGAGCAGCCATATGGCTTGGATCAAAACCTCCCCTCGACTGAAAAGAAAACTCTGCTAATTAAACGCTTCCCGATTAATTCAGCCACTCTAATTAGGCGGGAATTTATTCCACATCAATATTTCAGTGTCAGCAGAAACACGCGAGATAATGGGGAATACAGCTTCTTTTTAACCAGCCCACCCCCCCCAGCAACCCATCACACTATATATACACACACACACACACACGCGTGCCCGGCCCACTTGTTTAATCATTTGTCTTTTCACACTGATGAGTTATTTTCCCTGGCGACTGACTTTGAGGGATGCGGTGATGCACGAGATGAGAAGTTCCACCTTCTGAGTGACTGCCAACATGAAATTAAGAATATTTTGATTTGTAATTAAAATTATGAATCATCCAACATAGTGGAATTGTTTTGAGGATGAAATCGTGGCCATTTTATAGATTGACTGATTAAGTTGACATTTTTTCTCTCATTCTATTGTGTCTTAACAAAACCAACACGTGCTGCGGGAAGATGATGCCCCCTGTTGAAAGGTTATTTGCAGAAGGTTTCTTGAAGACTTCTTTCTTACTCGTGGTAAAAAATCATTCAATCACAGGCAATCTTTGATCACTAGGGCGCTCACTGGATATGCTTTTAATTTTGCTGTTGTTATACGGCCAGTAAAGCCGGCCTCATTTTATTTTTACAAATCTATACAGATTTACACGTCACGTTATTTTTCTTACAATGTGACCCCAGAGGAGATTCGTATTATTCAGCATTTTCACCCGCATGAGGGTGAAACATCTTCACAAATTGCACAGTAAACCCTCCGCTGTCTCGTCAATGTCCATTGCATGAAGAATTGCAGGTTTAAAATGTGTCTGTGCACAAGTTCTTGACAGTGACAATATAGCAGGGGTGTGTTTAGTGACCCATTAATCATGGCTCTGTCTGTGTGAGAACTTTATTGGTAAGTAAAACTTTAATTTTTATTAGTTCTTTTTACAGGCTACACAACCAGAAAGGAGGCGAAAGTCAGAAAGGCTATAAAACAGAAGTTTGGTAAGGAGGAAAAACTCCATCCCATCACTGAGAACAATCTTTATTTTATTCTGTAGCCGTGGTCTTGTGTTTGTTTCTGACACTTGATACTTTGGATGCACTATGGAAATGTTCCCCTTGTTTCCTCTGCTACATTTCAAGTTGGTTTTATGTGTTGATGCCTTGTCAACTACAAAAGGTAATTGGAGCCAGTTGTGTGTAAAACTGAAAAAACATATTTAGATTTGACAAGTTTTGTGTATGCCTTCTCTATTTTTAATAAAACTGCACATGTATTCATTATTTCAATGTTTATGGTATGGTATATTCAATGTTTATGGTATAGTACTAGAAGCTGGCCTTCAACACACATGGCAAGCTACCAATCATCCACTCTCTCCTCGTGGACGTGGTTATGAGGGCAACACTACAAACCTCCCAATATGGAACTTCAGCCGAGACCAAAAGCAGTTGAAGATGCCCCTCACTTCCTTAAAAACAACACTGCAACGACAAAACAGTATAATTCAACTGAAGTTAATCATAATTTTACTGTTAACAAACAATGAGATGATAATAAAGAATATTGACTAATTATTAGTGGTGCTTTAATTTATGTTACGGTAACAGTTGTACACATTTAAATATACTATATTAAGCATTCGTTAAATAAATGATTTTGTTAACCTTGTTTGTAAAACGTCTATAACATTACATATATAGGTGGACAACATTATTGTTACACTTTGTAAATGGTTAATAATTAGTGTTTAAACTGTCTATAAACATTATTTGGATGACTATTATAAAGTTGCAACTGATGATTGTTATACTTTGCAAAATTGTTAATAAAAACTTTGTAAAGCATCTTTAAACATTATTTAGTAATATTTTGTTAATAATCAGTTTATGGTCCATCCATCTATGCAGTGAATATAGATGTTTAACAAATAATAAATATAATATATAGTGTTCTAGTGTATGCAACAATACTGTTAAGATAGCATAAATTATAGCATTACTAACAATTAATAAACATTATTAATGATCAGTTAATTATTACCAGTAAATTAATTATATGAATAGTTTAATTAACTACCTATTTTCCATTTATTATTGATGATTAAAGTGATTAAACAACTGTGTTATTTGCTATCACTTGGACTTTGAGATAGTTTATGTTTTATGCAGAGGACAACCTCACTGCTTTAGAACAGAGGAGTCATGGACAGGAAAGCCTGATAATGAAGCAGGAAAGTGTCGGAGGGAAAAAGAACAGAGGAGATAAAAAGCAAAGAAAGGGAGGATTGAATAAGGGAAAAACACACACAAGACGAGTTCAGAAGTAGGATTTTCTTTCTGCTACGCAGTCCTGTTATTGATCAAGCACAAACCACTCACTCACCCCACTAACAGCACATTCAAGGCTGGTGTGAGAACCATTTTAAACAAAGGAGATAATTAACCAAGCCCTTGGGCAGCAGTGCAGGGGAATGGAAACACAAGCGTGCAGCATACAACCACTTTAGCTTCATTAGCAGTGTTGTAACCAGTGAGGCACTCAGATAGGTAGCCTGCTGGCGACCTTAGTGCACTCATGTGCACATCATGTGACATGTTCAATATACGGGATGAGTTTAACTTAACTCTGAAATGATTGACCAGACTAGAAAAATTAGAGAATTCAAAAATACCTGCATAGTACATTCATTTTTTTTAAATTTCCATTTTAAAAGCTTTAACACACCGGCGATATACCTGTGGAAATGATATGTTTGAGGCTTTTATTGTGAAATGTAAGAACAGAGAGTGGATCTGAACTATGCTGACTTTGTCAAGATTGAAAGTAGTAATACAGTTTGCTATCTTGGTTCCTACTACGAAGCCTCCCAGTTGTTGTTACTGACATAAATATAACTTACCCTGTACAAACTCAGAAAGATTTGTCATAAATGACATTAAACCTGCTTTAATTGAAGCAGCAAACACAAATCAGACATCCCCTCATTATTTGGTACTTGCTGTCTTTTCCAATTAATTTAGGCTGAATGTCACAATTCCCTTGAGTTGATTGGAGGGTTATTCACATCACCTGTTGCGCAGAGTGTGAGGAACCGGCTCCCAATTAGGAACTGAGAGCAGCTCGGCGCATTTGCTCTCTTGGCCAATCAGGGTGTGATGACGCCTTTTCTTTAGAGCTTAAGAGAGGTGAGGAATGGCGAAGACGAAGAAAGTGAATCCCGTCACTTCAGTTCTGAAGTCTTTACTGTCTGTCAAATATTTCATGTGAAAATGCTGCTGTTTTGTTTTTCTGCTCTTCTGCTTATGAACCACCCAGACCTGTCAGGTCTACTTTCTGTCCTAAACATGGGAACCAGCGAATCATTTTCATGTTGTATACCTGGCACAAATGCCCAGAAAGCGTCAAGTCACCTGAAAGTCTCACTTCTTTTAAATGCTGCTGCCTTTTATTAAATCATTTCTTACGCTGCACTGTAACAGTTATTCTTGTCTTATTCTATTTTAGCGTGTTTTGTTCTCTAATCTTTATTTAATCAGCCAGTTTCTAACGACTGTTTTTAATTGTATTTCCTTGTTCATAATGTGTTTCTTTTGCACTTTGTCTTTCAGCTTTTGATGTTTTATTTAAAGCGCCTTGAATTGCCTTGCCGCTGAAATGTTCTATATAAAGACACTTGCCTCTTCTGTGTGTATTTCTCGTCTTTGTTCATGTGGCTTTGCTTCACTTTCCTTCCTCGCTCCCAGGACATTCAGTCCAGTGTTGTCTGAGTCTGTGTCATGTGGTTTGACTGATGACCTATCGAGAGTGTTTCAACGCTATCACTGCACGCTGGGACAGACTCTTGCCCTCCACATGAACGCATAGTAGTACATGAGCGAATGGATGTATGGAAAGCCTTACTAAACAAAATGGCAGCACCATTGCCATCACGGCTGCTCCACAGTATGACTGCTGCTCCTCACTGGAGGATGAGTCACCGCACTCGTCTCGTTCCCTGATGACGGGGGCTCGGAGTCTGCCAGTGAACAAAGCCAACATGTCAGTCTCACAGTGACGAATAGTACATCTGCATATATATATACTGCAGCTGTAGTTCATGCTGCAGAGCTGAGAGGACGATGACCAGCTGAATAGTTGGAGGGATTAGCTCCGTGGTGCTATTTAATTCTGAGAGGACAGCTCATTCATGTTTTATGGCCTTGGTTCTTTAGGAGGATGTCCTCCCTTTCTTGGCTCTAAAAGTCTTACAAGGATGTGATGTTTTATCTGTATGATGGCCAAAGAAGTGTCTCCTCAATTAAATGCCTCTGACTTCAGTTCTCCCCACAGGGAGGGGCTTTAGACGCAATGACAAGACAAAATCGCAGCGAAGAGATCCCGGCCAACTCCAGCACCATAAGCACTTAACTCAAACATGCATTAGAAGATTGTAACTTAGATAATTCATAATGAATATTTTTGATATATTGTGAGAAAATGACACTGACTAAATATCAAATCCAACTTTAATATTTAGTCAGTGTCATAGGAACAAAAATGAATAGCTTTAATTAACCTAAGTTTCCATTCTTTTATCCCATTCATCTATCTTGAACAAATTGTTCCAATTGATCATTATCTAAATGTGTCCCATGCTGCCTCATGTGACATGTCAGTCTGAACTATACTTAGCGTTATTGACGTTACAGCGCTGTCCGCCATTGTCTGTTATGAACATTGTCGGCACAGTATTGTGAGATATTTCTGCGGGCATGGTGTCCAATGTTTGCATAATGTTATATTTCACGTATGAATAGTGTGCAATTCATGTACTATTGGATTCATACTAAGGTTTCAGACATACTAATACATCTCACATACTGTTTTAGCGTACCAAATAGCATTTAAACATGGACCTTCGTATGCAGGTTCTTTGTCACAGTGTATGTGAATGACATCAGCTGACAGGAAGTAAACATGGACCCAAGCTGTTGCGCATCAATGGGACTCTGTTGAAACGGTCTATAAAGCTTGATCATTTCAAGAGAAAGACAAGGAATGGTTCGGGTTACTCGTCTTTTTCTGTGTCGTGAAAAGTTATGATTTTTGGGTACACAATATTAGTCCCATCTGAATAAAGTTTATGGGTGTTTTGTCTTTCATAACATGATGTATAAGCGAACCAGAGAAAACGTCATCTTTTACAGCCTGAATGCTAGCTGACCAGCATGCTTGGTGAACGATAGTGACACTTTTTGACGGACTCTCTTTTAACCTAAGTTTGATTTTAATTTAGTGTGTCACAGATATACCAGTGAGCAAACATACCAGCGCTCTTGCACACCTAAATGGAACAGGGGCATAATTAATGTTAGTAGTTACACACCTGTGTTTACACTGCAATGACTTGTCAAAAAGCCTGCTGTGAAAAGGGCCTATTGTTAATGAAATCCACGGCACAACTGCACAACTGTAAACTGCAGGGTACTAACTGCAGCCATTCAAGGCTTCGAGGATAATCTCTTGTCACTATGCAACTGTAAGGATTACAGATACTTGAACCCAAAAGCACAACTCGGAGACAAGATACAAGTTCAGTTATTTTACTAGAGTTCAGGCAGGGTCAAAACCGGGAGGTCAGTCAAACAGGCGAACAAATCCAATAAGGGGCAGGCAAAAATCCAAGGTCGAAAAACAGGCAGACAGGGTCGGAACAGGCAGATCATGAACAATATAACGGTACGCTGGAGAACTTGGCAATAACACACAAGACAATCTGGCAGGGACAAAGTGCAATAGAGGGGACCTAAATAGTGAGGGCTAATGAGGGAATGGGCTGCAGGTGAGATGGGTGTGGAGGACCAGGTGAGGGGAATGAGAGATGATCGGGTGTGAATGGTAGGATCTGAAATGACACGAGAGGTAATAAAACAAGCAGACAGGATGAAAACAAACTAATATGAAGGGGAATTCGTGACAGCAACAAAGAGTTGCGTTACCCAATGCAATTGTAGCCCATTTGCTACACAAGAAGAACATGACGAACAACTAAGCAAAACAGTCGTGTATTCCTTAACTTGCATCCGTAGGAAAGCAAACAGCAGCAACAAAACAATTTGTCTCAAGGTCCACGTCCCCACGAGCTAATCCCCACTCTTCCTTAACCAGTTGATGAGGGATTTCTGTCATTTGCCATAGATGCTCTTATAACAAAGATGAAAAAGACAAGAAATTAAGACAAAAGTGTTGCCAAATTTGTGGGAGCTACTGGCCGCAGCATGTACTGCCGCTGTCATAGCAATTAATTTTATTCTAAGCCTGGATTCAATAAACACACATAATGGGGCAGTGTTGGGCATGTTTTGTCCATCAACCATTTTTTTGCCCCTTCGAGCCTACGTTAACGCTCCAAAAGCATTCATACGGAGGACCTCCTGCTCTTTCTTTTCCCTAGACAGCGGGAAAGAAGAGCTTGTTACAACCACAGGGAGATCAAAGTAGTAAAAGCGGTATGGCTGGGAAACCAACTTTGGTCCACAAGGGAGGATTATATGCGTTTGAAATTAAGCTGCCCTGTGGACTGTACCGCACAGCTCACCCTCACGGCCTAATATCCATTCACCCCACTTGCTGGATGATTCATTGCGAACAGCAATTACCTATAGACCAGCACAACACTGGCATTGGGTTAGCCATGCAGCGTTACTGCAACTGTAGTCACAATGGCCTCATTCAATGATAGTGGTGTCATTAATAATACAACCCAGTGGTTCCAGTGAAAAGGAGCTCTGTTATCTCTGGTCTGGGGGAAAAGCCTGCTTTCTTGACTTTACTGGGCCCTGTACCGATTAATAATGTATCAGCCAATACAAGCCTGTTGTAGTTTTCTGCTGTTCTACAGAGTGGTGATCTGTTAAAAGGTCAACATTACTGGTTGATGGTGATGCATGTTATCTCATTTGGTGATAGTGGGAACAGGTGTGCTTCATTGTACACTGGGCTCGGTTAGGAGGGTAAAATGATTCTGCAGCAGAGGACATTCTATCTAAGTTAGTGTCATGTGTGCTTATCTGTCAAAACAAGAAGGATCTTGTTTTTGATGGCTTTTCTACAGCATGTTTACACCTTAGACTGTATATAAGAAGTGGACGTAGTCGTTTTTACGTCCCCCATTGGTTTGTGGACTGCGTTTTTGAAGCCTCGAGTTCTGCATTTTGGCCATCGCCATCTTGTGTTCTTGCAAAGAGTGAATGGAAGTGACCCTAGTCTTTTAATTGCATCCACGTTTCCCTTACTTGCGTCTTTTCCTTTGCGTCTTAGTCCCTCCCACCAGGGATGCATGGAGAGACTTAAGGAAACCATGCGAGGAGAGATGAAACGAGGAAATATGTTTTTACCAAAATGAGAGACGTCCTCTCCTCTGAAGCGTCACGTGAAGCGACGTCTGTTTCCGATCACAGCTGGGTCAGCTTTCAGTCAGCTTTAAGAGTTGGAAAGACTTTTGATGGAGTTTGTGTCTGCACTCATGGGAACTGCACTAATATTGATAAAGGCAAACAGTAATGATTATTTCCAGCAGTGTTTCTATCTGTAGCCTGTTACCTGTTTAACAAACTGCATTCTGTATTTATATTGTGTTCTGTGTCTGTCTTATTTATACCTTGTTTGCGTCTGTATTTATAGATATTCTGAAGGTGAAGTCATTATTAAATGACCCATATTATAATTAGGGTTTCTTTTGAACCTGGAAAGTAAATATTAGGCTGAATGTTTCGGGGAAAATTGAAATGATGTAACTCATATCAATACCGACACTCAGGACTTATCAGCCTCACGTGACTGAAAGGAAATGATGCTAAATGATG
Organism: Anarhichas minor; assembly: GCF_050575085.1. NCBI lineage: Eukaryota > Metazoa > Chordata > Actinopteri > Perciformes > Anarhichadidae > Anarhichas > Anarhichas minor. The sequence goes on from NW_027466513.1 coordinate 2,276,840, forward strand.
TAAAACGTGTTTCTTGCTGACAGAGAAACAGACTCTCCTGCTCTCTCTGACTTTAATTGTATCCATAATAAAAGCTATTGGGGCAAATAACAGATCATAAAAAGACAAATCTTTCTAATAAAGTTGTTTGTGGTCCTTCTGTTGTTCAGACCTACAATGAACATGTAATTTAACCAGATGGTGAATCAGAAAACATATAAAATATAAAACTTGAGAGTGCTACATTTTAATCTGTGATCTGTCTTCACTCTGTTATGAAATATCAGTAATGTTAAGATTATATCAGTCCGATCGGCTGCAACGTCCAATCAAATATCTGATAAACTAAAAGACTCCTTAAAAGGTTTTCGGGAAGGCTCATCGCTCCTCGCTCCTCAGAGCAGAAATAAGAGCTTTGGGACGGCCGTCAAGATGGCGGAGCAGAACAACCTTCTGTTCAAGCGAGGATCAAGGAAATGACAGATAAGAGACTTAGAATGAGCCCACTGTATACAGATCTGGTAGTGACCTGTCAATCACAAGGTAGCCACACTCAAAAGCATCCCCTGCTGTTTGGTCTATGTGACTCTAAATGGACCATAATGTACTAAATGAACATCATGCTGTATTGAAGAAGACTTGAATCCAGAGATTGAGACCATAAACTCATGTTTACAATGTCTACTGAGGTAATAAATCAAGTGAGAAGTAGAGTCATTTTCTCAGAGACTTCCATACAATGGGACTTATTTTTGCAACCGGAGGGGTCGCCCCCTGCTAGCTATTGGAAAGAATGCAAGTGTAAGGCACTTCCGCTTCAATTTTCAGATTTGGAGGTTGCCGCCTGGTTTACACCGTTTTAACTTACCCCTGTATCCTATGTCCTAAACAGATGGTATGTTCCCTTTTAGGTGAGACTGAGATGGTACAGATGCCAGTCATTGGTCTGTAGAAGGAGAAAAGGGTGGCAGCATTTCCAGTTGCTAAAATGGATGGTGTCATACGCTAGATTGGAGAGCCCCTTGACGCAGATTTGTGATATTAGGCTATTCAAATAAAACTGACGTGATTTGACCTGACATTAACCATGCTTTGTGCTCTGCGACTAGAGCAAAATGCATTCGAGGAGTATTTGGGGGTATTTGTCCTTTGGATTATCAAGTGGCCATCATCGCAGATGTTTATTGAATGAGACATTCACATGAATCGAAGGTTTGAGAAAAATGCCTGTAAATTACACCCTTGATGCTGACATGGAGTTGGTACATACAGTGCCCTGTGGTGGTATTTATCTTGCTTATGCGTAACTGCATCATCCAGCAGGTGATTGAGTTAGCTGACTGATACATGGTACCTTTTAAGATATGCAATATGCGACTTTCATTAAATATCTCTTTGTCATAATAGGACAGCGATTGAAGATTATTGTTTTCACAATAAATGCTCAGTTTATTAAAGACTACTGCAGGCATAGATTACTTACTTTACTTAAAGGCACCATCAGCAGAATGTGTGAAATATATGGGTGGGATACTGAGGGACAAAAGTTAATTGGAAGTGCTACTGTTACAAAAACCTTGTTGCATTCAACAACATTTGAATGTATATACTGTATGAATCCATACCATATAAAACCAAGTCACAAGGCGTATAGTGTAAGCATGTGAAGGCAGTTCTGTCTTTTGATAGATGTGTATCCAGTAGTCTTTATAAGTATATTCTAATGTCCCTGATGGACAATAAAATTTGAAGGGGACATGTCATGAAAAACTCACTTCTTCAGTACTTTTACACATACCTGTAGGTATCTGGCATGACTACCAACCCACACACTGTGACAATAAGACAACTAGTTTTGTGTAAGAAACATGTGTCAGAAAACATGTGATTCAACAAGATTCAGATTTGGCTCCTCTTCCTATGGCTCATTAGAAGAGGGGGAGGGGGGGGGGGGGGGTTAAAACGAAGCATTTCAGACAGAGGGTGAATACAGGTGTATGCGGACAGACAGTATGAGCAAATGAATGTGTTTTTCAAACATTAAGGCATGTACACATGTTCTAACAGAAATCTAAAATACAAGTATGAACCCGAAAATGAGCATGATATGTCCCCTTTAAGTATGAAATAGACACAGGGCTACAAAGAAAACAATTTCAGCTATATTTTTGAAATTCTCATTGTAATTTTTGAGATCCAGAATTGGGCACAAGCCTCTGGGGGTTATAACATAGCATCTTTGAAACCTATGTTTCATGTAACAATTATATTCATCAATATTGTTTTCTCGACATTTCACAAAGATGGTGTGCAGTGTAGATGCTGCAGAGCCTCTGTGATCCAAGTTACCACCAGCGGCATCTTCCCTCCATTGGTTTGTGCTTGCTAATAAGTGCAGAAAATCTCCCCAGCTCACGGGAGGGGGGGGGGCAGGGGGTCAGACCTCCTTCTGAGTAGCAAACTTGGCTCCAGCAGGGCATCCCCTTCTAAAGCCCGAGCAAAAATGAGCACAATGAGGGGTCAGACACCCCTTGATGGATGTGCAGTACAGGCTGAGTCAGACTGCACAAATACTGCCTCTGTGTTCTTGGAGGATGATGGAGTTTTACATCCTTGCTGAGAGCAGATACTATACGAGTCCATGGGCATTGCTCACCAACTCGGCGGCCTACAGCAAAGTGACATGCTGTGTACTGTAGCAGAAAATATAACTGCAATGGACAACATTCACTTACAGCAATTTCCCAGCAACTGAGCAAGCAACTGAACGATGATGGCCGGAAGACAGGGTTTTATACAAGGTCTAAACAGGAAATTGAAGTGCAAGTTAAACTTATTTTACTATTTTGTTTTTTAAAACGAGTTTTTGTGTAATAAAATATGTACATAAAAACTGAAACACAGAGCATTTACACAGATAATCAGGGAATGCATTAGAGCAAAAAGGCAACTAATACCTATAAAAATGAGTTTTTGAGGCAGAGCTTCAGGCAGTCTGCAGATGGGTGCAGTTGGTTCTGGAGCGTAAGGGCCGAGGAAATGTCAGAAGTTTGGTGTCCTCGAAGATTACTGGCCTTAGATGCCATATTAACGAATTATGCTCATCGTCACTATGCAACAACAATATATCTTGACAGGAGTTGGGTGTTTATAGTCCTGCAGCCGGCCATAGAATCAACATTGATTATCTGCTGCCACCTGCTGTCTGCAGGCTTTAGTACAGTAGTAATATATTAGTGAACCATATGAAAATTGAAAAGAAAAATCGTAAATTCACAGCGAAAACAACAAGAAAAACGGTTTTGTTGTTGAGGTTTATCTAGGTGAACATTTCATGCAACTTTTGTATTGGATTAATTCAAACTTTAACAATGCACGTGATATTCTCAACTCCAAACTTCTTCGGCCTTTAAAAAATAAAACCCTGTGACACGTATAAATTCATAAACTTCGTTGCTATTACAGGGATTTGGATTATTCTACTACACCATGAATTTATCCATGTAAACACAAAGACATTTTAAATCCAGTGCCTCGCAACTGGAAGAAAAGACATCCAAACACAAAGACTGCATCCATACTGTGTGTTATAATATGCCTGTGTGAGCAGATAAAGATTCTTACACCAAATAACTGATCCAAACAAAGTAAAATAAGTTTTTTTTTGTCCTGGCTCAATATGAGATGGCAGAGATGGTACCACCCTGATCATGTTCACACACATAGATGTATAGGCTTCTGTCCTGGACTGTGTAGGTCAATGTGCTAAATTATTGCAGAAATAGTCTATAATGCGAATCCCTGGTTAATAAATGCTCATCTTCAAGTTGAGTCATAGCATATCATATTCAGCCATATTTGAGAATGAGGATATGACCACAAATACTAAGAAGTAGAATAGCTTGTAAAACGATTCAATAGTGGCAGAATATTATTTAAACAAAAGGTACTCTGTTTTTGAAGTAGTACTAATCCTCCTATACACTTTTAACATTTGATAAGGCACCCTTTATTTATATCTATTTTTATTATTTGACTTCCTAATTCAAATGATTTGCTGTTATCAATGGGCCTGTGAATGTATTGTAATGTGTGTCTATCTGAACTCTTGTATTCAATAAAGTGGGAGATATGGTGGATTGGATATAGAGAGTAAATAGCTGGCAGCGACAATGTTTCGACCGTCAGTTATGCTGATTACAGTCCACGCGCAATGCTTGTATGAAAAGAGTGTTTTCCATGAAGCCGGTACCGTCAGAGGTTTGATGAAAGTTTAAATCGCGATTAAAGTGCACCTGCCTCGCAATTTTCTATGCAGAAAAAACCTGTTTCAATTTTGAAGATCCTCCTTGAGTGCGTCATTGGCGAACTACTCAACCTGAAAAACTGGCATAACCGACAACCAAACTAATTTATTCACGTGTTGTCACCCGCTTTGTTCCCTCCTCTTCAGGTTCAATAGGCGAGGCTTTACTGTTGAACCGTATTGCTCGGTGTGAGACACTATAGGTAAGACGTGTTTTCTTTGTTTCCCTTGGCTGCCCGTGAGTTTTGTACATGAGCGTCTGGATTGTTACGCTCAAGTTTTAAGCAATTGGCCTAGAGCGTGTTCTTATCTTAGATAGTGCAGTCTGAGATCATCAGGTAGGCCTACTTCCTCCTGACAGCACATCTGAAATCATAAAATAAGCACATGCTCTTGCATTGTATCGCATTATTGATTGTATTATATGATAATATCCTTCCATTGTTCGTCGCATGCACTGCCCTCTGATGGGGCAAATTGTGTATACCAGGAAATGATGGATCATGCACACGCTGGTGCTTAATGGGAGGAGTAGAACAAACAAATAGACAAGACACGATAGACGTTTCTCTGTGCAGGACTTATCAAATATAGAGCTGAAGACTTAAGGTATGAACATGTTTTTAACAATGCATCATAACCACAAATCACGAAAAATAATGCAGGCTAATGCCAATATTCATTTGGCATATTAAAAAAAATGGATTAGATCTAGTATCGGTACTAGATGAAAAACGGGGAAATGCAATACTTGAGGCTGAAACATCTAAATAAGTGAACTGGTTTAATTAATGACCACTGAGAAATAGTTTTGTTTTTAAAGAATCGGGAATAATACATTGACAAATCTAATTGAACCGATTTATTCAAGGACAGTATTTCTTTAAATAAATAAAAAGTTGGCTCAAACAAGGAAGTAGTCACGCTCAAGGAAACGCCGGAGTGAGCGTCCACCTTCAAGATAAAAGTCAGGAATTTAAACAAATTATGTTTGTTGTATTTGACGTCAACAACACCCACATAATGAAATAAATTATCGATAATGATTGCTGTCAGAATTATGACATTGTATTGAAATATGTTTCCTGTTGAAACTAAGAGAGCAAAATCTACTAGATGGGCCATTCTACCGAATTAGTTCAAAGTGCGGTCCCACAACAAGAACAACTATTTAACAAAACAATTAAGTATTCAGACATAGATATTTACTAAGAATATGTTATGGTCTATTTAAACCCAAGGCATTAAATTAGATAGTGATAAGCTAAATGTATACAAAATCATCATTTATAGGGTACTTTCTATTGGGAAGTAGCTGTCCCAAACCCTGACATCTAAATTTCAATTTCTGTAAATGACACTTAAAACTATTTTTAGATTTTGTTCAATGGTATAATTTCAAAAATCTTTATGATTAAGTTTAAACAGAAGTTGTAAGATTTAGATTTATTGTGGGTTTAATTTAAAAATTAAAGAACTATACCAAAAAAATCATGTTCCCAGTTTTCATGTCACTACCGAAACACAAGAGTTGTATCCATTGGCTGAGCCTGGTTTTTAGCCACACCCCTGAATTTTTGACCAGGCAGTGACACTGCATATCCCTGTCACTCATGGCTGAATGGTAAGTAGCTAAATCCCATACTTTTGATATAAATGTGTTCCAAAGTCGGCGTGTAACCTTAAGAATTGTCACTACCGAACACATATTCTCTTCAATTAAGTAAACTTTTTGGGGTTTTATGCAAAGTATTATGTTTTTATGTGTGTACACCTCTTCAAAGACGTGTATGCTAGCCACCCGCTTGCTAGCATTCTTTAGTTATGCTCAAAGTTAGCTAGAATTGTCACTACCGAAACAGTCACTACCGAAACATTCATTCTCACTTGGCCAGCTTCCGTTCTCATATTCCCATTCCCTTTGAATCAAACTTTATTTCATAGTCTTATAAGATTCCAATACAAGCAATACTTATCATATCTCGCCCAATGTCCTTTTATTTTACCCGTTATCTGTCTGCAGGTGCCCTTGAGGTCAAAGTCATGCACAACATTGGGCGAAACCGCTTTTATTGGCGGCGACTAGAGGACAAGATCTGGTACACAGTGGACAAGGTCGTCGCCTTAATCCCTCCACCAGAAAACATCACACAGAGGCATGTCCAGATCAGCCCAAGAGTGTTCACCGCAGTATATGTGAAAAACTAAATTTGTGAATGGATTTGTGATGGTGTCTGACACTGAACCCCCTTAAACATACAGTACAACATAATATCGGTTATTTGTCAATGTTTTCTTGTTCTCTTTTACTGAACCCACTTGGGTAATTTTCCATTGATAAGTAATGTTTATACTTTAAATGGTTCTGGATGAACAATTGTTATGTCTTCAAAAATAAAATGATTCTATTGACCACAAAACATTTGTGTTTGTAATATTCCCAACCTAAGGCATGTTATGAGTTAAGATTACGCAATAAGGTTGAGGAAATATGATGCAACCTTGCAAACGAAATACTGTGGTCACAACCGAAACAGTGCAGTCACAACCGAAACACTGGATGTTTTGTAAAAAATAAAGTATATGGAGTTATCAACTAAAATGTTATGATACTGATTGGTTTAATGTATGTTCAATTTTATCAATCATCAACTCTGGAATCAATATGATCAGTATTATGCATTTTACAAAGAAATATTGCATTTAGATTTTGATGAATTGTATAAATTGAATTTAGAAATTTGGTAAAAATGTCTTCATTTAATTGTGAAAACCTTCAAGAAATATTTGTAAAAATACTCTTCAGAGAAGGGAAGGAAACGCAATCTTAACAGGTTAATAATAATACTTCTTTACTATAGTGTATTACTATGTTTCGGTAGTGACAATTTTTGGGAGAGGAAAAACATTGCAACACAGTCTGGAAATACAATATAAAAATTGACGGTTATTTTACGAGATATGTGTACAATATATATACGGACAAAGTTTTGGGAATAAAACGTACAAAATTTAAAAATATTTCCAACCTGACTTTGAACCAATTCGGTAGACTGGCCCAGAATTGACCACAGCCCCGTTAACATCATTTGCTTTTCTACTGCTAAACTGCCCCAGCTAGCGAGAAATACAGGGTCTCATAATGCATAAGTATGTTTGATATTAAATATAATTTGTGTCTACACGTTAGTGATACAGCATGTAAAAGCTGGAGTTTCAATGTATATTTGGTACAATAACTGTGCAGTCGACCTCGTCACTTATAAAATATTGCTAAGTTGCATTTCAACTGTGGAACAACTTTTGCAATATTGCCTGTTTGTGAAAACTTTGGTTTTAGATTTCTAGCGAGCTGCTTTTATTTTGAAAAAATAGACCGGAAGTAATCTTGATTCTGCTATTGGCGGAAGACGCTCGTCATGTTTGTATCGAGTAGTTGGCCTGTAGCTACATAGTAGCTCGTGTAAATGATGCAGGTTTTTTTTATTTATTTTTTGTGACCCAGCTTGTTATTCTTTCTCTGTGACCATGAACAGGGTGCAGCTGAAGCGGTCCAGTATCTTAAGGATGGCTCTATCCGGATCGGAGACAATGGACCAGGACGGACACAATGGAGAGACTTTCATTATGCGGGCTGTCAAAATAGGAGCTGTGGTTGTACTGTACTGGTTTGTCTCAATAACAATGGTGTTCCTCAATAATTACCTGCTGGACAACCGGGACCTGGACGCGCCGCTGTTTGTCACATTCTACCAGTGCGTGGTGACGGTCGGACTGTGCTGGCTCATGCAGCTGCTGGCCAGATTTTGGCCGGGACTCATCGACTTCCCCTCGGTCAGATTCGACCTGAAGACGTCCCGGGAGGTGCTGCCGCTGTCTATCGTGTTCATCTCCATGATCACCTTCAACAACCTGTGCCTGAAACACCTCGGAGTGGCTTTCTACACGGTCGGTCGGTCGCTCAGCACAGTTTTCAACGTGCTGCTGTCTTACGTTGTCCTGAAGCAAACCACTTCAATACAAGCCATAGTGTGCTGTGGGATCATACTAGGTATGTGAACTTTCTTTCTTCCTGCATGTGGATTGTAACACAGTATTTTCTTTTATCATGTAAATTATTTATCTGGAAGTATTCTTGAAGTATGTTGAGATCGGTTAATGCCTAAATATAATCTGCACCAAGTAGATAATGTCAGAAATAATGTATTTCATCCTCATGCACAAAATCATGTTGACATTGTATGATCATTAAACGCCTCATTTGAAAACGGAGGTGTGGACTCGAGTCACATGACTTGGGACTTGAGTCAGGACTGAACTTGGCAAAATAAAGACTAACACCAATGACTCGTGACTTCACTTGGACTTGACCCCTTTGACTTAAACTTGATACGTTCCACCAAGCCCCACAAATTAAAAAGTGTGCCACGAATTAATTAATTAATGTCCCTTCATTTCCTGACTCAATTAAATATTAATTCCCACCCGACCCTGATCCACCTGATCGTGCAGAACCAACATTACTTTACCGAGCGCCGGTTGGAATAATATGAAATGGATAAAGACCAAAGATAACTTCGTACGCGCTCGAGAACTAAGTTTGCAGTGCTGAACATTTCAACAATTACTGACGGAGACGCAAATGGCACATTACATGTAGTGAAGAGCGCATTATGACTTGTTTAGGACTCGGGACTTGTCAGTCTTCACATGGGACAATGAGTGCCTGATATATTTCTTTAATAGAGCTCTTTTCACTTTCGAATAGTTTAGAAAGTTAATATATATATTTGAGATATGACATAATTAGTGCTGAAAAACAACAATTTGCTTTGTAATTTATCAACAAAACATTTGCCGGTCTCAGTTTCTCTAATGTGACAATTTGCTGCATTTCTTTGTTTTATTTAATGGTTAATAATCAAGTTGCATGTATTTTATTTCCTAGTCAGCAAAAAACATTTTTGCAGCCCTTTTGTTCAAACAATATTTCAATTTCTGGCTGAAGAAGTGTGGAATAAATCGGAGAAATATTACATTTATTCACTTGCATCACTTTGACAATACTAGTCGGACGGATATTGAAATGTTTCAGTGCTGAAATTCAGCTTACATTGTTAAACATGAGTCATTGTGAAATGTGATCTCACAGTCCTGCATGTTTCCATGCTTCTCAGGTGGATTCTGGCTCGGTGTGGACCAGGAAGCCACCACGGGTTCCCTCTCCTGGACCGGCGTCTTTTTTGGCGTGATAGCCAGCGCTTTTGTCTCTATGAACGCCATCTACACCAAGAAGGTGATGCCAGCAGTGGAAGGAAACATCTGGAAACTGTCCTATTACAACAACATTAATGCCTGCATCCTCTTCCTCCCGCTCATCGCTGTGTCTGGAGATCTGGGCAGTCTCGCCAGCTTCAGCCGCCTCGGCAGCCTCGGATTTTGGGGAATGATGACGCTCGGGGGGGTGTTTGGTTTCGCCATTGGCTACGTCACGGGCCTGCAGATCAAGTTCACCAGTCCGCTCACGCACAACGTCTCGGGGACAGTAAAGGCCTGTGGGCAGACCATCATTGCGGTGGTGTACAACTCCTCCAGTAAAAGCCTGCTGTGGTGGACCAGTAACCTGATGGTGCTCTGTGGCTCGTCGGCCTACACCTGGGTCAAAAGTCTAGAGATGAAGAAGGCTCCCCGCAGAGACCCTCAGGACTCCGCCAAGGAGAAACTGCTGCCGGAGGAGAAAGGCAACATAGGAGTGTAACAGAAAAACCTTCAACTTGTATCTGTGAGAATGTGAAATAATGCAACATTTAGAACATAAATGATCAGTGACGCACACATGGACTCGATGGTTTCAAAGGTTGTGTGGTTTTATACAGATTTATTTGAGGCCTGAATGAATTTGTGTGTGTATATATATATATATATTTTATTTAATGCTATTCACATCCATTTGGGGCCTTTTTACATTGTTTTGACTAAGAAATGTGATAATGTGTCTTATATGGTCCAAAGTGTTGGGGAAAAAAAATCATGTTTTCATTCATAGGGAGGTTATATTTACTCATAGTGGGGGTGTTGGAGTTGTATAGAGAAAAAAGTAACTTTTTCTCCCATCAGTTTTGATTATGAATCTATAAATTGTATTAGTAGGGTTTGTGAAACATATGTTACTATCATGTTGCGGTTTGTATGGTAGCCTCTGGCCACGACTGCTTTCTCATATGTGAACAAAGCCATGACGGAAGGATCCGTAACATCCTGCAGTAAGAAACCCTAACCTAGGTAATGAAAGCCTTGTGCCAGTGGGACAGACGTACAATAGGCCTCTTATCTCCAGAGTAAACACTCCTCCTGCATTCGCAACAGTCATACACTTGTAAATGATAAATGCCGTCTTACATTTACATGTCACGGCAATGAGTTTGCACCACGGCCGACGAGTCTTTGTTTGCACACGTCACTTCTCTTGTGCTGTGGGATTCCAGGTGACCTCTACCACAGTCTGTCTGCAAAACCAGTTTTCTAATATGTCTTTTGAACAAGGAGCTTACTTTAAAGAAAACATTAAAGGTGGTGTGCTCTACAATTCAGCTGTTAAGTTTTGTTATTCATAAGGGACATTGTGCTTTCTGGGTTAAACAATAAAAAGACTAGATATAGATACATTTAAAAGAGTGATGACTTGTCAAATATATATATAGTTTACATACATATTTTGTATGTAATGCATATTTTTGTATTGCAATCAAAGATGAGTTTTACTAGTGTGATTCTGAGATGTGTTCATTTAACTGATGAATAAAAGAATCAAAACAAATGAATATAAATAGACCAGATATTACTGTCTTAAAGCAGCATGATAAAATGTCAAATTTAATGATGTGCTCATGAAATGTAATTAACTAAAAAATGATTGCTAAGGAATTAAAACATCTTTATTTTTGGCCATCTTATTAAAACAGTCTTGTATCTCTCTGTAATCTCTGTTGTAAACTGAGCACGTACGATCACGTCTCACCACGAGCGCTCCACTTACTGGACATGTGTGAGGAATGCAGCTGAAAGCTCCAAAAAGTCCACCGTGTGCTTCAGATCTTTGGAATAGCTTTTTAATGGCTCGTTTAGGACAAAGAGTAGATTCAGTGAGATGCAACAGCGGCCACATTGCAACATCATTTACATTAGATGATTGGCCATTTAGAGAAAACCCCTAATGTAGATTTTCAATCCACATTTTTGTTAAATTGTTTAAAGCAGTTGTGCTTTCCCTTTTCTAATTGTTTTTTAATGTTCAGCTACTGTACGTAATTCTAGCCCATGTCTGCTGGCAAAGACACTCCTAGATAAATCCATGTGACTGCTGCAGAGCTTAATATCTGTCTGTCCTCGTAATTCACGCTCCTTCTGCGGGCCTCATTTAGGATGAGATGTCCCCTCTATGTGTCACTATTGCCAGTGTGGGTTGCTTGGTTATTGTCAACACGAGATGGAGGCGAGGAAGGTTAGTGGATGTTGGGAGCACGGAGTCTCTGGGCTCCAAATGGAATATTTCTCAACGAGCAACGGCATGGTTAAAAATAGCTGACAGAGCACCATGGGCAATTACATATACCAAAAAAAAAAGAAAAGAAACACTGGTCTCTGATGTCAAGAACTCATTTCAACAGTGAATGTGGCCTTGTGGCTCCAGTGAAACTTTTTATAACTGTGTCATAATGTGGAATACATCACCACCCCCCCCCCCCCCCCCCCCCCCCCCCCCCCCCCCCTCACTCATCTTTCCCTCTCATGTCTGGTTGGGTCAGGTTTAACATGACACGACAAGGCGAAATCTTCAATAATGATTGACAGTTCAAAGGCAGCAAGTATCATAAGCAGTCTTGTCATGTCTCTTTATGCGCATCAGCTCAAAGTGGTGGCCAAAATGTGGTTGTCACTTTGTTGATGCCAGAGTTAATTACCACTGTCACATTTCCAGTTCAGAATCTTCACTACAGTATCTTCTTGCTATGTGTAGAAACACATTCCCAATGCAAATGCTGTGAGAATTGCAGATATTTAAGAACTCTAAGTCTATTTTTTTATGTAATTCTATGTCGTCAGCCACGTTATTAAATGCGTCTTGAACTAGCATTCATTCGTTTTTTGGGCCACTTGAGGGCAGCAAAACCAGCTGTAAACACCACCCTGATAAAATATCACACTATGGCATTGATATGGCAAACACGTTAGCAATCACTTATATGGAGCAACATTAGCATTCATTTGGAGTTGTGTTTCTGGCCACCAGATGAACCACAAGTCCAGTATTCACCCTCCTTTAAGCTCTGTTTTGGTCTCCACCCTCTCCTGAGAAAAATGTCTGTCTCTTCAGCTGCCGAATGCTCCACATTGTTAAAGGAGCAGTTGGAGGAGACACATTTCCCTTAAGCAATAAACTATTATCAGCCGATGCTGGGTATCCACAATTCTTTGCCTGAAAATGCACATGCCAATGCGATTTAAAATGTGACGATAGTTTGTCAGCCACACTGCACATCAGGGTAGATAATATTAAATGTTGACTTGTGGACTTGAAAGTGTGGGACTCTGTGTATTTGTATTTATTTTAGCAAAAATATGATGTATATTATAGAATGTCAAAATGAAAGCATGGCCTGATAATTAATTCTAAATGAATTCCAATCGAATGAGCTAATATCTACTTTAAGTCTTGACTTTGTACAAACACCTGCGGCACTAATTACAGCTTTCATTCTCTTTGACACATCTGTCATTTTCACATTTTATCCCATTCCTCCTGCATGTTTGCTCAAAGTCGAGCTGGACAGATGGCTGTTACGCTTCCGTGATAAAACCGTCGGTCAGGACTGCGATATCAGCTGCAACCGGCGCATTAGCAGCACAGACAGAGGAACCATGACTTCATAGAGTGCTGCAGGTCCTACAACCCGAAAATCCGGTTCCCTCGTCTTGAAGTCTGTTTTTTTTTTGGTTAGATGTCTGAAATAAGGTCTGTTGTTAACACAAGCTTTTAAGAGATTTTTAACGTCAGCAGATATCCCACTTGGCAATTTTGAAGATTTTATGTATCTTAAAAAAGGTGGTTGCTAACAACCTCTGACGATTGCATTTACCCTTCAAAAATCATAAAAGTGGTGTTCATTTCTGAAGATGATCTTGCTGAACAAAAGATGTAAGTATCATAAACGTTTGTCTGCTACAGAGTTTATTTTCTGCAATAATCCTAAATTCCATTGGCCTTTGTGGAGGGAACCAGTCCGATGCTCATTTTCCGGTTGGCCTACAAGAACACATCATCCCTGCAGCACTCTATTCTCTGCTCAGGAGGACATTACCAAACATCTTTACATGGAAAATGCGGTATTAATACTCTGAATCTCTTTAACGATATAAGGTTATACTAGGTCACCATGAACTTATTATGGAGATATTCTGCCCTCTAGTGGTCAACATCTATAAATGGAGCTTTAAAAGAGACGCCTTTGATTATTGCTCAAGGCCTGGAGCAAGAAAGGACATCTATTTCCTGTAAAAACATGTGTTTCCAAAGCATCAACTTTCCTGAGCTAATAAAAATAGATAATCCATTAGTTATGGTTTATTAAGGAGCTATACAGTAGAAGACATATCTCAACTCATAAAGGAACACTTAATCCTTCATGGTTTTAATTTATTGAAAAAATTCAACATCAAAAGCAATTGCAAGTAAATAACAAGCCAATCAGTTCTTTCAAGTGTACATTTAGAAATCTACACTCATCTTTGGTAATATCAGAAAAATATATATCAAATAAGTATAGTATCAGATTTCACAAAATGCAAAAGACAACAGCTTTTAAAGAGAACAAACACAAGTCATGTAATAATATCAGCCTCAATCTGTCTGCCTACAACCTGATGTAATGCAGAAGATGAAGAGCAGATATGGTAACATGGAAACTCCTCGGTAAAGGCTTAGGTAATGGGAAAGCAACCTTGGCCATGAAATGGGCTGTGACGATCCTGTCAGCCTCATTGCTCCTGGCAAATCTATGTAGCCTGACATAAACATCTCACGGAGGGGACATCTGTTATCTGTCTTCCAAGCAGTTGGGAAATTGTCATGTCCGGCATGACAGCTGGTGTATGATGAAGCATCAGCGAACACATTTGGCTCGGTGCACCTGCAGATGTGTATTTTCAGGAAAATAAATTGTAACTTGCAGCTATAAGTGAGATTCCCTTCTGTTCTTTCCTTGAAACCTCTCAGCAAGCCGACAGATGGATTTTTTTCCCCTTCATCACTCTTCCCTGTTTTCCTCATTAGCATGTCTTTATTTCCCTCAAATGCCCTTTCCATCTCCTTTGCCAACAAGTATTTTCCCCCTGTTACTATTCAGCGCGCAGCACTCATTCGCGTCTCACAACGAGAGCAGAGACCGGGGGAAATAGTTGGAAGACCTGGCACTGATTTGAGCTGAACAATTTCAAAAGCGAATACAAGTGAGAGCGTCACGGAAGGAAGGGGGAGAATTCATCATACATAGCTGCATCACATTTTGAGGAGACAGGAAGATCTCTCTTCTCCTCACAGCTATAGGGACGTCTTTGGAGGTTTATTGCTGATAGCTTGGCAGCCAACATGCTCACTTTCCCCGCAAGGAAAGCGACCATGTCAACTCTTCTGGACCCCAAGCTCTACTACCTCCTCCTAAATCTCTGTCTTTGTGTAGAAGCTTGGCCACATGGTAAGTAAAAGGCTTTTTCTAGCAGTTCTTAAATCTAATTTTGTTCTTACTGTACTATCTTTTTATTGCATGGCCTTGTCTTTGTGAAAATGTTGCCAACTCTTCGAAAGAGCCTGTTGGCTTAATTGCTGACTAACTGTGGAGTTATTTCATGTCGATGAG
This sequence comes from Anarhichas minor, assembly GCF_050575085.1. Classification (NCBI taxonomy): domain Eukaryota; kingdom Metazoa; phylum Chordata; class Actinopteri; order Perciformes; family Anarhichadidae; genus Anarhichas; species Anarhichas minor. The sequence goes on from NW_027466513.1 coordinate 2,292,038, forward strand.
TCACTTCTGCTGCCACGACTTGTCTCAGCTCATGCGGACTCTATGTGCCTCACTGAAATGAGAACAGCACATAACTAATGCTGGTACAGCTCGTACGAAGCTCTTTCCCTTGCCAATGAAAGTAGATATTGGGCATATTAGTGAGGGTTCAATACCTGGGAAGCTTTTACATTTCACTTGGCACAGAAATCCATAAGGAGTGGAATTAAACCTGTGATGATGACAGATGGCTGTAGCTCCCTGTGAGTCCTCTATTCCTCTGCTCCATTGAACGTTTATTCAAATTGGGCTTTGGGAAGAAAAAAAGCCGCCATCTTCAGTTCAACCAGTCTCTGCATCCCGAGCTGCTCAACACGGTGCATCGTAGTGGGTTGAAAGGTCACACAGCAGCTTATGATCTGAGAGTTGCTTCACAAACACAGTTCAGCTTGAGTTTGGTTGCTTCGTCTGCCACTGAATCAGCTGCCAAGATGGATTTCACATCTCAGCAGTTTGTCCGGTCAACGTGAAATGTTGTGGTGGTGTGATCTGCATCATCAGGTAACAGGAATATGTACTGAATGGACATATTTGTATTAATGTCTATAACCACATGTATAAACATGCATTATGGGGCTAAATCAGTTGTACGTATTTGTATATATAGTGAAAGCAGAGCAGAGGAGTTACACTTACTAATGTTTCTGTCTTTCTTTCTTTTATTTAATAGCACATTAAAAGAAACATTTAATGAAAGAATTTAAATAATAATAGAACATGAACGGGAGCCCAAAATCCCAAAAGGCTTCTCATAGGTCTCCCCCACTTTAGATTTTAACAATCAAATAATCTAAACATGATTATAATTATGAATAAAATTAATTTCCAAGGAGGAAATTATTTTCCTATAAAAAATTTCACACAAATAAGAAAAGTAATATGAAACTTAAGAAAAGAAAATACCTAAAACTAAGCCCTGAAGGGTCAATCTTGAGTTACTTCAACGAAATGTCTGTCAAGTCATCATCCATCACCGGATGAGGCAACACAATGGCGACCGAGGCCGTGACCCATCCATGAAAGCGTCACACACTTATAAACTTCCAGCACAACAAACTGGGAGTCTGTGCTGTGCTGTACCACAGTGTTTCTCCATTGAGCACACAAAACAATCGCAGTATGTACACAATTCTGAAAACCTAAAGCTCATGTACCAACAAAAATACTTCAGACTGCCAAACTCCAAACACACATCTCATTGTGCTCACTCAAATAGAAATTCCAATAACCTGTTTTAGGATGTGAAAAAAGGATGAAAAAAGTGTTGTTCCTGTGTTTTTTAAACACTGAAAGAATTTAATTCTGTGTATTATTATATAACAATAATAATGTTAAGTTAATGTTGTGTTAATATTCTTATTAATACTATTGTGTACTTTTTTATGTTGGTGCTTTGGCAACGTTGTTCTGTCATACGTCTGGCCATTAAAGCCACAATGAATTGAGTTGAATTGACCTGGGAGCTAATTAAAATCCACAATATGGGTCCTATCCAGAAAAAACACTGAGGACACAAAACATAAGTAGCCTATCAGAAGTCTGAGGTTTCAGTTGTTTGCAAATTTAATTTGATGCCACTTGTCCCTTTGTTTCGGTTCCACACCTCTGAAAGGGGACAACTGCCCGAGCTCCGAGTGGAGCGCCATGTGTCGTCCATGTTGCGAGTACCACCTGATCCAGTGTCGCTGTCCCTCGAAAGGGTCCACGGTCGGCTACACTGTTCCCTGCTGCCGCAATGTTCTGGACGAGTGTGACCCCTGCATCATCCACCCAGGTACAATCTCGCTGTCGCTTGTAGATATTCCCTTATCTGTAACAATCTGCGAACATGAAACACTCCTTTCTGCTTTCGTCCTTGCCAGGCTGCAGTCTGTTTGAGAACTGCAAAGCCTGCAACAATGGAACGTGGAAAGCCAATGACGACTTCTTCGTCAATGGAAAGTATTGTACAGAGTGTCGCCACGGCTGGAGTGAAGGGGACTGTAGAAGTGAGTTGGATTGCTTTAATGCAATGTCTTGCCACAGAAATGGCTGAATAGTCTGAATACTCAATGATGCAATTACAAAAAAGTGCTGATGTGTTCTCATATACCATCTATACATCTCTTTATGCACATATAAAAACATTAATCTAGGGTCATATGCAAGGTTCCCATTCCACAATGATTGACAGAGCCGACAATATGAAGACAAACATGTGAGACATCTCAAACTTACCTTCATGTGCTGTAAAGCTTTCAATTATAAGTTTATTATCGGTTAAGAAGCATTAACACCGAAAGATAAACCTCTTTAGTATCTAGGACCGTGAGGAAATACACAATCAATTGATGGAACATTTAATCATAATCATCTCGGTGAAGCATTTGTAATACACCCTAAGGACACTTGGTGGCGACAATGCTTTTTTGTTGTTCTTTGGTTTCAGCCAAGCTTCAGCTACAGTCAACTGTTTGTATCTAGTTGTACTTTTCGTTCACAAAAATACTGACAACGTAATTATCGGCATTGCGCTACAGCAGCTACCGAATGAGTTAAATCCAGTGTGTGCTGGTAGATCCCACTGCAACACCACGCTATTAATAGAGGAGAGCAAACAAGTGTACCTGCTTGCCACTCCTGTTATTCACACTCATTATATTCTTCCGTTGTTATTTTTGGTAAATGGCCCAGGGGAAACTGCCACTTGGATGCCATTCTGTCATGTTCCATCAGTTTGACGTACACAAGGGAAGACACGGGGCCATTGTGTAACATCCCTTTTCCTACACAACCTGTTTGGAGTCTGTATCGGCCCAAGTGGCCAAGCATTCACGTTAAATATGAATGCTGCTTGTCACGGTCAAAATGCCCCGTGCTACTAAGAGCACATTTAATTGAGAACGTGAATTTTAGGTGAAAATTAAAAAAATAAGTAAAAGTAATTGCAGTTCTCTTGTGTTACAGCATGCGGAGGCGTCATTCAGCGGGCTCAGGGTCACATAGCCGTGGAGAGTTACCCAACAAACGCCCGGTGTGAGTGGACAGTGCGAGTGGCGGGCGGCAGCAGCGTCGAGCTGAGGTGGGTCACTTTTGTCAAAACCTTTTCTGCAAGCATGAAACAAACGTGGACTCAATATCTAAAACAGAAGGGGGGGGGGGGGACATGGTCAGTCTTTATTTGTAAAGACACCACGATTAATATTGTTTATTTTGTTTATTAAAGTCACTCCAGGTGATAAATAATGAGAAAGGTATGGGCATTTTACTTTCTGCAGCAGTTTATATTAGGCTAGTCTCACGTCTCCACAGTGCAATAAGTGCTAGAAAGAAAGGTCTGGCTCCACACATTAGTATTTTTGGTAAAGCGGGAAAAAGAACCGCTCAGGCTTCTTTGTATTTCTTTAATCCGATTACAATCGTCTTGGGCGGTGCTAAGCACAGGATGCACGACAGCCTGACAAAACAGGAAATGTGACATCCTTCTTTTTGAAACAGGCCCCATGGTTAATGGATATGTTTCATTCATGTGTGCTGGATACTACTTTTCCTGAACTTGCGATTCAGGAAAAGTCACAGTGGACAGCAATCACAGTGGACCGGTTCTTCATCTCCATCAGCTAAGGTTGAAGCAAACTGTTGTGAAAGGGTTTTCAAGAAATAGTTTTGGTACGTGTAGGCAAAAGTAAACAGTCATACGAAAAAATTGCACCCTGACAAAAAAAGATGCAAAAAAAAAGGTGAAATTATTCCATGTGCAAACAGTGTTTCAGTCGTAGGACCATCTTCAGCACAACTGGCACAGCTCAGCTGGCGGTGAGAGCCGAGTGGGAAAAAAGCCCACACAACAGAACACTGATGTCAATTATTTTGAATTGAAAAAAACAACATCATTTAAACGTAACATCTGTTCTGTTATTCTGCAGCTTTTTACTGCTCAGTTTGGAGTCGGACCACAGCTGTCGTTACGACTACATCGAGGTGCGCGACGGCGGCGATCTGAGCTCCCCTGTGATTGGCCGCTTCTGTGGGGATCGGCTGCCCCCTCCGCTCAAAAGCTCTGGGAACCTCTTGCACGTCCTCTTCACCTCAGACGGTTACAACAACTTTGACGGCTTTGTTCTTACTTTTCAGGAGAGTTCAGGCAGGTACAGCCATCGTTAGTGATACAGCATGAATGCTACCGAAGACAACACAATGCAATCTCCTACTCCCTGCTGTGTGCTTGTTTGTCGGACTACTTTGCATTGTAATGTGTGGTTTTGCTCTGATTTTGTCCACACGCTCGGCTGATGCATTGTATAATGTGCCCTCCTCTGTGGAATCCACATAGAATATATCACGAATGTAGTCTGATATTTATCTCAATCATGATATACTCCAGGTATCACGGTCATCATGAATACATGATGCAGATGATAGTCTGCTCTCCCTCCATGCACGCAGCACCTCTCTTAGATTGCTCCACAACCTTTTTCTTTCATTCTGCCGTGTGTGTGTGTGCAGCCTCCCATACAGGGCAACGATGTGAGACAGACATTCGGCGACACAGATTAATCACTCATCTCTCTCCATTTGCCCTCTTTGAAGCAAATTATGCATCTAACTTGCATCCCATTTATCCAGTTCTGCTCTTGCTAGCGAACCTGAACATATCATAGTGGCACTGCGGCAATTGTTAGGACTGTAAGGCCTCCGATTTAACAATATTTCTGTAAAGATTACTTCGATGAGTCAAAGAAGGGTTAGGTTTAGCAAATAATTAATTCTGGAGGGCAAACAATTAACCTCTTCAAGATAATATCAAAAAAAGGCCAAACCAAAAGGTGGTGGTAATAGAGAGGCAGGGCAATCAAATGGGTTCAATTCCTTCCTCAATTTAACTCCAATTACAAAAGGTTAATGTTATGAATGAAAATAAACGTAAGCAAACAAGTCGTCATTAGGCGGTTATATGCCTCCGCCGACCAGTCATGTTGCAGTTTACATCCATGTCTGTCCAAAATGTAATCACTTCACCATTTAATCCTATTAGACATTTGTGTGAAATTGTCACAATTAGCCTCTAAATTCTTGAGTTGTGGCCAAACGCGTGTTTTCTGAGGTCACAGCGACCTTCTAAAATTATAATCGCTCCAAGTGGACGTTTATACCTAATTCGTGTTTTTGTTCGTGTTAATGGACCGAACAGACAACCAGAAGACATAATGACTCTGGCCACGGCTGGCGCGGAGGTCTAAAAAAGTGGGCGGGGCAAAGAGGCTTCAATTACAGTATAGACGAAATGGTAAAATATCAATACAAAATCATTCCTTTCCTTTTATGGCCAAAAATGGTTCGTAGCTTCAGTAGTTAACTGCGCAAAAATGTCATGAAGATGATTTAACTTCTTGAATCACAATGCAATGAATGCAGCGAACTACTACGAATGAACTACAAGCAAGCTATACTGGAGACATGGTTAGTTTAATTACATGTAGTTCACTACTCTCCAACACTGGTTTTCAAACATTACGATCAGTTTTTGAACCATTTATGTGAATTCAATAAACAGTAAAACTTGTATCTTTATTGAGTTTTGCATTGCATTGGAGGTTTTTCTTTCATTTATCACTATAGATAATTTCTCCACAGATTCGGGGGTCAAGACTAAAGTGTGTGCAACCCCAGAGAAACTGGTAAATGGGTATTTACTGCCTGTGTATGGACCAAAGGAGGAGCTTGTATCTGTAAACTACCGGTGCCATCCACCCTTCACACTGATCGGCTCCCAGCAGAGAATCTGTCTGCCTAATAGCACGTGGAGTGGCACGGTTCCTACATGTGTAAAAGGTACTTCTGGTCTCTTTTTCTGATGTTTGTGCAGTATAAAAGCCACGTGATGTTATTTGATGTTATTATTGTGGGAATTCCTTTTCTCTCTTAAACACATACAGGCCAAACAAGCACAGCCCGGTGTTCCCCTCCACCCAAATTGCTCAATGGCTACCACAGAGCTGCTCTGGATGCAGCTGGAGGCGCAGAGGTTGTTGGGTTTTTGTGTAAAAATTCCTACATTTTGAGTGGGAACCACCAGAGCACCTGTCTCTCTAATGGATCCTGGAGTGGCAGGCCGCCCAAGTGTGTGAGAGGTAGCCGTTTTTCAAATCACATTCGGGTTGGGAACACACTGAGTAGCTTATTTTCTATGTCATGTGAAAATGTTTCCAACACACAGGTAGTCTTACTTTTAATTTATCTGACAGCCAATTTGCCTGGAAATTTACATCTCCTGACATGAAAAAAGTAAATATTCAGAAATAAGAACACAATGATGAGTGCATAACAAGGCCATTCGTTTGACAAGATTAAGCAGTAATGGCTTTGAATTCTTCTGAATAATGAATACATTTGTCCCTTATATTTTATGCATAGACTTGTTCCTATTTACTTTGCTCACAATTATTCATGTTACTGAAACCGAATTATTTATGCAACGGGAGCTCAGAAAGGGATTGTTGTGCACTAATAGTCACCTGCTTGATTTGCCTCTACAGCGTGTCGGGAGCCCAAAGTTTCTGAACTCGTGCGACAAAGTGTTGTGAAGCCACATCTGATGTCAAGGTAGCAGCTAAGATACAGTGTTGTGTGTATTTACATGATTTAGGCAACGTTATTGCTAGCCATGCTAACAACATTTTAAGTTTGTGTTCGGTTCTGATCCCTTAACGTTTCATCTAGTGCCATCATCAGGTGCAGCATTTCAAGTCCCAATACTAATGGCATTCCCATCAGCCTCAGCTGTACTTTTTTTTTGTTCTTATTAGCAAATGTAAGCATGCTAACATGCTAAACTAAGTTGGTGAACATGGCCTGTGCTCGAAATAGAGTGGTGCAGGGATGAGATCATTTTTTAGCATCACACTAGTTCCTCGACAAAAAGTGGGATTTTTCTTTTCTTTATTGGATTATTGCAGAAGTTAAAAGCTAATGTTAGGCTATAAACAAACCACACCATGGTTAGCAAGGCTAAGTAATCACCCTGATGACGATATGTAGTCTCAGAAAGCCAGTTGTTAGCAAGCGCCTTTTCAAAGACACTTAAAAGCTCCAAAATTCACCAGAATTGCATGAGCTGGCGTATTTTTGTAGAACAAAACGTAAAAAATAATATAATAGTAACATGTGGATTTTGGGCATTGAAAAAATGCCCAGATGTTTTTTCTGAGTATGAGCTTAAGGGACATAACTGCTCCAAAATGCATCTCTTTAGACTTTCCAAAGGTGAAATTGCGAGGAAGACGGTTTAAATATTCAACAGTTAGATGAAAACGGTCATGTGATACAGACGTTACTTGAGTTTACCTCACGGTGAACAGTCTGCTGATGATGGTATACCTACTTGTTAATTTAGTAGGCAGTACTGATTGATATTTAGCATGTTAGTATGGGATTTTGCCCCAGGAAACATCATAACTGCTGAGCATCGACACGTTAACATTGTCATTATGAGCATGTTAGCATACTGACATTAGCATATAGCTCCAAGCACTGCTGTGCCTTAGTTGGTTAATCAGCATCATTTTAGTCTCTCACCCATCCAATTATAGCATCTTCTTACAAAAAAATAATTGAAAACAGAATACTATGCAAAACTATGCAAATACAGGTGGATAAGGAAGCAATTAATATCCATAACTACATGAAACTAAACAACTGTGATGGGAAATTAAGGCTGGAGTTTGCGCATAAGGAGATATTAAGAAAAAAACTTTTTTTCTTTTCCACAGAGAGAATCCAGACCCAAGAATCCACTTCTCATCCAGGGACAACCTGCACGATTTGTTGTCAGCTGGTTTTATTCCACTTGCATCGGATCAACTGTCAAAAAAAGACGACGACGTCTTGGCGGAGCTTCCTCGTGGCTTCCACCCGGTCCACACAAGCATCGAGTACATGTGTGCCTCCCCGCTCTACCGCCACGCGGGGAGCTCCCGACGCACCTGTCTAAAGTCTGGCAGATGGAGTGGGCGCCATGTTTCCTGCTCACCGGGTGAGAGCAGCAACAGTATAGACCCAGCTTGGGAAGTGAAATCTGAGTTTCTTTCACAGACAAAGAAAAGCCTGCTAAAAAGCCTAATCTGGACCGGTTTGACCAATACCTACGGTGGCTAATGACAGCAAATGCTTTAGCGAGATATTGCTCTGTAAGTCTAACATTAGATTGCTGATTTCAAGAAGAGTGTGAAAGTTCATTCTTGACAATGGCGTAAATATGCAACTGCACAAGGGCCCGGAAGCTGTCAGGGGCCCATCAAGGTTTTGCAGCTTTATTATTATGGATGGTCCTCTTGCGCATATCTTCTGGGTATAGCTATTCAACCACAATACTGAAAGTACTTGCAAATGTCAAAGCTATTTATACCACCTTCATGCCTTGTGTATAGCAAATATATTTGAGTCGTAGCCTTTTATTTATGCATTTTTACATTTGTCCTTGATGCATATTTGATAGATGGATTAAACAGGCTGTGGTTTGAGTCCAGGGTAGACTGTTAGATTTTGCGTTGATGAATTTGGTGTGGTTGTGTGTACGCACAAATGTCCTCTTCTAACTCTGCAATAAAAACTAATAAGCAGATTATCCGAAATGCAGGGCTTTTTGCTAGTTACTGTAATAACATTTTTGACTCTCTCTTCTGAATGTCACCTTCCCACAGTTTGTGGCAAATTCGACACTCCCAGTCCACACAACCTCACAGACACACCGTGGCCGTGGCACGCAGCCGTCTACATCCGCTCACCTCCTGCCCGCAATGCCAGCGTCCACAGGCCCCGTGGAGTAACCATGTCTGTCCAGCAGGGGGCCTCAGAGGAGTCCACATTCTGGCACCTCGCCTGCAGCGGTGCTCTGCTCAGCCAGCGTAGCGTCCTGGTGGCAGCTCAGTGTGTGGTAGACAAGGACAAGCAGCAGACCCTCCACACGGCACATGTGAAGGTTGTCATAGGCGTGCAGGACCTGACATCCAAGGACCGGCAGAAAAGCCTGCTCCACCTCAGGGTACAGCACAGTCAGAAAATATCTACTCTGTTAGTTTATAGTGTGAAAATCCATCAGACATATTTGTTCTTATCAGATGAGTTTGTAGCTACAAAATGTAAATTAGTTTAAAGGATGAAAGATTTCTAAGGTTTTAAAGTTGCATTTGATTTTTTTACTTTAGAGAATTTGAAGTAAATGACTATTTCTTTCTGTAAAGTCCTGTCAGTTGAATTATTCATTTAAATGGTGGTAAAAAATTGCGGTGGAAAAGCTTTTTAGACATCAGTACAACCATTTATTCCACTTTTAACCTCAAAGCCGTAATCTCTTTTGACCTTGCAATTACCATAACCATACTTTTTGTGGCATTTTTATTTTCAAGTCAAATGGTGCACAAAAGTTTCCCATGACTACCAAACAGCAGATGCGGTGATAATATTAAGCAAGGAATCTTCATTAAATAAATATAATCTTCTGGATAGCTTTTTGTTTGTGAGCGGAACAGGAAGAAATCCTTTGGCTTTTAAAATGTGCACTTAAAGCTTTACCGGGATATTTGATTTGGATGTGAAATCCTTGCGCATCTTGAAGCGTATTATCTAATCTTGACAAATATTACAAAAACAACAGAAGTTGGCGCCTTCTTAGTGACATCAGGCTTTCTCAGGTATTCTAACTTCCAAGTTTCATCCGTTTTCAACTCTCTCTTCCCCAACAGGTTTCAGACATTTTAGTCCATCCACATTTTTACTCCACGCCGGGCTCCGATGTGGCTGTGCTCAAGCTAAAAGACAAGGCCAGGATCAGTGAGCGTGTGCTGCCAGTCTGTCTACCCAAAGTGCAAGGTGGAGAGGTGACGGCGCAGGAGGCTTACGCTGCGAGGTGGACTTTACCGAATCACAGAAGCCGCCACAATCCCACCAGCCAGACCACGCTTGTTGCGTTGGGTGATGTCGCTCAGTGCGAAAGGGAATTTGCTCGAGGAGGAGCGCACACCCCAGTGATCAGTGACAACACGCTGTGTGTCTTCAGGAAGCCGTCCAGTCCCCAAAGCCCTTGTCCCAGAGTCATTCCAGGCATCGCAACCGTGCCAGCTGTGCTTTCGTCCACGAGTGGTGGCTGGTCGGGTCAGGAGGAGACTCGGGGGGCGTCCAGCACAGGCTGGCAGCTTCTTGGTTTAGAGAGTTTCAGCTTTAAGGAGGAGAACTGCCACCAACAGACGCACACAGTTCAGACACGAATAGCCAACTTTCGAGACTGGATAGAGAAAAACACAAAGTAGATTTATTTTTATTTCCGCTATCTAATTTTAAGCCAATTGCCGACAATTTAAATCTTATATATTTCTTTCCAGTTTTGTAAACCTCACAGTTGGAGATGGTGGAAATGGAGCGTACAGTTCGAATATTTGCTGTGATCACTTTGTACCTGCTGTCTGTGTCAACATCACGTCAGGTGAGAGCTGTTCTCCTGGCTCTCTTCCCGTATCTCTCATGTGTTTGTTATTCTGTATTTAGGCCACCTCCACTTCAAACAACTCTTACGTGAGCTCGTTAAGGAACACACCCACATACTCGTGATCTTTGAATGTTACCTTGTGATTGCGCAACTCTGAATTTTAAAAATGAAGACTGCTCATTAAAAATGAAAGAAGTCCACCGGATGTCACGTGGTGTCTTTGATGAACTGCACTCCACCGAGCTAGAACATCAAGTCAATGACATTGTATCTGAAGTCTTCTTCATGTCACTGATTGACTTTCAGGCATTGTATGCTTCTAGGTATCTCTACATCCAGGCTTAAAACTGAAAGAGAGTTGACCATCAGTCATAAGCAATTTCTATTGTTTTCATTTTGTCATAAATTTTCTGCTGTATTACTTCGGCTTTATTCTGTGCTCGTGTTACTATTTCTATCATGAACAGGTAATATAATATAAAATAATATAAGAACAAATTATATCATATAATATAAATAATTTATGATTAAAAAAATTAAAGTTTGTGTCTCCATACTGCAGTTCCAACTCTCCATTCTGCTGGAGGACCCTTAGGCAAGCCCATGGCCTCTGAACTCCATTTATCTGAATACATTTTCCAAGAAAGAGAAGTCATTCTCTGCACAGTAGGGCACATAGTGTGAAAACATGCATTAACCTCTGCTAAGCTGATATAAGGACATTTATTTCTTCAGTTTGCATGTACAGTTTCAATTTCCCAATATAACCTTTGCATACATTTCACATGCATGTGTCTGTTCAAAAGCACAACCATTCATACAGCCCATCATCTAGAGTGCAGTGATGGATCATTCCGCTTGTTTGCATTCACTTCACAAGCTATGCATGTGTGCATGTTCACCCGTCACGGTAAATTACTGCCTGCACGGTACCCGAGTGTCTTCGGCGCTCTTTCCGCATGTGAGGCGATGCGTTTGTGAGTTTCCCCCCGTAGACTGTACAACATGTGCTGTCATTGAGAAACACACTGAGAGGATTTGCTAAACTTAGCTCTTACTCCTGAGACGCAGACGCCCGCTGTGCTGTCCGCGGCTTTGTGCAGGACACCTTTTAAGCCCGGCCAATTAAACAATGAGTAGCTCGGTGCAGTCTGCCTCTGTGGCTTCCGAATGGATCGCAACAACTGAAGATTGTATTTCTACTGAATGACAAGAACAAATACTGAAGTACAAGACAGTAAAATGCATTAGGCTGCAACTTTCAACACATTGCTGACTCTATTTCACATCAAAAAATCATAAGGAGAGCCACATGAGGAAACACAAATGATAGTAATGACAAGTAATTGCATTTGAGTCGACATCATGGGCTCGGGCCTTAAAGTTTTACACTAGCAGAGGTCTTCACGTTGCTACAAATGGGTGAAAGTCTGCTAATCTATTACTCTTTAACCGAGAGAACCCCCCCCCACCCACGCCCTGAGTGGATGCACTGACCTCTCATCTCAAATCCCCACCTGTCTGCCTGCCCTGTGCGTGTGCAGGGTGTTTGTTTTCGTCGCCAAGGGGAAGGTAGAAGGATTTATCTGCCTAGAGGAGGAGAGGGGGAATATGCTGCAACACCTGTATGACTTCTCTCCAACAATCTCTCAATGCTGCTTTGACTCAACCCACACTTGAAGGAAATTAACGTTCACTTCAATCAGGGAAGCCCACAGATTTAACGAAGACAAGACTTCAGCAGGTGAGCACTTCTCATTTAAAGATGCTAGAGGCAGATGATTATACTATTCTGCATGCGCCTTGACTGGAAAACTGGTAATTGCAAGTAATAAAAAATGTAAAGTAGAGCAATTGGGCCTGCGATTTTCCCTCAAGGTGACACAAGCTTCATCCTCTGTAGTGTGATGCATGTTGATGCTGAATGACACCTCTCGTACTTAAGATGGTTGCTTGGTTAGACATTAATATGTAGCTACAAGGGAAGAGTTGTTACAATGTTTCTACTGCTGTGTGACCCAATTCTAAGAATACCTGAATGTAATGGATGGTGCTGCCTGTGATTGTGTTCATACTCATACTCCTACTCCGGAGTGAATAGCTCGTTGTAGGTCAACTCAGGATGCTGGGAAAATGCTTTGAGTGAAAACCATCAGTGCACAAAAACAAGCCGGGTTGGTCCTCGTCCACCGAAAAATGCGAGAAACACACAAACTCTTGGTGGATTTAAAAGATGAATGGCTTCACATCTGGGGACAGGAACAAGTCAACCCAATGTATTTTATGGAAGTGACAGTTTCTTAAAGCAATGCAAAGCTGCTGGCCTTGGGCCACATGTGCATCATTAGAGATACGGCGCTCTGTGAGATCCACTCCCACCACACTCCCCAACTCGAGACAAGGCTGCGAGAAGATGAAGTTCAAAAGAATAGCCCGGAGGGTTACGCTGTAAATCCTGAGTAGATGGGTTGCACAACAGACAGATTCTTCATTTTTTTTAGCTTGTTTTTAGGGAATCTGACTACAGACATAATGACAACCACATAGTAATAAAACAATGTATTTTGCGCATTATCAATTTGTCGCATATATTTTACAGTGCACTCTCAGAGAGAGGTGAAATCTTACCAATTAAGAACATAGTGGACACCTGTAGCATCAAAATGTTTTTTTTCCTGTCATCACTCACTCACTTCACACTAACCCCTCAAATAAAAATACTAAAATAAGACGGAGCTTTTTATTGCAATATATATACCCACCCTAAAATATTTTTGAAGGAAAAGGGCTCCTCTTATTCATCAAGGCGCTAACTGGAGGGCCTGAGGAGAAATATCCATGGTCCTTCACTAAAATGACATGTTGTCCCTGTAAGGTATGATTACCACTAATAACCAAAAGCCATTCTGACTGCGATCCTTATTTTGAAGTTGTCAAGTTGTCCTTGACTCTAAACAACACCTGGTGTAACACTTGGATGTATTGGTAGCTAGCTTGCTAGCTAACAAGATTCAACATGTAAACAATTTTTGGGGCGGGTGAGATATGGATTTTTTATATTTTGGGTCAATGGCAGCTGGTTCCCACTGCTTCCAGCAAAGCCAAAGACTTTCTGGAACAATCTTTTAAATGCACAGAGATGGAGATTGATATCAATCCAGCTTTAATTTGCCTAAAAGAAGGACACGGAGGCTTTATGAAATGAAGTCTGAGTGGAAACAGCATCTCCTTTTCAACTTCACTCTGAAGTGGAGAGCATGATGGCAGAGCAAGTCAAGAGCTCCTTATCCATCTGAATTTTTTTTTAATTGTACATTCCCTGCATAAGTAAGAGCAGTTAACTCTCATAATCATGAGCTGGTGCTGAGCTCTGGCTCGGATCCAACTGAAAATCCTGCTCTTAGCAGACAGATGTAATTAAAATCATCAGTGAGACGGGATCATCAGCCATGCCACATGGCTCTATGACGCAAAACAGGGTCTCTATTAGCTAGTGAGTGACAACACTCACTGTAGCCTTCCCTGATGTGCATCCACTGTGTTCCAGTTTTACCAGAGGTGACAGCGAGGCTGGTGTTGTGTTGAGTCGCAGTGTGTGTCCTCGTGGCAAAAATGTGGCCCTGGAAGACACCTCATGTAGCGGGAAACTACCACAGAAGTGTTTTTTTGAATACTTTGCCGGGTGTTTATATGACTGCAACCCTGCAAGATTCAGTCATGAAACTTTACGCCCCTGGCCTGATTTGGCGCCACCAAACTTTAAATGTGTGTAGTTGCGATCAACATGAAGGCCCGAGTTTGAAGATGGGTGTGGTCAGAGCAAGGGTTCCCCCGGAAGTAGGGGGGTACGAAGTGGGGAAGGGGTGATCACGACCCCCTGTGGATGGTGTGATCAAAGTGCAAGATAGCCTGGAGTTACTTGTGCATTTCAAATCTTTGTTATAATCCTAATATTAATTCCAGTTAGATCTTGGAGCCGACGACTAAAAACTTCAATTTCTCTAACGTAAGCCAGAAATATTGGTCAGTACAGTTGAATATTTACTTGTATCTCTTCGGTCTGGCATCAATTGGTATTAATTGATGTTCTCTTTCAGAATATCCCAGAAAGTGTTTGTGATTAATTAATTTATCTATTTATTCATTCTTTTTTTTAACCTTTATTTAGGAACGTTTCACTGAGAGGAAGCCTCTCTTTTGGCAGGAACGCCCTGATCACATTTGCATAGTTACACACAAGCTGCCCAGTACAACCACAGTCTGGGTTGCTGGCCAGCGAGCACTAGACCCCAACTAACACTTAATTAAATGATCTCACTTGTTCTATGAAGAGAGGGGCTTTAGGTCTTCAAGCAAGGCACAATTGCCTGCATGAATAATAGATGCAATGTTTCAATGTACACTGAAGGAACATTTTATGCTTTTTGTAATATTCGCATTATGTCATGATCAGTGTGTGGGTTGAACTGTGTGCTTGTTACAATAAATAGCTGTTTTAAATTGGAAACTTAAAATACATCAAAATCTTTGTTTGGCTGTAAATCACAGAATAGTGATAAATTGTTCTCAAAGCCACGTATAAATGACAACTTTCCTAACTTTTAAAGTTTGTCTATATGTTCACTCTGCAGAGATAATATGCATCTAGTTTTTGACAGATGTTTTTCCTCGACAGCATATGGAGATTTATAAACCCATAAGTGAAGCATATAATATTTAACTGATCTGCAAGCATGAAATCCCTAAAAGCATTGACAGGTTGACACATGGAACCATCAGCAAAGCCCATTAATCCTCATTGTTTCTGCATGAATTGTCAGTATTTTACCGACTGACTGACCCCCGACTTACATCCTTAGACTAAATCTCTGCAGTTAATGGACTCTCCGCATCCACAGCAACCACGTGTCTATGTTATGTAGAGCAAGCTGGGAGTTGTAGTCTTTTTACCATGTATCAACAGTATGTAGAAGGTGTAAACAACTATAAGGTTGACCGTAAAGATATATTGTACATAAATGAATACAATGTTTTTTATTGTATTCGGGGTGCTTACAATAACAAAACTTTGAGTCTGATAGGCGTTGGTTTGTAACAAAAAGCAAAGTGCTGTGCCCCTCTGGGCGCTTTGGTTAGCTGAACTCTTAAGATAGGTAACCCATACATCTGAGTTTCCTGTTCTATCACAGCACGAAGATTGATTTAAAATCTAAATACTGTGGATGAGGGCTGTAAAAGTTCTGTTCTTTATTGTTTACGTTCCTTCCTTTATTCCACTGAAAACAGTACAGCAATTAATAATTACTGACGTTGAAACTACTGCTGACTTTGATTGTTTATGCTGTAGTTTTTATGTAGCGATGAGTCTTATTATTTTTGTTATTAATCCTCGCCAGCAGCAGAAAGACATTTTGGCTCAGTACAGTATTTCCTGCAGTCTCTGTCTGAATGTGCTCGGAGGAATCTTCCCTTTTAAGTCAATGCTGTCAAAAAGATTTTGGTATCAAAATGGATTTCTTTCTGTAGGTTTCTGACTGTGGGGTTGTTTTGGATTATAATATTCCTCATATAGACTGCTGATAATGTGGCTCTGACTTCTTTGTCTGTGTAAGTTGAGGGCAAAGGACAAAGGCCTGCGGACCCCAGGAAGGTGTCAGCTAATGGCTATCCAGTTAATAAACAAAGGACAAAAGCTTGGTCAGGTTCTCTGTAGCCTCTGTATGCAACGCACCAGGCTTACAACTAACTCCAGTGTAAACACAACTGAGACCTTGTTACACGCTCAGCTGATGTAGTAGTGTTTGACCTGGGAATGAGAACAGGCTGCACACCCTGCTTGTTGGCTGGGGGTTACACCGACACATGGCGTCCAAACACTCTTTGCCGATGCCCAGAAATGTCCCGAACACAGCAAAAGAAAAAAAACATTTGTGACGCCACGAAACTCTGTCTCCCTCATCCCTCATGCGTGTGTCTCTGTTCACCAGGTGCCTAGACTAATGGATTATATTGAACAATAGGGCTGCAACAGATCACAAAACCTATGATTCAGATAGTGTCACAGCTTTGAGTCACGGATAGTAAGTCGCTTTGGATAAAAGCGTCTGCTAAATGACTGTAATGTAATGTAATGGATAGGCTCAGCAGAAAAAAAGGAGCAAATATAACTTTTAGAAACGCCTCCATCATATTTTTGTTAATCATGTTTTTGTTTGTTGTTTTGTTTTGCTATAGCAGCTGGTATACAAGGCTCCACACATATATTTTCTTTACCACCCTTTCAACAAATCATTTCAACTGATCCAAAGTAACTTTTTCATAGTCATCTATGTTAGTTTTGGGGCTCTGTAACAGGGGCTCTGTATGAGCACGTGTTGTGGTGTTTGTAGAGCAGATGGGGGCAACAAAAAGTATGCAGAAAAGATTCACACAGCGGATCGCAAACCCTGCATCACAGATCAACTATTGCTGACTTGTTTCTGTTTTTCGCCGGTAAACTAATTCATTCCTTGATTGCCACAAAGTGATCCGCTATCAGTATCGCCACATAAAGGATGAGACCTTTGTTTTATGATTTGTGGAAATGTTCTCCACACATGCGGACTTGTTCTCTGAGCGCGTCTGATCCATCTCAGTGTGTATGTGTGCTGGATTAGGATGGCTCAGAACAGATTAGTTAATTATAGACACCTGCTGTCTAAGCGTGGCGTGCGTTGTCAGGTGTTGCAGCATGAGGCCGGCTCGCGCTGAGGGGAGAAAAAGGCAGAGCAAGGTATGGCATTGCATGGACAAATGCTCTGCCATGTGCTCTTAGATTGTCTCTTTTCCTCTGCGTCCCAGCTCTGAGAGCAGCCCAGCAATGGGCATCTTCACACACCTCACCAGACTTACTGTGACTTACTCAAAGCACGCTCACCCGGCAAAATTGCAAAACTGCAGAGATACGCCTCTTTCCTACAGCAGCTATTTTTTAAATAGTCCTTCGCCCTGCAGTCAGACAGCTGGCATTCAATTGTCCTTTAATTGTGGCTCGACAATTATTTGATTCCCGCGTCAAACGATAAAGTAGTAACATGGTGAAGTGGCCATTTCAATGACTATAAATGATAAGGCTTAAAGCCTTCTTAAGAGGCTGCACGTCATGACTGACCTATAATAAGAGACCAAATAGGAGGATGACGACTGTCAAAATGTTAAAATGGCTCCAATGACAACACGCACCTCAGTAATTATCTTGTCCACATAAAGAGTCCCAACATAACATTTAGGAATAAATGGCAACTCAACCGCAATTACTTCATGTCCAATGGCCGTGTCACACTGTGAAACTAAAAGGAGCCAGGAAGAGTGGTATCATACTGAGGCCACTCAAAGACTAAGCAGCAATAAATAGCCGCATCACCTCAAATACCTCAACTCAAATCAGGCAAAGAGCGGCACAGCAAAACATTCAGGGTCATATGATTGGAAGACGACAAACACGTGATTTATAAAATCATGAAAAGTATATACTTGGCTTCATTTCCCTTTTATTTACCTTCATCCCAATTATCAAGTCATCTCAAGCATTCTGATGTCGGTTTAAGCCGAGTAATAGAAATGACCAGCCGCACGCATGCCGAAACCATTAAAATCAGTGAGAAATACAAAAACATACCCAAACATAAGTCACAATTGATCTCTGATTAAATACTCAAAAATGTGTTGAGGAAAAAGCTGCAATCAGCTATTTTTTGTTTTGTTTTGCTCACATAATCAACTCTTATTCTACTCAATGAGTTCTCCTTGAAGCTTTTTGCAGGTTATTTTGTAAGGTATTTTTTAGAGTGAACTTAATCTCTATGAACAGATTCTGCACTCATATGCAGAATCTGAACAGAACAACATTTTGATATCGGAAGCATCTGTTTTCCGTCTGTGGTCCGAGTAGTATTGACCAATTACGTTGGAGCAAAAGACGCGGAACGCATTGGCCAAAATGCAATCTTGGATAATTATCCAAAATCGTCTGACGATGATTTCAGGTTTTATTGGTTTAAAATGAGCTTACTAACTGGCTAATTGAGAAACAATCTGGTCGTACATGTCGTTTCACAACTCCAACTCCATTCAAGCTGCTAATCGGACTGTAAACAACGAGCAGCGCACGGAAAAGGAAGTCTAGGCCTGGATATCATCTGGCTACACCAGAACCCCTGATTGTTAAATATATATATATATAATGCCCATTGCCACCTGAGGCTTATCCATTGTAAGACCAATAGCCCATGAGTTACAAGATTGCTCTAAACTTTAAATGAGAAGCTGACAAAGTTGTTTCTTTCCCTTCCATGGCTCACATATCAATGAAGCATGAACCCATTTGAGATTACAAAATAATCACTCGCTTTGCGAGAAGCTTAGTTGTGTTGTTTGCCCACAAATCGCAGTAAATCATTTCAAATTCTCCACATGGCAGCACATATGAACAGTACACATTTGATCAGCCATCATGAAGTGCGTTACTTGACTCTGTTTAATAACAGCATTCGAGAAAAACACGGTATATGCATAGCCGAGGTGTTAAAACTCCTGGCAACCTTTTCTTTTGAAAGGGCTGTACAAAAGAAGATCTGCAAGCCATGCACTTATATCTGTACTTAAGCTTTAAAGAATTGCCCTGCTAAATATGCATTGTTTTGTTTTATTTCTCTAATTCATGAAATCGAAGTAAATAAGCTTTTTGAAATATCCAAACACTATTTGTGTTTTCAGTGAAGTAAGAACCTAACACAACTCTCAGCACTTATTTTCACCCGTCCAAAACCTTCTGTGACTTGATTTCTTTGGACGTCCAAAGCAAATGTAATCTTTCACGCTGGAAGGAGGAGTAAACAAATAAAACCAAGAAAAAAAAAGAAGAAAAGAAAGAAAGAAAGCAACAAGGATTTTCACCCTCTTGCTAATCTCAGCAGGTTGACTCCACCCTCCCGGTCTGGGAGACTCCTGTCAGACCTCCAGGAGTCAGTTTACCTTTACGCACCACCCTGAGGCTGAATGATCTGTGATGTGGGAATAGACATCCAACACTGAGAAAGAAGTGATCTGCAGATATTTCAAAGGAGTGACGAACCCTGTCTGAAGGGATAGAAGAGTTTTTTTGAAGGTTCTGACTGGATTTACTAATGCACAAGTCATGACTTTGTTATTTTTTCCACTGACGCGGATGGCTGTGCAGTAGCTCTCCACAAATACAATTTCAATCCAAAGCAACATACAGAACAACTGGTAAGCATTATTAGTAGCACATAGTGATGAGGTAGTGGTGTTTGAGATGAAGTCATCAAAACATTGGTTCTGAAGGGGGGGGGGGGGGGGCATCAAAATAACTTTCAGCTGCTCCTGTGCAGCTTTGCCTTAAGAGATGAATGATGTATGCAATAATAGCTGCGGCCTTTTGTGTGTAGAAGTAAACGATATAATGGAAAAACACCCATATAATCCTGTTATTGATATGTTGAATTAAGTTGTTTTTCAGATGTATTTGTCATTACAGCACATGCACTCCGTCTCGTTTCGCCCCTTGACCCTTTTGCATCAGCCTCACAAGCAGAGATGTCGATACAGTGCATTTTGTGTGACTGTTAATGGTAAACGCGTAAAATTACAAGCTTGCATTGAAAAAAAGTAAGAAGTAAATCCTAAATATGTCCTTATGTTTGGTACGAAACTGCCTTACATTGCTCATCCATGATTTTTTGTTGTTTGTTGGTCTTAAAGGATTTGTCCATTGCTGTTGGAGAACCTAAACAAATAACACTAAAGTTTGTGATTCAAATCTGTAATCTCCTGCTTAACAGTGGTCAGGCTGAGTGATGGTGACACCTTGACTTTTCCTGGGAAGCCCCTTTTGTGTTGCATAACTCAATCACTTGTGTGCTGGAGGTGCTAATTTTACCCTCTTCAGAAGGCTTATGTCTCATTAATGCTAGAGCACAGTGTATCAGACAGGTGTGATTGACTTGGCAGTTGCTCTGCCCTCACCTCAAAAGTTCCCTGTTCACTTTCAGTTCTGCAAAATCTTATTCAAATGATGATCAAAGTTCAGTGTTGTTGAATATGGGGAAGAAGAGTGCATTCTGTTTCTAGTAAAAGCTTTGTCGACCATCTGTACTGTGTGCATTCCTGAAGGGAAGTACTTTTTCTGGATGGAAACTTTTCACTCACTCCACCACCTTCGCTGAGAGAAACTTTTCTTCCGTGGTGTTTGCTGCCAGCATTAATATTCCAGGTGTTAAAGTCACGAAGGTCGACTGTGTCCAAGTGACACGGGCATTCGCTGTTGCATAACTGTGCACGTCTGTGCTCTGCAGAGGATTTATCGGCTGCACAGGGGAAAGCTGATCTTTAAGTCAAAGAGGCTTTGCGGCAAACCACAACAAACCTGAGGTACTTGTTGCTTCGGGGAGATGATGAAGCAGCAAGATCGAAGGATGGTTGGGAACACTGTGTGAAATGAACGTCTCTGAGCCGTGAAAGTCCTGGAAACTCTCAGAACGCATGAAGCCAAATCACTGACCACATAAAAAAATCACATTTTATTTGCTTGTGATGGAAAAACCCTTTTAACACAGAAACAATACCTCAAAATTATCATAAATGACTATGCATAGAAAGGAGGCATAGCAGAGGAGGGGGATACGAGTAACAGCTGGTGTTCTGTTTAATCAAGTCGAGTAAAAACGAATAAGTCGTTTAAAATGCAGATTATAAACAGGCCCTTTTTATTGATTCTGTGTCACTAATTATAAAAGGCCATCTGCAAACTTGTTACAACTTTGCATGCATTCAGAATGCAGAGTATATGCAGAATGCATTTAATTTAATCAACAAGTGAACACTTTTGAAATAGTAATATTGCATGTCAATACCATCATCAATGCCTTGTGTGTTGCTGATTTGTCACTGCTAACTCTACTGTTAGCCTGGTGAGGGTATATTAGACAGATGTGTCTCCTCCGGGGCACATGATCGCACTACTAGGAGGCTATAATGCGTTAGAGATTCACGTTATCCCCCAAGATCCCACCCTTACCTGTGCAGGTGCCCTGAACAACCAGTAGGACTTGAAGTTGCAGTGACAACAATGTAATCCCTCACTGGCTTCCCACTAACAAACATTGCCAGAATGCACAACCAGGCTGGAAGTCTCTAGCATTCTATTGGTTTCATACTCAGGAATAATGGAGCATTGCTACTAATTATAGTGTAACTCCATCTCTATTTTCAGCCTCCTTCATAGTGTTTATGTCTTATCTGAGCTTAAAATTCGGCTGGTAATTAATACCCGCTTTTCATTCTTCTTTGCCTCTTTCAGTGCCAACAGAATGCAGAAGCAAGTGGAGGTTAAGATGGACGGGACCCACCTTGAGCCCATAGTGGAAAGTTCTGAGAGCGTATGTAGCAGTCTGTGTGATAAAGTCATGAAGAACATGGTTCTCACTCTCACGATCTTGGGTAAGTAAATAGAATTAGAGTAGGACGGACATTGAACAGCTTTCCATGGTTAATTGACAAAAAAGAGAAGACGATTGTTGCGGTGACAACACGCAAAGTGTCTTCTCAGCTCATTGGGACACAGCCCAGGTGAGACGGATGTCTGGCTAGTTAGCTAGGCAGCTTATTTTGTTTGGCTTATTTGCTGTAACCAGAGTAGCATTAAAGCATGGTGGACTTATCAAGCTACCTCGGGCAGACGCTTCAGAGTCCCCCTGTGCAGGCTCAACCGCTTTAAGAACTCCTTTGTCCCCTTGTCCAGCAAAGCCCTAAATGGCAAGCTAGCCAGAGCTTAACACCTGTAACACCGATTTTTATTTATTTGTATTATCTTAACTATACACTACTGGTGCGTTGTACAACGGGCAGTGTGAAATTTATTTGTTGGCTGGTGGCAGTCTGTTGCATGTACTGTAGGTACTGTGTGTGCGGGTATGTGGAATGGCGACAGTCTGTGTATGTAATGTATGTATGCAATATGTTATTTGTATTATTTTAACAGCAGACACTGTATGTATGTTTCCAAGACAAATTTCCTTCGGGACAATACATCTTATCTTATCTTAGCTAACCAATGTCCACCAGCTGGCAAATTCCACCATGCTTTAATGCTAAACTGGTTTCAGAAAATAAGTCATACAACGTTGTCACTGATATGTGCTTTCCTACGCTGTGACAAGAGTGTGTGGATGAAGCATTAAGTTGTTAAATTTCACTCATTTACTCTGGCTCTCTGTGCTTTGTAACATTATTTACTCCACTGCTTGTTTTAGTCGTTATGGCAAAACCTCACCTCCGTCAGTTTCGTTTATACGAAAGCTATCCCACTACAACGGTCGCAATGGCAACAGTACACTTAAAAATGGCCGCTGCCCTGACCATCCTGCTACCTCGATTTGAATGAGAATGTCCGTTCTACTCCTATTTTATTTCTATGTTTACACCAATGGGAAATTAACTGTGGAAGGAACCTGGAGGATCAGCAGACAATCCACCCCCACATTAGCAAAAACACAGACTTCACTCAGGAAGGCCCTGGTCTTTCAAATCCAGGACCCTCTTGCTGAGCTGGTAACCGCTGAGCGGCCCTACGTGACGCCAATACCTTTTTGCTAAATACCATTCGAATATGAAAATGGTTCACAGCTTAAGCCTTCAAAAGGAAAGTAGTTGCATTCAATTATTTTTATATTATTTTTTATTCCTAATATTTCATTTGAAGTAAATAGAAAGAAGAAAAAGTTGTCGTCTTCGGTGTTATTTTTTCACTGTTTTCAACTACATTTTTACTCTACATGTGTTGACAGATGTTCAGTGATTATAAAGATTAAAGTTATAATCTTTATACTCTTGTCAAGGGTGAAACATAAGCAGCCTTATGGAGTTAAAAGTTTTATTCAACACACATGTAAGCAATTATCGCTGTAATTACTTAGGTAATCATCTGCACCGCGACCCTCAGATGACAGGTTGCGTTGTTATTTTAAATCTCTAATTAGCAAAAAGTGAGATTTTATTTATCACACAAAGTTGATATGATCGTGTTCAGACACCTTCAGCGTTCAGGGTTAGTATCTCATGTCTCCGAGTCACCACGCTTTGTGATTGACTTGTGTTTTCTCGCTGGCTTAGGTGTGTTTCTGGGCTCCATCACTGGAATGCTGCTGCGGCACATATCGCCTCTCCCTCCTGATGTCATTATGATCATCGCCTTCCCTGGAGAGATCCTAATGAGGATGCTGAAGATGCTTATTTTGCCTCTTGTTGTTTCCAGTCTGGTCACAGGTGGGTGAGTTGGTAGAGTGGCTGCTGCGAACGTTCTGCTCAATTTGCTGAAATGAGGTCGCATGTTGCAACTTGTTGCTGCCTGAGAGTTGCGTTGCAACGGGGGAGATGAGAGAGTGGGTGGGTTTTTTCCTTCAGGCATTTTGTGTATAAACAAGACCTGTTTGGAGGACGAGAGGCATATTTATTTAATTTTTTTTCCTCACCTAAAAAATACATTTTGTGAGAACATGAACATTATACTACTTCAAAAGACAAAACTCCGACCAAATCAATCCAGTCACCAAGAAAAAATGTTGGCATTGTATGTTTCTACAAACCATAGATACGTTGAATGTCTATGTTTTTGTATTCGGTCACAGCAACTGACGTAGCTGAAAGAAACACGCGCAGAGCAAGGGACATAGCATGTTGAGCGTCCGTGTTTGAAAGTTATATAATAACAAGTAGGCTGTAACAAGCCAGAAAGCCCTCTAAGGGTGGACTCTCACCCGACACCTCTTACTATAAGTCTGCGCTGACTTTACGCTTTTTACGTAAAGAAAATCTGATAATGGCGGTTGTTATTTAATTTCGCTAGTTGAGTTGTTGCGTTACATTGTTATCTTATTATTTTAACACAAACCATGATCTTTTTTCTAACTTTAAGCAAGTAGTTTTGTTGCCTAAACAAAACAAATTGTTTCACAATGTTAACCGCATGGTGTATTTTGTAGTTGTTTCTTGCTGTGAAGAAATATAGACATTTAACGTATCCGTGGTTTTTTGAGAAATGTACAATGCTAACATATTTTCAAGCGAAACGGTTGACAAAATCTATTGATGTACAGTATTTAGATATAGTACGTTTTGTTGCCGGTATGCTGTGTTGGCAACATTCCCTTTGAAATGCACATCTATAGAAATTAAAGAGCACATGGTTGTCCTTCATTTGAACATTTCGTTTATTATGTGCGTATGTTCTTTTGATTATGACGTACAGTGCTGTTCATGTAAATCTAGATCACAGTAGACCTGTTTTAAAAAAATTGATTCATGTTGTAATATGTTTTTTGTTGAAAATACCTGTGGTCACACGTCAAATCGCTTATAATATATAATACAACTTTGCTTTACAAGCTTGTATTTGTTTTCGTAATGATGCATATGTGATATTTCGAAATATTGTCCACAGTAGGCTACAGTGTGCACACACATTTTCAACATTAAGTCTCCACAACCTTGATAGTTCACACGACTAGCAAAGCCTTCCTCACAAACTCAATTACCCTCGGTAAACAATTCATGTGTTGAAAACTGCAGTTATTCATTATGTGGCGTTCCAGAAGCTGAGACAGTTGACAAAGTCGAGAAACAGTGTCACTTGCTGTCAAACTGGAAAACAAATTCAATAGATTAGTCCTATTGTCCGTACAAATGTGAAATTAAAGTGTAGAAATGTTCTTCTTGTGTACTCAAGCAGAGTCTCTGACTGAGTCATCTCTCTTTGGAAGCAAGCCATGTGAATTTTGTTGGGTACAGAATTAGTTTTTCCAATATATTTCCACAATATGTTCTCACAGCGAGAACAGTCACCAAATCAACACTTATCTATTTGAGGTAGGCCTTATGTGTGGAGGTGAAGGTTTCACAGTTCAAATGCTGCAAAGCTGGTCTGACTGGAAGCAGCTGTTTCTTGAAGGCAGCTGATCAACTTAATAGTAATGTTGCGTTTCAAATATTGTTAAGCATTTGTGCTAAACATGTTGCATGTGTATATAATAAGGAACTACTTTTTTTACATTATTTACTAAATTAAATAGAAGAAAACAGAGAGAGAGAGAGAGAGAGAGAGAGAGAGAGAGAGAGAGGGATTTTAAAATAATGCAGAATATTGCAGCTTTCTATTTGGGGGCAAAAGAGCATGAAAATGCACAGATACATTTCAAAATCTTACTTCATCACTATCTGATAAAGAGAGAAACATTTTCAATACTGCGCACTAACCTTGATTTTCTTCTAAAACATACGATGCCAACAGGACTAGCGGGTTTGGATGCCAAATCCAGCGGCCGCCTAGGCACCAGGGCCATGGTGTACTACATGTCGACGACGGTGATCGCAGCCGTCCTGGGAGTGATCCTGGTGCTGCTCATCCATCCCGGTAACCCCAAGCTGAAGGCCAACCTCGGGCACGGAAAGAAGAACGACGATGTGTCGAGCATGGACGCTTTCTTCGATCTCATCCGAAATCTTTTCCCAGATAACTTGGTGCAGTCCTGCTTTCAGCAGGTAGGAGTCTCACAGAGAGATTGCACCCACCACATCACATCTGATTCATATGTCACTTGCTCTAACTCTTTGTTCTTTTCTCTGCTTCTTTGTCCAGATCCAAACAGTAACCACCAAAGTACAAGTGCCCACTAACAGAACCAAAGCACCCCCACAGTTCACAGTTAAAAGGACGCTCCAGTTCAAGGGAGGGATGAATGTCCTAGGTAGGTGAAAAATCTGAAAACACACCCACTGCTGAGCTGAAAAGTTGTTGAAGAAAACCACCAAGTTCTTTTACTTTTCAGAATATCATATTTTTGTTTGTATTTTGGCACACACCAAGATAAATTTACATCTCTCTGCCATGATTTATTCCAGGCTATTTATTTCCTCGAAGACGAGTTAAGTTTATCCACATTTATGTGTTTGTACAGGTTTGATTGGATTCTTTGTCGCTTTTGGAGTAATTATGGGCAAAATGGGGGAAAAGGCCAAGCTGATGTTGGAGTTTTTCAATGTCCTGAATGAGATTGTTATGAGGCTTGTTGGCGCAATTATGTGGTAAGTGCTGTCCACTACAGGCATACTGACACTGCTAAACCACTCCTCCTCAATGTATTCAAAACACTTTAAATAAACCTGCAGATACAACATAAAGATGTAATCCTGATGACAAACACCTTGTGTCTCTCTTAAGGTACTCCCCTTTTGGTATTGCCTGCCTCATCTGTGGAAAGATCATCTCCATTGCGGACTTGGAGATGGTCGCGAGGCAGCTGGGGATGTATATGGTCACTGTGATAGTGGGCCTGATCATCCACGGAGGCATCTTCCTTCCGCTGATATATTTTGTGATAGTAAGACAAAACCCCTTCACGTTCTTCATGGGGATATTCCAAGCTTGGGTCACGGCACTTGGAACAGCGTCCAGGTATGAGGGATTTCTGTTCCTGTTTATCATTCTTCTGACCGTAGTGAGCTCAGCGCCTCTACAGTGTGCTGCATGTTTTTATAATTACTCACATTTCCCCTTTCCTCATGGCCATATGGTAAATAACGGATGCAAGCTTTATTTCAAATGGTAACAATGAAGTAGTCTTGCCATCATTGGCTTCTCACTTTGCCTCCGTGTGGGATCACTTCCCTGAACAGATGTTTTATTAATGGCATGGATGCACTCTTTCCCCTTCTGAGGTGAGCTTTGTACTGTCAAGTTCTGGCCCGCTCGCTGTCCGCCATGTGCCAGAAACACTTGTTAATTACAAGACAAAAACAAACACAACAACTGCTGTTTTCTCTATGAGATTCAGCCTCAAACTGAACTCAAACTTGAATAACTTTTTGCTTCTTTGGTGAAGTGAAACTCATGAAGGCCTTAGCCTATATTAGTCTGTTTTATTTTACAAATTAACAATGAATAAATTACCAAAATTCAGAGTGGATTTATGTTTGTATGAAAAGTTTGAAAACTAGTGCAACGTCAAGTGCAACCCAGTCTGATTAATTCTCAACAGACACTCTATGATTTGCTGTGAAGTTCTTTATTTTCTGCAAGAACTTTCCTGCCAAATTGGGTGCAGAGTTTGCAAACAGAACCCGACTGCAATCCTGTCCGTGACTATCACAACATTTCTTCCCGTTTCATTTGCCGCAGTGCCGGTACCTTGCCCGTCACGTTCCGATGCTTGGAGGAGAACCTGGGCATCGACAAGAGGGTCACCCGCTTTGTCCTCCCGGTTGGCGCCACCATCAACATGGACGGCACGGCGCTTTATGAGGCTGTGGCTGCCATCTTCATCGCTCAGATGAACGGGATTAACCTCGACTGGGGCCAAATTATAACTGTCAGGTGAAAATGCGGCTCCAGATGCAGACATCACAGCACATTTGCAAGGTCACATTTGCGGCAGTGAATTAGCCAAATTCTTCCTTTTAAATCTGCCTGAGCCAACGAATGAAGATAATTTTTCAAATGATGGTCTTTCTCCATGAATACTGGTGAAGCATTTGTGCAGTGAAGAGGTCAAACCTCCAGCAAAATGGATTGTTCCTGTTTATATCTCATAACTTGAATAAAACTATAGTTTTCGTACCATTGTGGATATGTTTCACATGATATGTTTAATTTTTAAGATAATTCTCTTAATTATGGTCAGGCACTGTATTACTCATACACTTCCTAGAGTTAGGTGAGTCATTTCAAATGTTGGAGTTGTCGTCATACCGTTTTTATTAGAAATACAGTGCCTGCATGTTAAAAGGGTTTAGTGGCAGTGCCTTCTGTCCTCCTGCTGAGAGTTGAATTTGCTTCCCTTTTTAGTATGACAGCCACCCTGGCCAGTGTTGGAGCAGCCAGTATCCCGAGTGCTGGACTTGTGACCATGCTTCTGATCCTCACGGCGGTGGGGCTGCCCACCCAGGACATTAGCCTCCTGGTCGCTGTCGACTGGCTGCTGTGAGTTCACCATCAACACAAATGCTTTTATTGAAAACATAAAGGCACTTCCAATCTGTATACCCCTCAAAAATCCCTGGATAAGAGCAAATCAATATTTTCTTTCTTTAGAATGTGCCGTCATTTCAACAAAACTAAGAAATCTGAGAAAATGAGAAACATATCATGCTCAGTGGGTTTTTAGCAAATAACAGCTTCAAAGCATAACTCTGCACACCATATTGTCTCAAATGTTCCCAACAATCCTTTGGACGCTTAAAATCTTTTCTCTAAAGCTGCATATAGACAACACGTTCTCATACCACTACTGTCACAGTAAACACGTGGCTAATGTCGTGAATTCAAACAAGAACACATGTTTAGACAACAAAACCACTTAGTTTATGTACTTACTTTTTCCTTAAACTAACTAAGTAAAACACAAACAAGGCAACATAAGTACGGAAAATTTGACACAAACATCACTAACATAACTTCAAAATAATTCAACAACACCATGGGACACGAACACAGGTCTGCTGGTTGAAAGTCCTGTGTTTGTTTTACCATTGTACATTAAATCACGGTATATGTTGAAAAAGTTTTATATTTGCCTTGTATCCAGGACTTGAATCGGAAATATAGATAAGTGTCAGTACTCCCCTTATTCACATGTTGGCGTGTGTATCGACTGGTTGTTATTCAATCAGGTTTTAGGAGCAGTGTCCCAGTCAGAATGATTGAACATATTATGCAGCAGGATAAAAAAAACAGAATCTGAATTTTTTTTCTTCTTGGACCATTATTATTATAGATGATGCCCTAAAAAGCTTAAAGACAAAACTTGCTATCGTTAAATAATAATATAATTATTTAAACAACCTTCGTCTGAATATGTTTTCCCTGTAAAAAGAGCCCTCGTTCTCGTTGGTTTCACACGGAACACACAGGTTTGTTCAACCACCCCGCCTGTCCTTAATGGACTTTCTTGCTACTCGTTCTTCTGCAACGTAACTTCCATACCACGTAACCTTTAATAATGGTCGCTCCGAATGCAAAAACGTCCACGTTCAACGTATATTTGGTTTGCTGGAAAAGAGAGTATTACTCTCTTCATGCCCACTCATTCACTTGCTCACATCTCTGTGTTGATGCAGAAGCATAACTAACAACATAACTTAAAACCAAAATTAAAACAGAAAAAAACACTCCTAATGCTCAGTATTTTATTAATTATACTTAATCTTTTACACCACTTTCCTCCTCAACATGCAGGGATCGTTTCCGTACCTCCGTTAATGTGGTTGGGGACTCCTATGGAGCAGGTATCGTGTACCACCTGTCCAAGCACGAGCTGGACTCCTTCGACCAACAGGCCCGGATGGAGGAGCTTGAGATGGCAAAGACACAATCCTTCTTTGAAAATAACAGCAACCAGAATGTGTATGCTCACAACAACTCGATCTTGATAGACGATTGCAAGGTACATTTCATGTTAACGGACATAGAGACGTGTATGTAGAGAGTCCTCCCCAGTTCTGTGTCTGTGTTCGTCTTTCTTTTCCTTTGTGTTTCTTGTCGATGTGACTTCTTGTATCGGTGTATTTGTGTGTTTGTGTGTGTGAATAGAAAAGGTCATATTTTTATCTCAGAAAATGGTTTATAAAAAGTGGTGAAAACGCTAATTTATTCACCTGTTACTCATATGAAAAAGCAGTTTTTGTGGTACCGGGTTCAACAAAAGCAAAGTATGTTCCTTTTTTATATTATAGTTTTGATTTTTATCATCTTCAAAAACTCAGTTTGACTCGACTTGAAGCATCAACCATTCTAATGCGTTGTCTTGTACACAATTACATTTAAGTTGTATTTTGATGTTGTATGTTTTGATTTTATTAAGAAACTGTTCTTTTTTCTTTCTTTTGTCTATTTAATTGGACATGTATTTATGGCAGCCCTGACCAAATTACACTTTTCAATCATTGGCCATCTTTTTAAAAGAGTCATTTTTTCGTAGCCAGTGGTATACATAAAGACTGCTGTTTCACCATGTTTCATCCAGAGTGACGCATATATGAAATGCCTATTCAATTTTTTTTACAGAATTTCACTCATATGGTAGAATTTTGTTGATATTTCATTGTCTGTATGATGCAACTTTTGCATGCTGATTACTTTGATGACTGATTATTGTAATTCGGTTGGGCAGAGAATCCATACAATACATGGCCAACTCTAAAGAAACATATAATGTTGTATTTGACAAACCACATTGACATGTAAACAGCATCGCTGTATCATTGTATGAGATGACATGTGTTTCAATGCTGGGGGATTCGAACAATAATTCAGCCCCGAGGTCAAAGGCCTGAATGTAAAGACACAATGGCTTCTCTGCTCCCAACCGTTGACGGTTTGTAAATGACGGTGCCTTGGCCCCACAGTTAGATGTTCTTGATAATTGCTTACAGGTCACCAATGGCAAAATTGGCAACCCTTCAGGGTTCTCTCTTGTTGAGGAGGGACCATGGAAATGCGAGTAAAGCAGATCCTGATGTTGCTGCGCCTTACCCTGAGTTCCGACAGCTTTAACTTTCTGCCGACACAACTATAGAAATCAGCGAAAAAAGAAAAAAAAAATCACATAGAAAAGAAGGAGCAAAACACAGTGAAAGTAAGCAGAGTCAACTGTACGACGAGAACGAACAGTCGGCCAGTCTTTTTCTTTCAGTTACCCGTCCGGGGAGCTACTGGAGCATACTACAGATGACTCACCGAACTTATGTTAGATCTTGCATTTGCACTAGACACAAACTGAAATGAACTGGTGCATTTCGAGCGCTTTGTACAGTCGAATACATCATGCGGTTGACTACACTCAGGGCCTTACTTGGTGCTGCTGCAAGCTTCTTGTTCTGTCAACGAAAGACTTCGACCTCGTGCAACATCTAATTTTTTTCTTTTGTATGGAAGTATTTTCTTTGTAGCTTAAAGGGCAGAGGTGATACGCGGACGATGTCCTTTTTACATTTAATGCAAGGACCAAGTAAGAGAAAACGTTGGTGTAAATGACTCAGAACTGTTACTGCTACAGATCAGTGGATCAGAATTTGACAGATGGTTGTTATTATCATTGTGTATTTGTGTATTCTGAGACTCTGTCTTCTTATGAAATGACCAGAAACTCTGGACCAAGGGTTCGATATAACGCAAACTGGCTTCATGAAAACAGAACACGAACAGAATGATATAGTGCTTGGTGTGGCATTGTGATGTATGTGATGGTTAAACACTGCGTTACCTTTGACTGTTTGATTTATGGGATTACACCGTGATGTCACACACATGGCCAAGCCTAAGAAGCAAAGCTTAAGGCTAAGACCATAAGAGCAGAGGGGGTGACCTCTAAAAGTGGCAACAGAACAGTACAGGATGTGTTGCAGAGAGCTTTAAAGCAGAAAATAGAATACGTGACGGGTGCCCTCACAGCTATTTATTTATTACTTTTTGTATACATGTTCTGTATGAGCAATGCACTAAGTTTCTGTTTGCAGTCAAAAGGTTTGCCTGTGTGCTGGAATTTGCCGTGTATTCATGTGTGTTTCTGAGAGCAAGAGCAAGATTAACAAGGAAAGAAAGTTGAAGGTTCAACAAGAGGAAACAAAGATGGCATCTCTCAAGCTCTCAGCCGGCCGGTGCGTTGCTCTGTGTTTTTATTTCAAACTGTTTATTTCTTTGCTTACATGACAACCTTGCCTTGACGATGTCAACTGCAGAGTGCAGTCAGTGTGACGACTAACACATTTCTGTTAACTATTCATTTCAACAAAATACTGGGAGTCAGATTTTTGGACTGTTTTTAGACGAGTTAGGAGTGAGAACATGTAGAAGAAGAAAAGCTCCTCCACGTCCCAGCTTTACAACACTCAGAGCGGAGACGGTTGGGCTTCCCTCTCAAGATATCACTTAGATCTCACTTAGAGCACGATGTAGTTTCTACACTGCAGATTTAAATACAAACAACCAGCTAGGATTAGCTGTGGTCAAGTTTAGCTAGTGCACACTAGATTCTGCCTCCAGCACTCGCATAAATCTGAAGCCGTAACAACAAGGTCCTTGGGTGTTGGCTGAATATGTACATGTTTTTGAGTTTAACTCAGTGTAGCAACTCTGTTCAAACCAAGGTGAAAACGGGATTATTTATTTGTCCTTTTTTATAAGCGACAGTTTATATAATCATGTTTAAAGTGCCTCCTTGCACTTTGTGTATATACTCTCTTTAGATAAAGTGTATAAATCAAACGTATAGAATTTGACATTTTATGTCATCTATCAGGATTGTTTTTGCTATGCTAAAAGTTTCTATAACTATATATATGCAACAATGTTAGTATGTCAATTTTCCTTTTATGGGCCACTAGCTGCCCGGATAGGTTGTGAATTTAGGACTATTTATTTACAAACAATGCATTCGATTTATCTGTTTTTAAAAAAAACTACTGAGCTCCAAATGTTTCTCGGGGAGAAAAACCAAAGCCCAATATTTCTTACTTCTTTAATTAGGGATTGTTGTTATTGATTATTTAAGGTTGTGAGCACATTAGGGTTGTTGTTTTTTGTATGTGGAACATTGGTGTTGGCAGCTACAGTATGTCTACATGCTGTGACAGCCTTCCACAGTAATTAACAGCACACGCTGATTCATTTCAACAACTAACTTATCTATTCATTCGTAACATCATTTTCCCATCTATTGCATTTCTTATTGGGCCTCGATCTAAATAAGAAAGTTCCCCCATTGGACTGGCCTCGTGTAGCAAGTGTTTTCTATGAACATGTGAAATTGTGCAATCTTTAGATAATAGAACATATATTTTCTATCTTACTTTTTTGATTCTATGCACATATTGGTCCAAGAATGTATTCAACATTTCCCTTGTGTGTGACGTTCATTGTGATGCAAACCGTCTTACGACTTTGACTGATTAAATGCATGCAGGATTGAATGCACTCGCAGTAAATACACTACAGCAGCGCACACACAGTATTTGTCAGGCAAGTGGATTGAACGTGTGTAAATCTTTTAATACTTGCGTGTAAATATTAATGGCAACAAATAAATGTTTATTGATGAGCTTCCGTTGTGTTTATTTCTCAGATGAGGGTGTTTGTCACGCAGCATTTATTGACACACGGTACACTATGTGCATGTTAAGCGCCGTGTTGGTTGTCAAGAGAAGCTAACGAGTTAGTTATCTGAGCACTGTTCAGTACACAGAGCTTCTTTGATCAAATGTGGGGGAAACAACAGAACAGCTTAATATAAGTTGCAATCCACAGCACATCACTTTATTACAAAACGATTTAAAATATTATTAAACACTTTACAAAAAAAAAAAATTCACCATGCTGGACACATACTTTTCCTTGTGTCCATCCATTAACAGACCTGTAAGTTAAAAACAATATTTACAACAAAAACAAAAACACAGTAAAGACTTGAAATAAAGGGCATTTGTGGAACTTACCCGACCATTTAATACAATACAATAAAAGCATCAACCAGAATATTGTTGTTTCAATGTAAAGATATGATAAGAGTTTTGGGGACTGGGCTCAGAGCTGTGAAAGTCCGCAGAAACCTTTTTGCTCAACAGCCCCGACAGGTTTGTTCTGATCAAATATGCTTCATACACAGTCCAGACCTCCAGAGGGTCATGTTTCTGAACCTCAGTGTGATGAATGTTTCTCTGAAAGCTCTTCCAGGGGGATGACTGTGTACTCTCCCGCGTGTCCGTTCTCCTTGGGATTGTCTTTGTGCAGGAACGTCTCCATCTCCAGCTCCCTCTGCTGGTTTGAGGAGTTCGATTTGTCCTCGCCCTGGGATGCCCGGCTCGGTCCATTCCACCTGTGCAAAGAGGAACAGTGAGAATTTAATTCTATGCTCAAAATAGTTGTAATTACAAAACATTGTTCTTCTCTGTCTGATTTTAAACTCTTACTTTTCTCTTGTGGCGATGGCGACGAAGAGCATTACCAGTGCTGAAAGACCGACAATAAAACCAACGATGATCATCCATCCTGGAGATATGGGGGAGTAGGAGTTAGTAAAAAATTGACTCAAAGCCAGAAAATCCGGTTTATTATAAGCATTTTTTTCTGGGCTCACCTGGTGTACCGCCTGCTTTGACGGGTGCCGGCTTCATCTCCTCTACTTTTTCTTGGCTTGGTTGAACTAAGAACAGAAAATCAGATGTTTAAAATTGGCCATAGGCAATCAAAAAAAGCTGTTATAAAAGTTATTGTCTGCATCACTATTGAGGGAGGTGCTTTATTGGATATTTACCATCATTGAAAAAATCCCGCATTCGCCCTTTTTTGTTTGTAGAATCTATTGCCACTTCACCGAGTAATGTGGGTTCTTCCCCTGATCCTGAGCCTTCGCTTCTTGCAAAAATTTCTGGGAGCTTTCGTCTGATCAAAGCAGCCGTGGAGGTTGATGATGTGGTGCTAGTTTCTGCGTTGGAGCTGGAGATCATACTGGAACTCATAGTAGTAGTGAAGTACACGTCATTCGATTGAAATCCAGACCCTGAGTCAGAACTCAGGGTGTTCAGGAAGTCAAAGGTGGAGACAGCAGGGTCAGTGGTTTGAGAGGCCGAGATGTGGTCCGGGGTGACGCTTGGCTGGGCTTCATTCGGCACTGAGGCCGAGCTAGACTGAGGGCTTTGGGTGGTGGATGAATCTGAACTGGAGTCGTCAGTGTCCCTTGGCAACACTGTGGAGGCAGAGCTCAGAGCGTGTGAAACAGTTGTGGTTCCAAACTGGAGGGACACGGGGGTCGTGGACTTGTCGCTGGCCTCCGATTCACTGCCCTCAATCGCGTCGCTCTCTTTGGAGTCAGAGGTCGGCTGCTGGGACGCCTGAACGGTTGTGTTTGTTTCGGGTGATTCGGGTGCGCTTATAGTGCTTAAAAAGTTATCGACGAGGAAGCCGTCCGTCACGGCCTCTCTAAAGACTTCATCCTCAGCTTTGGCGGGAAGCTGGGTCACAGCTAGGACAAGGAGGAAAGAAAAAACATCCACAGGTCACGTCAAGTGTTTGCGTACAAGCCCCGACATGAGCGGAGGAAAGGAAAGTTACCAGCGCTTAAGTGCTTCTCCCCAAATTCTTGTATAAACTTGTAATGCGCTCTTCTTTCGTGAGGTGTGGTGCAAGGCAGAAATTATTAACCTGGGTGACTAATCGACTATAAGTGGGCAAACAAACGACAGGCAGCCTCATCAAAGCATTCGTTTAACAAGAGCATACCACTCTTTTGACACACCCAGTGCAACAGAGTAAACCATGACTGTTATGTTTTTGTTTTACTTGGAAAGACGTCATTATCAGGGTTTTGTGCCATAGGGATGCGAAAGCAAGAGGACTTAATAAGCAATGCTCTGTGTTATTAATGCAAATATTTATTGTTTATTGCTAATTTATTATTATTTCATAGCATACCATAACCAAAAATGGATTGAACATATTTGCCATTTAGCATGTGCTTAAGTATTGTCTTCAGGTTCTGCTTTACTTTTTTCTACTCCACCACATATCAGGAGGAAATATTGAGCTCTTTCCGCACTGCACTTGCCTGACAGCTATAGCTTCGACTTGCTTTTCAGAATAGGATTTTACATTAAAAAGTATTTCATAATATTGCAAAATACAATACAGAATAAACCAGTGCTTTCCACAAGTGTCTATGAGATTCAAAAACTTCTCAGATGGTTAGATTTTAATTACTTTTCCACGCCTGAAGAGGAAAAATGATCCAAATAAAAAAAAGCAAAGATCAGAGAGTAGTAAGAAAAAAATAAATGCAAATTTGTGTGGCAGTACTTTTTCTTATATGCTCCATTAATCACTTCATGACACCTCAGATTAATCTTGTGACCTCTTTGAGGGGCCTGACTCCCCAAACCTTTGGAACCACTGGCCTAAACTAATTATATATATAAAGTAGTAAATACTAGCTGCACCTTTACCAACTACAACAGTAAAATGCTACTTACTCATTGATACAACAGGTTTAACAATATAATTATGCAATGTATAATATTATTAGTCACAGGGACCATTTCTGCAGAACAAGTACTTTTTGCTGATAATACTTATGTACGTCAAATACTTGACGTACTTCTCCGATGTCTGGCCGTAATACGCAACAAACTGGTGCCTTGAAAACATGTCATTAAAGTAATAAAGAAAAAGTGAATGAGAATGAATAAATAAAAAGGCCAGTCATGTCCAGCTCCGGTGTTCCCTATGAAGTTACCCGTTTGCCCAAACTGGTGTGGCAGCTATTTTGCTGATCTTTGGTTTCACCTTACTCCAGACACTCGCATTAATGCACCTCCTGGAGCAGCTCAGAACATTTTACAAAGATCTCTGTGTGTAAGCTGGAGGTGCCAGTGAAACCTGTGCACCGACGATGAAATAGTACACTGAAATTCCTACAGAAAGAGTTAGACCTGAAACATAAAGAGCATCTTAGGTTGGGAGCAGAATGCGCTGACTCATGGGGTAAGAATAAGGACACCATGGGAATTATTGAAATTTTAGACGTCTGTATAGAATAATTACTGCGTTTGTCCGGTATAAATACCATGACTATGGCCTCCCTAGTCCTGATGTGAAAGAACGTAATTTAGCCCGAGAGTCCTATTGATGACCGGTGAATATCTTACATGAGGATGTAAGCAGATCAAAAGAATAGACCTGGAATTTAATCTTTATCCTTTTACAGTTTAATCCTATGAGAGAAAACCACATGGCTCATAATATCACACATACTCAGCTGAAATAGAAAGTGTTGTTTTAAGTGTTTAAGAAAGATTCAATGCTTTAAACAGAAAAATTAGAGACTATTACTTACTATTAACAGGTGTTGAGTGGACAACAGCAAGAAGTCCAAGAATAACCACAAAAAGAAGAGTCCTCATCTTCATACAAGAAACTTTTGACGCAGCCGTGTAACTGAAGTTGACTGTTGGCGAGCCGGAACTATTTGGCGCACTGGACTGATAATGGAGCAGATGAATCATGCGTTTGCTTTTTATACACAGCAGCAGGTAGGTGTGACGTCACTACAACAATGGCAGGGCTGGCACACCTGTGGACACACCTTCCTCACACACGTTCTCACGCTTCCGCCCCCCCTCCTCTTCCTGATACACAACACACAGACACTTGTCCAAGTTCAAAATCCAGTTGTTCGGGAAGTTACTTAAGTTATTAGGTACTCCTTGCTGGAAGAGGATGCAAAAGGAAAGATATTTCCTAAGAAATATCACTAACTGATCACATTAACACTTCAGTTTAAAACATTACAAGCTAGCTATTATGGCAAGCTAGCCAGAGCTTAACCCCTGTAACACCGATTTTTATTTATTCTTAATATCTTAACTATACACTGCTGGTGCGTTATACAATGGGCAGTGTGAAATGTCTTTGTTGGCTGGTGGCAGTCTTTTGCAAGTACTGTACTGTGTGTGCGGGTATGTGGACTGGCGACAATCTGTGTATGTAATGTATGTATGCCATATGTTATGGCACTGTATGTATGTTTCCAAGACAAATTTCCTTCAGGGCAATAAAGTCTATCTTATCTTATCTTATTCCAAAATAAAACGACATACCAAATACACTGTTGATGAGCCTAAGTCTTACATTTACTGCCACTTAATGTTAATTAACAAAAGAATACAACAAAAAAACAACACACATACAGTATTTACATACATACATATATACATAACACATAAGAAAAATATATATTTTTATAAAAGATAAACAAAGGAATATAAACAAAACAACCTAAAGGAGAAAACTAATATGACTATCAAAGGAGTGGGATATTCAATTTAAGAAAAAATAAAGGCAGACTTTTTATGACATAGTATTCCCATCAAGTTTCTCATTCAGAAACTTGATGGGAAGCTTGAACCCTACATGTCATTCACCCATTCACACCCATTCATACACTGATGGCTGGAAGGTGCCACCATCCATCAGGGCCAGTCAACCATTCACACCCACACCGATGGCACAGCCTTTGGGAGCAATTTAGGGTTAAGTGCCTTACCCAAGGACACATTGACATGGACTGGACTTGCATAGGCTAAAACAAATCAATCAGCACATTGTGGTGTGAATGAATGAAGTTCAAACAGCAGCTTAGTTATGGAAAACACAGAAAAAACACCCTGCACATCTTGCTAAGCAGTAGAACATCGCATGGCTGACAAAATGCCTTGGAAAGACTTCAATAACAGCAGATGATAAATGATATGTGGTTTTGGAGACGCACAGAACAACACACCCTTTGTCCCTCTTATCAGTCCTTCCTTATCATTCTATCTTTCTTCATTCCCATGTCACATGAGATGGTCTTCAACAGGATCTTAATTGGTCTTGTTTCAAAGCTTCTTGCCACATACTCAGCTCAGTATCATCTCCCTGCAGTATGTAATGACTGTTGCCATTTGCTTGTATCTGACGGACGTTGATGCGTCACAACGGAGCTTTAGCCCGGGGCTATCTGGCAATGTTCATGCATTTGAGACAGACGTCATGATTTAGTCAGAATGTGTGGGTGTGCACTTGTCCAGTCTTGCACTCCACACCCAGACATGGCTCATTTCTGTTACTGTTAAGAATGGAAGTTTGATGATGCATAACACGAGACTAAAACGCAAATCGTGACCCCACAAGCGTGCAATAGTCTGCCTTCATTGGCTAGACGCTGCTCATGATTAAGTATTCAAATAATCCTCACAGTGTGCTTATGTAATGAGCAGGTAGGTTGTCTAGGTAACAGAAATAGGTCAACATATTATATATTAAGTTAAATCCTATGAGGCAAAAGTGAATGTCTAATTTCATTTTTTTTTTTTAAATAGATAATAGTTTGTTCAAAAGATTTTAATATAGGTCCAGAGAGTCAAAGCTTTATGTTATTATGTCCTATAGACTAATGCCCTTTTAATACTTGAGTTATAACAAAACCTGTGTTTTTTTGTGGTAAAAATAGCCAGTGTTTTGGTGCAGTGAAATAACTACCGTAGTTTGGGGAAAAGGCTGAGATTTATGAAGGCTAACTGGTTCTGTGTGTCATCATCCTGCAAACTTCAACTCTCAGTCTTTTCAACTAACATGAGGGTGATTCAATAATGGCTGGATTCTCATTTTGAAAATATTCCTTTACCTTTTGAGATATTTGGACTTCGAGCAGTATTTCTCTTTGGTTGAACATCTTTTTTTCATTTTTCAAAAGCAAGCGCAGATATGAAGCCGTGAATGTTTGGCTTCTGGTGTAAGGTTTTTCCTCAGAATTACATTATGCATTTAAATGTTGAAAAGTGAAACACCCTGAATTTCAAAAACACCAGTGCAGTGTCTGTTCAAAATATGCCTTTTAAGAACGGGCTGAATGCTTAGCCTGTGGTATTGCTGCTCTCAGCTTCCTCAAAAACACTCATACAAAAAAATTCACACTCAACACTGCCATTCCTTGGGCCCTCAGCAATACACTAACGACACAGTTCCGTCACACACCCAACTCACTGCTGTTCATGGTCAGAAACACTGAAAAAAACTCCAGGGGCAGACTTTACTTTTAGGCAAGGTAGGCAACCTGAGCCTGAGGCCCCCAACTAAAAGGGCCCCAAACAGCTATAGATTTATTTTGATGTTTGGATATGAAAAATATTGAATTATGTTACCTATCTAAGTTATCGCACCCCAAAATAACTTACAAAGGGCCCAAAAAGCACTTAAGAAAAATGCAAATCAACTGTATACTACTACCAGAGAAAGGGTGGAAAGTAAAGCATTGGATGGCGTTTGCCTGGGGCCCCAAATCAATAAATCTGCCCCTGAAAAACACACCAACGTTTTTTTTAACTCGTAGTCAGAAACATAGTTGAAATACACTTAGCTGAGGTTATTTCCAAAAAAGCATATTA
This sequence comes from Anarhichas minor, assembly GCF_050575085.1. NCBI lineage: Eukaryota > Metazoa > Chordata > Actinopteri > Perciformes > Anarhichadidae > Anarhichas > Anarhichas minor. The sequence goes on from NW_027466513.1 coordinate 2,332,554, forward strand.
GTCGCTTGCTCTGACATAACCACAGCAGATATAAAGTAGCATGGATTTTATTAGCAGAGGTATTTTGTAGGCGCTAAAGTCATTGTTAATAGTTAATATCAAGTCGTACAGCGGTGAAATAAAGTCTTACTCACAGGGGAAAGCACATCCAATTCACAGTTTACTCACGGTCACACCGGTGAAATACACTGTGGTTCAATCCTGCCTCTAGTTGCCTATCTGCTCGTGTTGACATCCGGGAAAGTGAAGAAGAGTTTAGTTGTAATGTGAACTGCAGTCAATGAGCCGCGGTCTGCCCACTTGTGTACGACACGATGGACTCAGTCTGCATAGCCCTGAAGCTCTGAATCCCCTCCCCTGCAGCTGATTAGAGTGCAATTTGCCTGTTCATTCAAAGTTTGATATTGAGCGTGTCGGGTGTCTGCACCAAATCTTACCAAAGCACCGTCTTGGGCCCCTAGCAATAGTCTACACCCGCCGAGGGTAAAGTAAATTGAATAATATGGGAAGGACACACCTACGAACAGACACAGATTCTTTGCTTTATAGTAGATGGTCTAAACACGCACACCTGAGGGAAATCAAAGGGGATCAATTTTTGTGTTCATATTTTTCCCAAGTGATAAAAAACAAACACACACACCAACCCATCTCAGCATTGCCAGATTTTCATACTCTAAAACATGACACAGGATTTTCTCTGTGTTCATGTACAATCGAAAGCATGAATAGCTAAACACTTGAAAAGCAGCAGAACACAGGGTCTTTTAAGGGCAGGTCCTTTGGGCGTGTGCAGGCCAATTAGCAGCCATTGTAAAAGACTCCCTCCCTCACTCCCTCCACCTCGCTGTTATCTCATGTTTCATGGCAGCAACCATTGTTCCTGTCTCAAAAGTCCCAGCTCTCTCTCTCTCACTCTCTCTCACTGTCTCTCTCTCTCTCTCTGCAGCTCTCACATATATTACCACCATGAATAATCAAGAGAAGCTAGTCAGCCTTTATCACCTCTATTCTACCATGGCCAAATATCCACTTCAGTTTGCACATTTCTCCATCGGATTCATAAAAGCACATAATAGCGGACCTTATTGCGTCCTCAAAACAGTATTGTTTGCCAACCTTCCAATTTGGACCATTTCAGTGAAATGTGAAAAGGATTTATGAATTCAAACAGGGAGGAAGATAATGAAATGTTTCAACTGACAGGGAAAATATTACATTCGCTGGAAGTTTGAAAAGTTCATGCATTGCGCAATCTGAATTAAAAACCATAAATGCATATTTTCAATTCACTGAAGTGATTTATTTGTTCACACAATTAAAGCATGGTAGAAAACATGTAATCATAGAGCTTAGATATGTTCAAGGGAGGAGAAAAGCCAAAGGGCTTACACAAAGTCCTCCCCAATACATAAAAAATCTATTTAATTGTAACATGAGAGTGCAAGTTTCATATCAGTGACACAAATACAGCTTCTCCTCTCCCCTGCCACCTTTCTTCAGGAACCAAAATCTATGGTTTTGTCAGAAATCAGTTCCTGGTTCAGTCGGTGTGTGAATCGATGTACAATGAATTAAATATTGATGCAATGACTACGTCACATATCAAAAGGACTCTTGGATGCTGGAAGTCAATGACCTGCAAAACAATCACAAGGATGCACACAATAATGTCAGATCAAAAACATTCAGCTATACATGGACTGTAAAAAATTATGAAACATAATGAGTAAATTGACACCCGTAAATTAAAGTCAACCATTAATTAATTGTATTAAGCTGCCCTCCTCCGGCGTTTGAACCTCCCAGCTTGCATGGCAGCAAGGGAAGGGAAACAGTTTAGTGTTCCAGAGAAGGCAAAGTGTATGTACCGTAACGTTACTATATTGTTTACCAAGATGTTGTTAGACTACGTTGAGTACTTTGTTTTCTTCTTGCCCAAGTCCTGAATTTAAACAGAACGCAATGTAGACCCAAGAAAATGCGGCAGCTGAATTCCTGTGCAATTCAATTCATTCAATTCACCTTCATAAGTGGAAATCAGCTCGATTTCTTGGCTGGATTTATTTCCAACAGTTTATGATATCACCATGGCAAAACATGAAAAGCCGCTTCTTTAAAAGGAGCCACTCCTTTTCAGTTGCAGATTAATTATGCCCCACGGGTTTAAGGAAGTATGATACCTGGGAATGGAAATCTAAATGGATATAACATGACAACTTTGTTGTAAATAGACCACCTTAGCAGACTTGACATGTTCAAATTATGAAATACAAATTGTGTACCATACATGTACAGTACTGCATTCTTTGGTTAAATTAATCTGGTCATGGTTTCATCTTGTTTAATGTAAAAATTGTCACACAATGTTTTTACTCCATGAGAAATGTTACAAAGGTACAATACACCTTATATTTAATGTAGATCACTGTCATTCCAACCTGCTTTCCCTGGTTGATTAAGTTTTAATTTTCTTTTCCCAGTTCACTAATAACAAAATGCAGCAGCCAGACTCCCGAGCAAATCAATCAGATACCGTTCGTGTTCTTCGTTCTAAAAGGCTTGACTGTTGCTTTGCTTGAATTATTCCATTTATTTATTCTATTGTAATATTGTTTGTAGATCATCTGTTTTTATGCCTGATTTTTGTTGCATTTATATTTATAATTAATCTGTGTTCAACATTTCATGACATTCTATTCTCAAAGAATTGTTATGGAAATGAACAAACCCAATGATGGCTCTAGATGAAACGTAAAGAGATCACCAAAGACCTTTGCGTCATTTTAGAATAAATATCTGTACTATGTGCACCAAAACACCAATAAACAAGAGCTTTACAATTCAAATTGAACTGCATCTATAAGAAAGCATTAAAATAAGCAAATGTACACACATAACAGCTCATCGAGATGATAAAAAACATGGTAGTAGTACTAAAGATCGTGGGCCTGTTTCAACTCCTTTTCTATAACCCTTATTCAGCCTGGGTCTGTGCCACTGTTGCAGTTGGAGAATTTAATGACACTTCAATCTTACTCTGACGAGCGCTCTGATGAGAGGCAGATACTAAACGACATCTGCCAGACTAAAGATTGGCCAAAAATGGGGACTTCCACAGAGTACTCAGAGTTACCCATTCCCATACGCAGTAGGAGTTGGAGTCTTTTCAACAGGAAACAAAGCCAAACCGTGAGGAGTGGTTGTACAGAGCAATAGTGAACCAAACAACAGACAGCATGTTCAGACTAGACACATACATTCTTTTGAAATTAACTTCTCTAATACTTATCACTTGCTTTGCAAAAAACCACATACATGGTATTTGTATTTATGGGTTGGATATGCAGTACATGTTCATATGACCAAAGACATATACAGCATGTTTATATATTCAGTTTCTATATGGGCTCAACATTGAGGTGGATTTAGAAGAAGGAGAACAGGGGCGGCTCAATCACTTAGAGTATTTAGAGGTAGAGATGACCTAAAGAAACAACACGTAAATATAGGAATGTTTATTTGAGCATCTTTTTGCCCTAACATGCACTCTTGCACTACTTGTTCCTTGGCCCTGTAAATGCAGTTTACCATAACGATATGACCCGTATGATGTACGTTTGTTATCCAGCTCTTGCCTTTAATAAATATGTTATCTTCATTTAAATTTGTGATCTGCACTGTGTGTAAGTATATTGAGAGCTACTGACAACCACAGTAAATGTCCTTGTGTGTGTCAACATTTTTGACCAAAACGTTCATGGTAAAAAATGATTGGCTTTAAAGTGTATTGTAAGTGATGTTGATAGGTCGTGTGATGTAGGCTGGAAAGAGTCAGTTAGATACGATGCTATGCAGTATGTTGATAAAACATGTGATGTTGTTTGGAAAGAGGAATTATAAATTATGTTAGACATGACAGCATTACTGTGATCAGTTTTTAAATTGGGATTTTAAAGTAAACAGCTGGCAGGGGGGGATGTGAAAAGCCCCAAAACAGCATGCCATCAAACCGAGCAGTGGAGGCTTAATAGGTCATAACACAGCCTTGAACAGAGCTGAAATGTTGAACACCGAGGATGCTATGGACAATATTCAAAAGCCACTTTTGATATGCAAAGTGAGACATGTTTATTGACATGGGTGGGGCTGCAGGAGAAATTTGCATATTATAAATTTCTCCTGCAGCCCCAACCATGTTATTGAAGATCAAAGATTAGATCTGATTAGATTCAATGTTGTTGTTTCTGCACACAGTGAGTGCCAGTGCAACAAAAATGCAGTTTAGCATCAAACCAGATGGTGTAAACTGTAGCAAAGTGCATGTTTAAAGATGAATGAATGTCCTGAATGAGAAATTAACCAGTGGGGTAGAGAAGCATGATGGAATGTTATATCTATACACACACACACACACACACACACACACACACACACACACACACACACACACACACATATACAATGCAGTGGTGGAAAACATGAATACACAATGAATTCCGCCAGGCTATTTATCTAACATCTATTGTTACTTTTCAGAGATTTTAAATAAAAAGGTTACAATAAAATATGTTGTCTGTAATACAATCAACTACGCAAAAGTATGTAAAGCTGTTAAAAGCTCCATCTCGACCAACCACAACATGTATATAGTATGGCATGCTTCTTGTACTTTGGAGTAATTTGTCTAACGGGATTTCTGAAAGACAGGGCTTTTATTAAAACCATTATCCTTTCCCTTAAATTAACCAATTAGGTTTGTTGCTTAATCCCCTTAACCTAAGGAGTGATCTGGTTTAGAAGGCTAACTACTCCCATGTGCATGCTTCACAATTAAATTATATTATCACAAAGCTTCTTCCACCGCAGATGACAGAACGGACAGAACCAGTAAATATACTACATTTTATTAAAATAATATCATCCTGAAGCGAAACATTTGAGAAAGACGGGATTGTTGGCCAAATATGACACCCGGAAATGAATCCTGTTTGCATGTCGCACGTCGATGACGCAGTAGTAACGTTAGCTGTTTTGCCATCGTAGTTGTATTTATAACCATCGGCTGACTTCACAACGAAAGTAAGGTAAGGAGTTATGTTCTTTATATCATATTTACTGGTCTTTCTAGAGGTAACAGTTTCGTTTTCATGACGCAATGTGTTTGCAAGCTAAACTGACATATTTTAAAAGTTATTCAAATTGCTGAAGGCAGGTTAGCCAAAGCTGCTATAGGCGAGGCAACGTTAGCACAAGCTGCACAGAACTTAACTTGTATTTTATAATGTTTTAATGAGGTAACAACTTAACAATTTCATGCTACAAAACCGAGACAATAGCAACGTTACCGAGCGCTGCCTACTGTTTTGGTAAACCGGACTTTGAATACCTAACGTCATGTGTTTGTCTCGTGTGCCTTATGGTAATTGTTTACGACGGAATTTAAACATTGTGCCTGATTAGTGAACTGAGTGGGGCATCAGTATAATCAGAAATGCAGGTAGGTTTTTGTTAAATAGTTTTCATTCTAACTCAGCATCAAGACTACAGCTGGTGAAGTCACTGATAAACCCACAACTTGAAACAGATAGACGTTTAATTTATATACTGTAGCGACCCTTGGTCAGGAAAGCTACGAGACGTTATCTTACTGGTTGTGGTTTATTAGTGGACAGTACACAGGCTACTTTGGGCCGTAGCCTACGCCAAACAACAGTCAACACTGTTTGACGTTCTTCAACATGCTTAACCATCTGCTCCCGGTCACAGGATACTTCTCAAGTCTCTTAAATGCGTCCCCGTTTCCCTCACTTGCGTCCTTTCCTTGCGTCTTAGTCCCTCCCACCAGGGATGCATGGAGGAAACCATGCAAGGAGAGAGGAACGAGGAAATATGTTTTAAACTACATGAGACGCCCTTTTCTCAGTTGCGTCACGTGAAGCAACGTCTGTTACTGATGACAGAGGATCAGATGATCACAGCTGGATCAGCTGTCAGTCGGCTTTAACAGCTGGAGAGACTTTTGAGAAGTTTGTGTCTGTTCACATGATCACTGTACTTAATAATAGTAACTAATAACTAATAAAGACACAGTAATCACCACTGTAGAGGTGTTTCTCTCTGTAGTCTGTTAACAAACTGTGTCCTGTGTTCTGTTTATAAGCACAGGATCGATTCTACTGGCGGAATGCGATCGTCTTATTTATGAATTATTTGCGTCTGTAGGTTTTGAAATTGTGATTAAATAACCCAGAATATGATTATTGTTTCTCTTAAATGATAAAACTCATCAAACACTCAGGAATGATGTAAAAAGTGTTTCTCCAGCTCTCTCTGACTTTAATTGTTTTCATAATAAAAGTTATCAGATCATGAAAACAAATCTTTCTAATAAATGAAGAAAGTTGTTTGTGGTCGTTTTGTTGTTCAGGCTACAATGAACATTTATTTAAACCAGATGGTGAATCAGAAACCTAATCAAATATAAAGCTTGAGTTTATTCTGTGATCTGTCTTCACTCTGGTATGAAACTCCAGTCAGTCAGTCAGATCGGCTGCAGCGTCCAATCACATAACTGATGAACAATGAAGGGGCGTGTCGGCCGTTAAAAGACTTCCTGGAAGTCTGTTCTCGTGGTTCCTCGCTCATGGCTCCTCCGAGGTCCCTCCTCCATCCTCGCTCCTCCGAGCTACATTAGAGCTTTGGGACGGCCGTCAATATGGCGGCGCAGAAACCACTTCCGGTTCAAGCGAGGAGCGAGGAAATGACAATTAACAGACTTGAAGTACCCATAGACTAACTCTCCCAGTTACCAGCACAAACGACAACATCCCACAAGGCATGAGGCCTTCACTGACCTCCGTAAATGCAATAAACAATCTTAGATAACATCTCAGAACAACTTTTCTGTAACACAATAACACCTAACATAACAGGTTAACATTATATGTCACTCAGTCCGTTACAATACATTATATGATCTGATGTTGTCTTTTGTTGCAATACAAATTTGGACAATTCAGTCTTTAGAGTGACAGCATTGCTCATCTAGGATTATGTGTGCTCACATGTGTACAACGTTTCCAGACAAGCCACAACAGGAAACTGGCTTCTGTTGTATTCAACAAGACGTGGTAAAACACCCTGAACAAGGCCTGTAACTAGAGACTTGAGTCACAAACTAATCCCGAAATGTAACATCAGTAAGTTAACGTCACTAACTAAATCATCTAGCCATATGATGTCCTTCAGTCAATGACGGCTACAAAGGTTTGGCTCTATTTCAGGGTGAGGGTCAGTTCATTTTATTTAGGTACCCTGCCAGTAAGTCTTGTTAGGAGCCTTCAACACCTGTAATTTCTAACTTTTTGGGGTTAAACCTGAAACAATGCACTCATTGTGTCTGCCTATGTGAGTGTCATATGACCCATATGGACTTTGTCTCCCAAAGAATAGATAAACAAACAATAACATTAGTTTTAAAAGTTTTTTTTAAAGTGATAAAGTTGCAGCAAGTCACCTTTTTATTGAGGTGAATGTAGTATAGTAGTATGAATATTATATTGGCCTAAGTTTAGTTCTATAATGTTACGTTTTGATTCTAACCCAGCACCAAGACTACAGCAGATAGATTCGCTGATAAACAGAACTTGAACCAGAGAGACACTTAATTAAATATACTGACCCATTGTTGTGTTTTTTTGCAGTATAAATTTGCATACTAGTACTTAAATGACACAGTATTGCTCATCCCAGTGTGTGTGCTGACGTACCCTATATTTTGAGAGCATCTCCTGCCAAGTTTGTAGCAGGAAACTTCAGTTGTATAAAACATACTCAACAAGTCATCACCAAAAGGCTTCTCATTAGAACTCTGCTCCTTAAATCTAGTCATCTGGGTCCGTATGTAACCTATATTATTATATAGTATATACTTCTCTACAGAAGTGAATTAATGAGTTATTATCCTACAGTTTATCTTAATTGATTTTTTGGGCAACTGCAACTAATCATTTTTTATTATTGATTATTAGGCAAAAAAATGCCTAGTCCCCTGGATTGAAACTGTTTATAATGTGAAAGGCAAAAACCAAAGCACAAAATGAGAGACAAAAAGCTGAATAAATGTCTTCTTAAAAAGCATACATAAAAAGAAGTGTATTGTATTTTTACTTTTTTTTTCTTTTTATTACGGCATTTTAAATCTTACTTTGTCAAACTTACTTATCGTGTTTAAACTGACACTCTAATCAAAACAGAATGAACATTGACTTCTGTTTACCTCATTTGCCGTTTTCCACATGTTGCTATCTATTTCACAGTCAATTCCACACTTGTATTTACTGGTATCTTATTGGTATAAATCTTGTAGGCAAAACATGCTCTAGCTTTAAGGGTTTTCCGTTGTGTAATCTTTTGTATAGATAGAAATTCAAATCAATAGTGGCATCTGAGATTTTTGAGCAGCACTGCCTATCTGCCCTTCCATCAAAGCAAACCGTGGCCTCTCCCTAACAGACGTGTGGGAGGAGAAGGAGGAAGAGGAATAAGAGAGAACCGTAAACCAGTTCTCTCTTATTCTTCCCTGTGTAATCTCAATAGCAACTGATTTCAACCGTGAATAAATCAAAGTAAGGAAGTAAGACGCTGACAGAATGCTGTCATTGTGTCCTAACAGCCCCCAAGTCAGTCTCATATGACTCTAAAAATCAATGTTACCGCAACCATTTCACACACATCTGCTCTTGACATTGTGAATTGTCTCTTAATGTGGTCAACGGTTTTCTCGCAGGAGATGTCATCTTTGTGTGGCCCCAGCAACAGCTCCCAAGATGCAGATCAAGAGGCCGCAGAGAAACAGGTACGCATGACTTGACACACGCTTTGAAATCCACAGTATGGACAGTGGTGTGAGTAAGAATACGTGCAGTATGGACAGTAGTATAAGTATGTATTGGCATGTGAGTGCATTTATAATACAGGTTACAGTAGTGTGGCAGTATGAAGTATCACTGTGATTGATCCAGAGTTCAGAGAGGTGACAGCTGAGTGGGAAAAAGCTGTTCCCGAGCCTGCTGGTTCGGGAACAGAAAGTCCTGTTGCGCCTCCCAGAGGGGAGAAGGACAAATGTTCCTGACGATGCTGCTCGTCCTCCGCAGACGTCGCTTGTGCTGGACCTCCACTGGTCCGAGACAGAGCAGTTGCTGTTCCATACTGTAACGCAGTTGGTAAGAGCGCTCTCGTCTGGTGCAATCTGAAGAGACAGATGGACTCTCCTCAGTCTCAAAAGCACAGTGCATATACACATTTTCAGTATTTTAGGACTGTCTCACAGTACTTTCTGACTTCCTTATCCTGTGTCTGGCACACAGCCTCAATCCCATTAGTATGAAAGTAGTGCATTAAGAACCATTTTCAACTGTGGATTAATACACATATGGTTCTCAAGTGAGTATTTACGGCAGGAGGGTGGTGTGTGTGTGGGATTGAGTCAAAACTACCACAGTGTGTGTTAATGCTATTTAAGGAACATGTCACCCAGAACAATGGTACTGGTACAGCAATGCCATCAACATTAAAAAGCACAGTGCTTTTACATTCATCCATTTGCATTTTAAGTTGAATTGCTTTTTTAAACCTCTTTTCTGATGACATATGTTTGTGTGCTGAGCGTAGGTGGAGGCAGAATAATTATCTGAGCACGTTAGTTAACGCTGGCTAGCAAGTATTGTTGACTTGTTATTTTTCTATGATGTCTGAACACTCACTCTCCGGGTTACAGAGTGTTACTTGAGAAAGTTACCATGAACCAACGGGACCAGATTGGCTGACCCCTTTGCTGCTAGCAGACAACAGACTACGCTGGGAGGAGAGCAGACGGGAGCTCCAAAGAGGACGGCTGGCTAGTTGGCTAGCTAGCTTGTACATCTCTAAAGCTGGCTAGTTGGCTAGCTAGCTTGTACATCTCTAAAGCTGGCTAGTTGGCTAGCTAGCTTGTACATCTCTAAAGCTGGCTAGTTGGCTAGCTAGCTTGTACATCTCTAAAGCTGGCTAGTTGGCTAGCTAGCTTGTACATCTCTAAAGCTGGCTAGTTGGCTAGCTAGCTTGTACATCTCTAAAGCTGGCTAATTGGCTAGCTAGCTTGTACATCTCTAAAGCTGACTAGTTGGCTAGCTAGCTTGTACATCTCTAAAGCTGGCTAGTTGGCTAGCTAGCTTGTCTGTCTCCAGAGCTTGCATACTATCTTCTCAGTGAAGGAAGTACCTCACTGGTGAGGAGTGAGGCAGAGGGGCCGTGCCTCTGCCACCAGCCTGCCGTTGGGTTCTGTAACCAGTGTAGCATGAAAGCATGGTGAATTAAGCAAGGTTGCTAGCTAATTAGCCGACTGCTATATGAGTCAAATTTAACAACTTAATGCTTCATCCACACAGCCTAATGCTAGCAGAAGGCTAAACTTTGAGCAACATTTCCTCTCCATCCCTCTATGGCTTCGCTTCACCGATATTATAACTCGCTAGAACCTTTATTCACGGTTTTTCATCTCAAATGTATGCAATATTGATTCCGGGACCCAACAACACAGCAATGTGACATTATCGCTGTGTAACTTTAGCTTGTTACTCTGAGGTGATTTGTGTTTTCCTCCAGTCTTTCCTTTGTTTTGCCTCCAGCTCACACCATGATGTAGTCGCGGCATCTGCTGTAAAAGGGTTCACTAATCAACAGTTTTGTGTTTGTTACAGGAGAAAGAGCACCCTCGTGTCCTCATCCCGGAGTTGTGCCGACTCTTCTACCAGCTGGGATGGGTGACGGGGACGGGCGGAGGGATCAGTCTAAGACGAGGGTTCGTTATAGGAATGTTCTGTAGAATGTTGTGAAGGATCAGAAAAGAAACACCCACATTTAACTTACAAAGAAAATAAATGTCGCATATCTTTGACAATCATGCCAAAAAATGAAATCTTTTTGAAAAGTGCAGCGAGGCTGATGTGAGGTCAGTTACATCAGTTTCGACAATGTGTGCAAATCTAGGGTGAAGACCGAAGGCCACAGTTGTACCATAAAGAAACAGAATTCAAACTGAGGGCTTTGACAGGCTAATACAAAGATCTTTGAACTGTGTTGTTTTGGATAGCAGCTACAAGCGCCACCCATCAGCAAATCCCTGTTTGAAATGGGGAGTGGCAGACATTTATTTAAGCCAACAGGGGAACTTGATGAAACCTCAGAGGGAAACCAAATTAGATTTACTGACTGCCACTCCATGTGTACTGGTGCTTCGCTCAGGTAGAAACACATTGCAACTCTTAAATGATCGACAGGAGAATTGCCATTCATTGTTAAATAATTATACCTTTTAGATTTCGATAGATAATAAGCAGTTCTACGCTCCGCTGCAGTACTGAAGCTTACCTTTTTTATAAAGTAAAATAAACGGGAGACAGTTGAAGTCCCAATTTGTGGCCCTAACATTGTCTAGGTATTACACTGAGAACTATTCAGATTTATCCATTATGCGGCCCTTGTGTACACTGTTTAAATATGAGCTTAGGAACCTAAAAGCCTCTAACACGTATTCACTGACTGGATAAAAGAAAGTGGATCAATGGAAATACGTTACGCAATCTAAATAGGCAGTAGTGTCATTTTACAGAACTCTGTGTAAGTGTATTTTTATGTACTGTGAGCGTCGGTCTCGCAGAATTTAAGGTTTGAAGCTTTTTTTTCACGGTTGCTTTGGTTTGACTCAGAAAAGACTCTGAGCCTAAGGCGGCCTCGCCAAACCTTGCACAACAGAAATCAATAGGAGAGTCCTTTATTTGCTGTGTTCCTTGCTCGGTAAAGAAGAGCACAATAGCTCTTTCCTCGTCTTTCTATGGGGAAACGTCATGGCTCTCACCATTTTAAGCAAGAATCTCATCATGAAAGACTTTGTGTGGATGAAATGACGCTGTGTGTTGAAAAGGAGTGGATTTTCTTAACTTTTAGTCTCAGGCTCTTATTTTTTTTTTTTTCATTAGAATTTTTTAGTCTAGCCTGGAGAATGAAGCTTTATTTACATTCCAGTTTCAAGGGCATTCCAAGTAAATAGAACAATGGGGACTGGGAAAAATACTTTTAGATAAAAACTGAAGAAATACTAACCAAGAAAATTGGTTCTTTATGGATCGCTGGAAAAGCTTTGGTGAATGATTTTTTTAAACATGATGTAGTCGTTGAGTTTCAGTTCCTTTTTATAGATCGCTTTTCTTGAGGAAAAGACACAATATCTTAAGAAGAGTCCTGTTGTTTGTGTGCCAGGCAAGGCCTCGATGCTCCATTATGTTATGACAAAGCACTGCCATTTCAAGAATGACTTCATTGTCCTTGTCCTCCTCCCTCTATATAAATACATACCATGTTGTTTGCTGTGTGACTCACAGAGAGCAGATCTACATTGCACCATCAGGCGTCCAGAAAGAGAGAATGCAGGTAAGCAGGTTCTAACCGCAGTACAAATAAACTGATGTAGCGGTATTGTATTTGTGGTTTTTTTTTTTTTAAACCTTTTTGATGTTTGTGTTCCACAGCCAGAAGACATGTTTGTGTGTGACGTGGAAGAGAGGGAAATCAGCTGTCCACCTGCCTGGAAGAACTTCAGGAAGAGCCAGTGTACACCGCTTTTTATGAACGCCTATACTATGAGAGGTGAGTCGCTAATACATTCACATGCATCCCAACATTCAGTCAGTGAAAGAATTAGTAACCTGCAAACCACCAGTTGTCCTTTTAATTAAGTCATTGATATGTACTTGTTTTCAATATATTGTTTACTGCTGCACAAACAAACAGAGAGGAGAACTGAAAAATATGTTTTAATTAAATCTAAATGTTTCTAATTTGAGAGGCTGAATGGAATAAGAAAGATATAATGCATGTTACTGAGTATTGGGATTATCTTTTTGAGTGCCACACCATTTTATCATCAGAAAGTATGTAATACATAGCCATGGAAAGAAAATAGTAAAAATGAATAATAGACTCCTGGTCTTCTTTGATCCAACTTTATGTTACACACATTTTATTCTATAAACATGCGGTTCCTGAAATTATTTTCTTCGGATAGGTTAAAAAAATATTCTATAAAAATCGAGGTCTTTAATTTGAAGGCGCTGGTTTGTAGAAAGATTGCTTTTTGACAAAATTCTGGAGAAATATTTGACTTCATAAAGAAGCAGTCCAAGGTTCCACTCATAAGATACGGTTCTTTAATAAATGCATTGTAATTAAAGGTCAATTTAGATGTGATGAAATTAAACTCCCCCTCTATCTTGGAGTGGATAAAGTGAAAGTTTCTTCAGTTTGTCACAGATCGTGAAGCCTCCCAAAACTAGAACCCATTGCTAACCCAATTTAAATTGAACCAAATCATTTCAAAGCATAGCGCGCACCTTGATGGCTCATCGTCTGTGGGTAGTTTGTCTCGTCTTGTTACAATAATCATTTTGCGAAAGAGGTACAATGCCGGTACACAACACTCGAAAAAAATCAAAATCCGCCTTTCCTTTGCTAAAATCCAGGGGCACAGGCAGTTATACACACCCACTCCAAGGCTGCTGTCATGGCAACACTGCTGTATCCTGGCAAAGAGTTCAGGATAACGCACCAGGAGATGATCAAGGGGATTCGTAAAGGCACCTCAGGCACCAACTATCGGTATGTAATCAAGATGCAAGGATTAGTGAAGTCCAAAGAGGTCCCGAGCATTTTCATCTGTGAAGTGGAAGTTTATAAATGATCTTGGCACTCGTAGTAGAAATCCTAGCTGCACACTTGTCAACGTGTCGGCCAAATTCGCCATTTTAAATTTAAAAACTATCGAATCCTCAAGAGTGGTGTAGATCCGAAGAGTGTCAAGACCCTGCTTGAGCTCATGCTGAATGGCAGTTTGTACCCTGCATGTACACAGGTACGATGACAGCCTGGTCGTGCCTATTGTTGAAAACACACCAGAGGAGAAGGACTTGAAAGACCGGATGGCTCGGGCTATGGAGGAATACCCAGATTCATGTGCCGTCCTCGTCCGCCGACACGGCGTCTATGTCTGGGGGGAGTCGTGGGAAAAAGCTAAGACCATGTGAGCATTTACCTCCCATCGCCATCGGCCTCGTTCACCTTGCTTCTGACTAAGAATATATAGGTATGATTGTATCGAGGGCATGTGTTGCCAAAGAAAACTGATTTTAAACTCCTTACTTTGTTTTTCTCCTCCTACACTCAACATCCTGCTGCATTTTGTAGGTGTGAATGCTACGACTACCTGTTTGACATCGCTGTGCAGATGAAGGGGTGCGGAATGGACCCTTCAGCCCGCCCAACAGAAGAACAGGGAATAGTTTGACATTCACTGGTGCTTTTTAAAGAGACGTGTTGCAGAAAGGTCAGTGGCGTTCGATCCGGAGAGCGTGTTGTAATCATTTGTCTTTCACGCCGGGCCTGCTTCAAATTTGATGAAATTTGATGGCAAGGGCAGATCCAGGGTTGGAGAAGATTGAATGCCTGTGATCCGTGAGCACCTGAGATACACTGCAAAAACACTGTGGGGCAACTCTTGAGTGAACAGCTGGCAAATCAAGGTCCTCGGGTTCAAATGCTTTCCTATTCAAGGTCTTGTGCATCTCAATTGATTGGAACGGTGATTAACTGCCTTTTGCTTCAATCAATAAAAACCGATGGAATGCAAATCGTAATCGCAGATTTTTTATTTCTATCATTTTAGGGCAGCAGGCTAAACAAGGTAGTCCAGATGTCCCCTCTCTGCAAAAAAATCCATACATATATGTTCCATTTAAACAAACAAAACATCCCATAGAGTGATATCTAATGTTTCTTGAAGCTACAAATCATTTCAGAATTTTTGAAGCCATATTTCGGTTTCAAACAAATATAATAAAGAGGCCCTTTTTTTGACTTCACATAAACGCTGTACACACAAGTGACTGTGGTCATCTTGCCAAACACCTCTCAGTGGAGAAAGGACCCATGCTGGGTCCAGGGACCTCCTGAGCCCACCAGGAGAGAGCGTTTGTTGCAGCGGTTTCACATCCGAACGCAGCAAGCCTCCAGTTCGTCTGCATACTCATTTCTCATGAAAGCCAGAGTTGTTGTTCTGTTAACAAGCTCCCTCTGCTGCCACCATCCCTTGCCTCCACCACTGTACTCTCTGAAAACAGTGTGCTGTCAAATATGCTGCAGGCTTATTTGAATCTAAAAAAAAAACAAAAAACAGGAACTCTTTTGTGCTGCGCTAACGCTGCCAAGATTCCCCATCCTCTGATTAATGAGGAATTCTGGAATTTGCAACCCATTTGCAAAAGAAATTGAACACCAGCCGAAACATAAAGACGACGGGAGGCCGAGCTTCACAATGTCAGTGTCTCACTGTCTCCCCTCTTGAACACATAAACAATAGTTCTCAGGTTTTAGCCCAGTTGTTCAGTGAATGTAGGAATGATCTGTAAAAAGATAACGGATGACTGTTCAAGACTAAAATAAAACTGTTCCTAAAGTATTACGCATCGTCAAAGTCAGACTGTGCCCCAGCACCAGAAACCAAATGTTATAATGCATATTATATATTCCAATATGCATGCCATCATGCTGTCATATTAGTATGTATCACCTGTCAGCTTGTAAAGTTCAGAAATAGATGTATTAGGAATGGAATATGAAGCCAAAGAAGACTCTTTCCTACAAATATCTAGTGACTGAGTGGGAGAAACTCTGAGCTATATGAAAGAGCGCAGGAACAAAGATGTTCACCGGTCGGCCATTTGTATACTGCAATAGCAAAACCAATGGGTTGTCAGGTTTATAGTAATTGATTAAAATGATGAATAAAACAAAATACAAAAGCCCATAGGTTGTATTGAATAAAACAAGTATCAAACAAACATATTAAATGACATTTTACCAGTGTATGAAGACGTATCCAGATCTTTTACTTAAGTATAAATACCAATATCACACGGTGAAAATATTACAACTAAAAAGCCCTCTAAATCCTACTTAACTAGAATTACAGTAGTGTCAGCAACATGTTCTGAAAGTATCAAAATAAAAGTACTTGTTCTGCAACAGAATGGCCCATTTGAGTTATATAATAGATGTGTTTACTGTTGCATCAATGTGTATCAAATTACTGCTGTTACAGCTAATTGAGGTGAAGCTAATTTTAACTATTTCAATCAGGAGAGACTTAAGTTAGTGTGAGCAATAGTTTATTACACGTCACACGATGAGATGAATAGTGAAGAGTCTGTCGGTTAGACCCCGTGGTGACGGAGAATATTAAAGGGGGTTGTGGAGGAATATTTCCCTCGCTGGTGGTGGTGAAGGGAGTCTGCTGAAGATCCGATGATGGGATGTGGAGCAGCACTGGCCACTACACGTGATGAAGACTGGAGGTGAACGGGCTGGAGGAGGGTCGCATCGGTTTGTACTGAAAGGACAACTGACCGCAGCAGAGAGCAGTTTTAAGTTTGACAGCAACGATTTGATTGGCTTATGGAAAATCTGATTGGTTTAACTTAGTGTGAGCTATCATAGTCAGCTGATGGAGTTTAGGAGACGGAGAGACGGGCAGAGAGAGAAAAAGAGATTTGTGGATTTTGAGAGTCTGCCCGACTGAACTTGTGTAGTTTAAATGTATAACAATCACATGGTAAACTCGTGTTTTTTATGTTAAATCCTAATGTGAAATGTAATTGATAAACTGCCAGATATGCGTAGTGAAATAAAGTACACTATTTATATTTGAAATGTAGAGGTTTAGAAGTATACAGTGGCATGAAATGGAGCAGATGTATTATATTGTAGGTTTCCCTCGGAGGTTTTTTTTCCTACCTGCAGTAGAGCTATGGATTTTAAAATGTTTCAAAAAGAAGCCTTGCAAATTTTTTTACAAGTACTGCGATGCATTCAACGTCTTTATAAAACCTCATGTGTACAACATTCTACAGGGCAGAGTTGTAGAGTAACTCCACATTCAAACTTATTTTTAGCGATAAAATAAATGATATGTCCTATAGTGAAAACACATCAATGCTTGTGTTAATATTGACAATTTTTACCAAATTTGTAGAAATGGGCCTTTGATGGTTGAAAATGGCTCATAACGTCAGCTACTGTTTTAAATCAGCCCTTATCCTGCAGGTCCAGCTCTGAGATAGAGTCACCCGTTTGGGACTTATCTACGCCATGAAATAAAAGACCGTTAGCGCCCTCTATTCTGATCCTTCGGGAGTGATAACGTTCTATCTCATCTTTATATCTATGTGTAGCTAGCTGTTATCAGCTCTATTTATTTACCAGGGACAGTGCACATTGATCAATATTTTAGTTTCCACCTCTGGCTTTCATATTTATTGACTCTGCGTCGAGGCTTTAGTCGTACGGAGGCGAGTGTGGTTTCATCTCTCAGCCCCTTTGTGTTTTTCAAAATGATGCAGCGGATGGACTCAGGCTCCGACCTCGAGGTGAAGTCACACTTTACTTTCTGCCACTATGGCTTTCAATGTAGTAACTTCCATATCATCCAAAATGAATGAAACATTCAAACAACCCCCACTACTACGCCTACTTCCTGTAGGGCCTCCATGACATCAGCTACAAGAAGCTACAGCCCTTCATCATATTTCTCGCACCCTGTTTTGGATTTAATGTTAAACTCCTCATAAAAGCTTATCTTTATTATTGTTTGTTGAATGCTATACACAGTATTTACATATACAGTATGTTGCCCCGGTAGACAAGAAACCACATCACTGTTTTTGATCCTCTTCTCCTTCATCACTACCGCCATTAGCTGGCTTTTCTTGAACACATTATCAGTTGCTGTGCATCTCATTATCAGCATTGCAAAAAAAAAAGTTATTTTCTCTCGCCTTTTCAATCAATTGAGGGATGTATAACTGTTCAGCTGCTGTAGTGGCGCCTCTCAACCCATAAATCATGTTCAAGTTGTATTAACGTGTTTGGCACCCATGTCTCAGGAGAAAAGGAACACTCATTGCTGCACCATATTTTTTATGATATTGATTAAAGTGTAAATGTGTTTATGATTTTTAGCTTCAGTAAAAGCCTTGTGACAGGCCAAATGGTGACATAAATTAATATTATTGATGTTCAGACACAAGTGTGGTGCTCTTATGTGTGTCAGCCATTCAGCCAGCAGTCACACATCCACACACACACAAAAAAAACAATTTAAGCTCACTAATGTATCTCAGGGTCAACATTTAAAAGATCACTTTCGCATTTTCACATTCTTATATCGCTCCTTTCTGACATTGTTCTTTTTTTTTTGTTGGCATTTTGCCTTCATTAGATCACTCTAACAAGAGAGTGTCAGAAAATATGGAAAGAGAGGAGCCAGCATGATAGAGTGGTGGATTTGAAAGCAGAACAGTGCAGTTATTTTATGATCCTTAGCCCTGTTGAGTCACCAGGGTGCACTGCATTATTATGTTGGTTCTTGAATAGAGTAAACTGTCAATAAGCACATTATTTTCAATATGCGAGTTCAGTATAATATACTTTAGGCCCCTAAAGAAATTAAATAAATATATTTTTGCTAACAAGAAATGCATTTCAAAGCCCTAAATATGAGAAACACACAATGGAAGCACTTGAACATGGCAACCTTTTTTCTGGTGATTACCGACAGCTCATCGACAACAAAGCAATATAGATTTTCTTTCTGTAAGCCTTCTCACAGGGGGAGCGAGTGGGCAGCAACCACACATTTGTGTGATTGACCAACACTCATGTCAATCAGGCCCACCCCCCGTACAAACATACCTTTCTTTATGCTTTCAGTCAAACATCATTTTTCAACACATTTGAATTTCAATGGAGAATGGATTGGGTAGTTTTCCCAGTCACTTCCTTACATTCAGTTATCTTCATGCCAACCTCTACTTGCTAGCAACCACAAATGTGTGTTGTGCTGAAGAACTGAGCCAGCTCACCGGCAGCAACCGCTTTCACGCCATGTTTGTAGTGTCGCATTTTAAAGGGTACATATAATGCTCATTTTCAGGTTCATACTTGTAATTCTGTTTTCTACTAGATCATGTTTACATGCTTTGATGTTCAAAATACACTTCATTTTTCTCACACAGTCCGTCTGAATATACCGGTGTTTACCCTCTGTCTGAAATGCTCCGTTTTAGTGCCTGTCTCTTTAACTTGACTTTTCCGTGATATGTCCCCTTTAAGAAAGTCGTCACCATAACCCCAGCAGTAGTAGCTGTAGCAAAATTGAGTTATAATCGTTATAACGCCCCAAATACAACCATGAGCTATCAGTTTTTACACACAATACGTCTCAGCTAAAAGTCACAGTTTGGTGTTGTTGAAGAAACATTGATAGTCATGCACCTAACACACACACACACACATACGCACACACACACATCATGCACTTATGAATCCTCCTTTGAGAGTGCAATTTAATTTGTCAAATCAGTAATTCATTTCTGT
Source organism: Anarhichas minor (assembly GCF_050575085.1). NCBI lineage: Eukaryota > Metazoa > Chordata > Actinopteri > Perciformes > Anarhichadidae > Anarhichas > Anarhichas minor. The sequence continues at coordinate 2,352,078 of NW_027466513.1, forward strand.
GACCCACCAGGTTACAAAACACAACTAAATGAGGACCTTAGGCAGAGAGCTGCTGCTGGTTCAGGTTGGCACTGAGTTCTTTGGTCTCTCTATCAGGTTTGATTTACGGAGCTGCATGCCACACAATCTAACAGATAGCTGGCTAAATGAGTTTCGTAAAACAAATACATCGAGCTAAATGGCTGTAGCTGATGTGACTTTTACCTACACAAACAAAAAGGGTTCTTTCCACAGTCTGCGCTGCTACAGGTTTCTAGCTACAGTTTAACAAAAACGAATTGTCTACTTTTGCTTATGTCCTCTGCAGGCAGTAATGGTTTGATGTCTGCCAAATTCCAATGTGAATCAGCCCCCTCAGCAAACTTATCAGACCGGCAGCAGCACTTTGCTTTGGGCCCTTTTCTTCTCTTAATCCTTTCACCCAGGCCTTACTTTGTTTTCTTGCCTGCTCTGACTTTGCTGATAGAGATGTAAAGAACATCAATCCCCTTCCCTAGAAAACCTCTGTTTGCATCACAAAATGCAATTATTTCTGTCCGAACTGTAGATATGCAAGTCAGCGGTCAAAAAGAACCCAAAGTGCCTCGTGTGTCATTTCTTTTTCCCAAACTGCATGAATATCACATATTACTCCCTAAAAAAAACTCTTTACAGAGTGTATTAACCTCTTGAAAGTGTATGTCCAAGAGTCCAAGCACTGTATTGTACAATTCCTGTTCAGAACAAAGAGCTTAAAAAGTCATCAGCACTGCAAACTATGTGATCATCGCACAGAATGCGGCAACGGCGCCGCTGCACTCTGAAACACATTATTTCCAATAGCTTGCACGATGCCCCGCACACTGCGTCCTGTATAAAAGGGGCATGAGCCTGTAATGTGGCTGTTAACGATTGATGTAATTAGCAAAAAATAACAATGTACATTGTCTGTCAGCCCTGCGATAGTCTGGCGACCTGTCCAGGGTGTACCCTGCCTTTGCCCAATGTCAGCTGGGATCGGCTCCATGGATGGACAACTATTTGCTATGCAAAGACATAAGGTTAGGGGAGTATTGTTGTACTGAGCTAGCTCATGGCCGCCTCTCTGCACTTCACTCATGTGGCAGTTACAGATGATGACGCAGTCCCACTGAGAGGGCGTCGTCATGGAAGCATCGCACCCACCCTCTGGTTCCCTCCCCCCTGGTAAACACTGTTAGCGCTGTTAGCACCGTTAGCGGCGAGCACCACCAACTAACTGCAAGCCGGCTCAGCCACCGCCATGTTACAAGCCGCGTGGAGACAATAGGCTCTGAATGAATTGAGCACCTTTAAATTTACTCATGTGACCAACGGAGCTTCCATGAAATTGTCATGAGTTATTGAACCCATTTTGTTATCTAAACTATACGACTGCAGATTACTCTAGCATACTGAATTATGCAAATACATAATTATTGGCATTTTGTTTTATCTTAAATTAGGAAGGCTTTGAATTTGTTTATCGTATTGTATGGTGCAACTAGATGTGAGCTGTCTTGTCATGGATCCAGCATCAATGGGCGGCCATTGCATTTTGATACAGTATACTTGAAGAGCTCCATTAAAACTGGTGTGATGATCAATGATCAAAAGCTTATGAATACTTCATCAGTTGACTGCATTTATACAGTAGTATTTTATATTCATTTTATATATTTAGTATTCTTTGAGGAGATGCCTGCATGTCTGACTTCAAACGCATGGAGTTCATTATAACTTTGGCTGTGAGAGCACAGCTTTGACTCTAGCGTTGGTTTTCTCCTCTGCAGAGGCCTTTTCCCCGAGGGCTCTGAACAGATCCTCAAACGGATGGATTGGACGTGAAATATCATCAATAAAAACTCTGAATTAATATGACCTTTTATGTGCAAATGTGTACACATACCTGCCTTTTATATTAATCATATGCAAGATATCTCCTTTATTTAAGAGTAAAACACTGAACATACAGGATAAGTAATGATAGAGAGGATTTTTGGCATAGTTTATAAGCCAGACTTATCTTTGATTGATAATAACTCCTCGAAATCCGAATTTCCAAATGACAACCAGGTGCTGGACGGCCCAAAGTCAGACATTATATTGATCCTGCAGACTTTAGAACAGGCAATACATTTAATTCTGACTCCAAGTCTGCAATACTCATTTCTACAAAGAAATGCCTCTAAATAATAATGCTGATAGAAGCCGACACTGTTCTCCAAAGGCACATTGGTGAAGAATGTATTAATCTCATGTTGACTTTATGTTAAAGCCGGGGTTAAATTAGCTGGTGTTAAATATCTGACAGGCCAATACTCTGTACGGGTCACTTTATCAAGAGCCCATAGGCAAAGCTTTGATGTTGAATTGTCCTTGAAACCGTTGGGCCACAGTAATAAATATGTCTAACCTGACATATATCAAGGGGATTACAAACATAAATTAATGTTGTACATCTTCTCACATCCTTCATGTCCCATCCAAGTGCAGTCAGGACTGCAGTCAGAAATGTGCTAATACGTCTATGAATAGCCCTGCTGACATTTTACTTGAAGATGTGGCACATGCAAATATAACAGCTTTGTTGGAATGGGATTCCTTGATGGACAGAAAATTAAATCATATACAGGATTGATAAGAAATGCCGAACTTGTTCCAGCTTCTCGCATGTTTTAATTAGCCTGCTTCTCTCATTTTATGTCGATGTAAATTGAATATATCTTCAGGTTTCAGTTGTACAAAACCAGCAATTTAAAGACTTCACCTTGTACTGTGGAAAATGATGACATTCTGGAAAGCTCTAATATTCTATAAACTATGATTAATAAATTTATCAAAACAAATTATCCATCTATACACCCTGGGATTTTTCCATTCACAACCCCAAACCAGAGCACCCACAAGGACACAGAGAAAATATACAAGCTGCATACAATCAGACAGCCAGAGGGTTGGAACCCGGAGCCTTACCCCCAATAAGGCACCATCATATCTACTGTACACTGTACGGGAGATGTATTCGCATATGTCCTAGCTACTTAAACAAAAGTAGGTCTTCGATTTATTAACCAAGTGACTGTTTTAGCCCCGGGAATCCTCTTCCTGAATAATTTAGCCTCCTGGACATGTGTGTCATTCACCTCCCCCTCATCACCTCCCCCAACTGGAGCTCCCGGTTCTGTCATGCAAACTACTTTTTGCCAAATCAAATTAAATGGATTGGAGGGATGACAACCATTCCCAGTGAATGGATTTGCAAGGGACTTAGTCCCTTCTTGGCACACTTCCCTGCTTCAAGAAGCAGCCACAAGACAGAGCGCCTATGCAGCTGCCGCTGCACATCGCGGCTATCGCAGTTGAATTATTTTGTATTCCTGCAGTGTCTTTCATACATAACGTGATTGGATACATCCAGTGGAGATCTGGCAGACCTGCCTCTAATCTAGTTACCAGCACATCTGGATTAAATGAACTGTGAGCCAAGTAGATGTAGTATGATACCGTTTTACACATTTTATCATCAAAGCAGAACCTTATTTATCTGACATCTGAGGAATGGAGGTTGTTTTCTCAGGTGAACTGATTGGATGACGACATTATTGCATTAGTCCTTACTCTGAACCTCAAAGGTAAAAATGTTAACCCTAACATGCAGTCATAGAAAAGAGGTATAGTGCGAGTGATTTAACAACAAGTGATTTCCCCTCTGCACCAACAGCTGCACCTACAGTCACCTGTCTGTCAAGCTCCTGAAGTTCACCAACGACACCACCCTCGTTGGACTCATCTCTGGGGCAGCTGCCACTCCAAAGCACACGTATGGTTCACACTGCTGAGAGGCTGAATGGCTGCAATCTGCCATCCCTCCAGGACCTGTTTGTCTCCAGGACCCCAGGGAATAAGAAAAATATAAGAAATAAGCTGTTAGTAAACTGAAACTTAATAAAGAATGTATCCTGAAAGAAAAACTAGGAAAAAAACAATAAAATATGAATTCAAAATGATCGTAAAGTCATTTCAGTTTTTATCTCTAATATTTCATTACCGAAAACAGGAGACTGCATGGATTTCCAACAACTCTCTTGACATTGAACCACAGGAATGTCACAGACTTGACATTCCAGGAAATGGCAATATGCCAATGGCTTCACGTCGAACACTAGTAGTAATTCCTACACAGTTCTCCAACCACTAGTTTTTTATGTATATGATGAGACATTATACGTGGTCCTAACTAAAACTAGGAGAAATACAACAAAAAAACAACAACAACTAACAAACACTAAACTGAATTGAAATTGGAAAAACAAAAACAAAAACAATTTATTCCCGACTGCAGTGGACCTCATCAACAAGACCCTGGACCCCCCAAATGTTCTTGACTATTGCTGTACTTATTTCCTCTTAACATGTTTGCACGCACCAAAAGAAGTGAAGAACCTATTTGGCAATAAACCATATTTTGATTCAACTCCTTAAACTCTCAAACTGTTTGTACAAAGCAGACTGTGATTGCTTCTGAAGTCAGAGCTTTTGAGACGGCAAGTACTGTCCAGCTGTGTACTTTAAGGTTTGAGCGAGCTGACAGCTTCACCACTGTTCTGCAGCACAACATGACAGCAATATGTTGGCCCAGCTTAGCTGTCACATGTTGAACCCATAAGCATGCGGCTGTCCCACAGCTTTCGCCATTTTTTATTCTGGTTGTCTCCGCTGCACACTTTGGATTCTTGTTTAATGGAGCTGTTGGAGGTGCCCTACAAATGGTTGGCATGGTGATTTTTTGATGCTCTCTGCTGGTGCCCTGTTGTTGCTAATTGGTGCTTGTGAAGGCCTTTTACTACTACTACTGTGATTCAGAAGAAAATATACTGGAAAATTACACTGTAAGAAAAGAAAAAACCCGTTAGAAAATAGTCAAAGCACTGGCAGCAAGGTTTCCAGACGGATATAGTCATATTACAGCAAACAACCTTTCCACAAAATAACATGTCTAATTCTCACAGCTGCGTACTTACGACCGTTACATCTTGCAGAAGCTTCACTCAGCAGTTTTTCATCAGAAAAATCATCATGTCAACTTTCTGGGATTACAGACAAGCCCGTGCATGGCTGATATGCACGGGCAGTAGAAATGTACGCTCTAAGGGTGGGAATGATGCTTGCACACACAAATACCTGGTTGCCAAGTCTGAAAGCTTTGGCAGAGTGTCCGTCATGTTCCCCCACCAGGTCGCTGGAGTCACTGAGGAGGTTAGGGTGGATGGTAGACCTCTGTAGAGCTGCACCTCTTCTCTTTAGCGCCGACAGTGTCCTCTGTTCTTACTTTATTTGCCATGACCTCCTCTGCATATAGTTCCTCAAGCATATAGTTCCTCAAGGGAAGAAGGCTGCATGGCGAACAAAAAGGAAAAAGAAAGAATAAAACACAATCAGTTGAGGCTGCAGCTGCACTGTCTTCATCAGATGAGTCATCATCTCAGTCACCCGCTTCCTCTTCAAGGTCCTGTTCCATCTGCTGTCATTTCACCTTTATTCTGCACTCAATCGATTGTGGGAGTCATACGCATTGATCTACAATTGAAGAGGAGTAAAAGATTACCACAAACACCTGTTGTTAGGTCCTACTCATCTGCTCCTCCTCTCGTCTGCAACACAAGTCCATAACTCTTACCAGACTTATGGAAAACAACGCTATATACATATACATATACATGTATACGTATATGTACGTACAGACATATATACACACACATATATGTAAGGTATATATCTATAAATATATATATATATATATATATATGGATCTATTCAGCTCTATATAGAAAATAAATGTGGGTGTTGGTATTGTGTTGCAAATATTCCAATAGGTTGTGAAGCAGCAACAGTCAGCAATTTACTGTGTGCAGTAGATTAACTGCAAGTAACTTTATATTAAATGCAGAACATACCTTATTAACTAAGAAGTAAAACTAAGCCATCTTAAACAGTAAATTAATTTGGCAATGCCCTTAAAACAGCATAAACCATGTGGCAGGCTTATTATGGATCTTCCTCACTTGCGAGTGTAACAACACTTTGTGATGAAGGGTTAATTAAGATGGACTAGTCTGGGAATGCAAACCTATCCCTGAGTTTGATAGGGACAAGGAGAACAGGAGCGGATGCTCTCAGACTATCAAACCATCAAACCATAAAAACAAATACTGATTTCAATCAAACCGGGATTCTGGACATCGATAAAGGAGTGTGCCTTTAATAATGCACAGAGAAAAGTATGCCTGCTGACGAAATGCTGCATAAAAAAGACAAATGTGTAGCATGAGATGGAGACGTTTCAGTGCTGCATCTTAATTAGCTTGCCAGAACCTCCGTATGGGTAATTAATGGAAGTACTAAAGTAACATCTTCACAATAGAGGTGACAAAGACAGCCAGGCAGAGCAGAGGTCCAGTACAAAGGAGTGCGGGGGGGGGGGGGGGGGGGGGGGGTCTCTGTATCACACCTTTTATAAAAGCAACGCTCTATTTCTAACACATTCAGGTTCTCACAGATATATGCCTCATCTCTTACGAATGAATCACATTCTCTCCATTTGAGTGTTATGAGTGGAAAAAAACACCTTCACGTCAAATAGTGGAAATACACGTCGCACTTACCTAAAGTTAACGTGCCCAATCAAAACACTGTCACAAACAGATTACAGCAGCAGTTTCGCAATGTGATCCGAGATTGTTTGTAGCTTGCAAAACCACAAATGCGCCATGGGACTGCAGAGAAGCTGCACTTGCTACAACAATGGTTTCTTGTTGCCATTTCATTTGCAAATGTATGCAAATCCTCTCGACACTTTATATGTGTGTGTAATTTCCACTCAAAAGAAAACGTCCACTTTGTTGTATTTTGGATTGCATTGTTTTGCCCTACTTTTCCTCCACACCAACTTGGCATGATGGAGCACTCAGCACTAGCCCACAGTGTCTGGCAAGACACATGTGTCTAGTGCACGTTTTTAAGAGCCTCCCTGCCAGTTTTGCTTTCTAGGGCCACAGTCTAAAACACAGAGGGACGGGGCCCTCGCGGGTCCAAGCTCACAGCAAGATCTGGAGTGGGATCTGCTCCCCGCCCGCATGTTTTTTTAACTCTTGAATTAATGAGTGTGCCGCAGGATTCATCACAAGGGCTCTGTTTGTGTCAAGGATTGTATAATAGCAGTGATCGCCCGGGACTAGCTGCGCCAGGAATATGTAGACACACTTGGAAAGTTCATTTCTTTCGCATAATCATTCCTTACACACCAAGTCCATACTGCTCTGCGATTTGGCAAGTGGTTGTTGAATCGTGAAACATGCGGGGCTTACATATTCTACAGCAGTCAGAGCGGGGAATGAAAAATAGATGACTGTCAGATGTGAGATTTCATCGCACCTGTCTGGTGAAAAGGAGGCTGTGTAAAGCTTCTGGCTTCCTGAGGATGGGAATGACCAACTCTGCTTTGACGTTAAGGTTTTTTGAACATCGCTTCTACATGTTGTACACTGAAGATGTAGCACTATCGCCACACAGCCACTAGAAACCAGCAGGCACTTGGTAATTTAAACAGCGAGAGGTATGCAGATGATACTTCCCACGCAGGGTGAAAAATATAAACAAATTCATGAGCTCGCGAAAAACCCAAAGGTCTGCAGCCTCGCTGGAATAACACAAGGAGGGCTGAGCGTCTACAAATGCCTCCGAAGCTGAGGCAATAATTTAGACGTGCCGCCAGAAGACAGATCTTACTGAGCTCTTAGGAAACCATGACGGCACCTCATCCGTCATCTGTCATCCTCCCTTCAGCCCATCTCCTGGGCCCCGGCTGGAGAGCATCCTCCGTCTCTCCTTGCCCACATAGACAGACACACACACACACACACACACACACACACACACTCAAATATGATGGATGAGGGGAGCGGGCACACAAGCCTTACTCTTTCATCAGAGCATGACTCCATTTACACCTACAACGTTACCAGTGAGCACTGGCTGGCTGGCGGATGCCAGCGTTGTCCTCGTCCAGCCCAGTTGTAGGAGTGTAGGGCACACTTGGCTCCATTTTCACTCTTCTTCTGTGACTCCGATCTTTTCCATTTAGGAGGAAAAACATGTAATAGCATATTAAAATGTTCCTTCAGGCATTGAAAATAAAAAAAATAAAAGTTTAAACTAGTGAGTCACAGTGAGATCTGCATCCCGGTTATTTGACTGTAATCTGTCATGAAATCATCTTTGGATGTTTATAGCCTAGACTCAGTGTGCTGCTGTTTAATGCAGTCGAGTTTAGGCCAAAGACTGTCAGAGATGTTTTGGATCTTCTTCTTTTTTTTGTCTTTAAAGGAGAAAAGTCAGCCTGCATTTTGGTACTTTATAGTATTTAAAGCTACTTTACTTTAATGTCCTCAGCAACGTCAAAGTTAAACAGGATTTAATGCCAAAATATGTCATGAATCATTCTCTACTTTTTAAACAAACTTCATTATTTTTTTGCAGCTGACAGCTGTTATGATTTACCTCTATTAAGAAGCCGCGAGATACACAAGGTTTTCACTTTTTAACGGTAAGTCACTTTGTTCGCATTTCCTTTCAGGGAAATTACAAAGTTATTTTAAGGTTTCTAAGACGACACGCCTGTCAAAGCCTGTTTCATACTTAACATATTTGGGTTTCTCCTAATTTTTGTGAAACTAGCAGATTTCACAGGTAATTATTTGTGTAAAAGATATCTGAGTAAAGGTGTAGAGTGATGTTTATTTCCTCTACATGTACTGTGTATGAATATGGATGAGTCACTTCTTCAACTCAACATGACAAAAATACAAACAATTAAGTAAAACGTTAAAAATGTACATTATGTAACGTTTCAAATTAAAAACCACCCGAGCAGTTTAGACTTTCCCTTGCATGGGAAAACACAGTGATGTGCTGCTTCAGGAAGAAACTGTGCTCAATCAAGAACCGTCTCGTTCTGTTGTCATATTTAAAATATGTCATATATAAAAGTACACTTTGTGACAAAACATTTTAAGAGGTGAATTTTGCAAGCGTTTATACAGTGGTCAGGATTTATTCTCTTGTGTGGCATAGCAGTCCTTTATGGAAACATGCAAATCACCACCCCTGAAGCCACAATATGATGGGTTCATTTTTATTGTAAAGTGTTATATAATAAACAACATATATTTAATATTTTTTTAGCAGCTATAACTGCATACTCTATACATTTAACAGTGCAATACTGACTTATCAGTGCAATAATTTAGTGCAATACTACAGTACATTTATTTATACTGTACATATTAACAAATATTCATAATTATTCATTCTATTCTTGCATTTTTACATAATTAATAATAGATCCCATTTTCAGCATTATTATTTGCATTGTTAGAAAATGTACGTATTTCTTATCTATATTTTTATTATCATTTCTCCGTTTTATATTTCTATTCTAGAATGGGAGCAACTGTAACGTAACACCACTACCCCCCCGGTGATCATAAAAGTATTTTTGATTGTGATGTGTATTTATAGCTGCATTGCCGCTGTATTGATACCTTACATCTCAGAGAAGGGTGCATCGTTCAGCTGTGAGTGTGACTACAAACTGAGATCGCTCTGTCACGGATTGGGAGGGTTTGGGATTGGGCCTGGGAGAGTCATTACTCTCATGACTGCTCGAGGTAGCTTTTCAGGAAAGAGTAAAGGTAGGTAGACAGATTGTTATAGGAGTTGGAACAAACAACCAATACTGTCATTTTTCTGGTGAGGACAGTCCTCAAATAGCAGTGTATCACAAGCTCCAACTGTCTATATAGCTTTGCTTGATAATTATAAGGGAAACAAAATGGCAACAATCCAAATTCTACATTAGAGGCATCATCGCGTCCTGAGATGATGAAAATCCTGTCAAATCTGTGGGTTTATTCATCCACAAGCAGATAAAACACTATTGCACTGAGACTGTATGTCATCCACAGCACCCACTGCTAAGGAAGCAGAGCATGAAGGCAACAAAACGCACAAACCTCATCAGCGCTTTGAACGTTATTCTGTGTCCAAGTTGGTCCTGACTTGGAGAAGTCAAATCTTTTTCCATCACAGCAGGTTTTCACTGCTACATTTCTTTCTTTTTATCCTAGTTTATTTTAAAATGATTGTATTCCCAACCCAAGGAAGTGTTTCTTTTTACTGTGAAACAGAATGGAGAAGCCAGAGGAGAGTTATCTTTGGTAGAAATGTTTTACCAAGTTGTAAATCAGTATCACTAATTCTGTTAAGGGGTCAACTAGGTTGAGAGGAACCACTGCCTTAATGTGACTTAATGCTTAAGCGTATAAATAAAGCAGTGTTGTGGAGTTAAAATATGTATGTAAATGAATTACTGATACACAGCCAAGACTCAAGGGGTTTACACACCGGGGGCGTTTTTTTCTTGCGATTAATTAGCACTTCAATATATTCTTTTCAAACTGTTTTAGTCATGAATACTTTCTGCTTAGTGGCGCATGAAGCAAAACAAGTTCAACTTCCTAGTATAGAAATCGGACGAAAATACCCGGGATCTTCTGGATTATAAGGGGCCCATCGAGCATGCGCACTAGCGCTTCTGCGAATTTGCATCACTGCAAATGAATACGTTTGACGCTGAATATTAAGCGGCAAGTATTTCGCAATTCCGTGTCGTTTATTAGTCACGCCGCCGGCGTGTGAAGTCCTTAAGATTCAATACCCAGGTGGCTCATTTCCAAGACAACATTTGAATATCAGATTGAAATTATGAATGAGAGAACCCCAAAGTATCTACAGATATTATGTTTGTGATGGGTAAAGTGCTGTGACGTAACTGAGGAGGTCAGGCGGTGCAGTTATGTTATATTTGTTTCTTTGGTATTTTAACAAATACCTGCAAAACATGCTATGATAATATATAGTTTTATATAATCGATCCGAAGCCTATAATAATAACCTGCTTATCCTCAGAGTTAATGTGCGTACACCAAACTTTCTCCCTCTTCACCTCCTACCTTTAACTTAATGTGATATCTAACTCCATCACAGGCTTTCTAAACAATCCGTTGTGCATATTTGTTACCTCCTCCGTGAGCACTTCCACTTTGCCTTTATTAATTTGGAGCTAGGAGGGCCACGGTTATTTAATTTGATCTGCCGTTTTCTCTTTTCATGTCAGGTATACACAGAGGTTGGCTCTAAAGAGATCCAGTGACAGACTCCACCGATTACACAAACTAATAAAAACACCACATGCATCCTACAGGGATTAGTTCAAATTAACACAACAACATTGAAATCAGGCTTGTTTGCTTACACCGATTTTGATTAATGGTATTTCCTCTTTTTTTTTCAACCAGAGATCTGATTTATTTAGATATTTATTCGGTTACCCTTTTCTATGTATTTATTTTTTTGCTGATCCTGCTCCTATCGATTGGCTGCACTCGGTTGCAGCTGAGAGGGATGGGTAGGAGGTGTGTGGGCGTTTTATGATCCGTCCTCATCCTCTTTCCATCCTGTAAAGTGCTTAACGACAATCAATCTCAACCCCCCCCCCCCCCCCCCCCCCCCCCCCTCCCCTCCTTAGGAGATAACGTCGACCATGAGGTTGGTATTGATTCGTGAAGATGCCTCCAGGTGGCCTTCAGTCATTCCAGAAACCTCACCTATTGCCGACACAGAAAAATACTGATTTAGAAGGAATCGAGTAACCCAGGAGACACAACCTCTAATAATTAAATTAGTTGGCTGCTGAATGAGGCGGTTGGATTAGTTGGTTGCATAATGAATTGTGCTGCCTGTCTGTTTGTCACATAGATTTATGCCCCGGTCGCCTTTTGCAGGTGAATTTGAATTAGGCTCCTGCATGGCCGCTCCGGTTGGATTGTGGCACAAAGGACTATCGCATCAGATTCTGTGTATTGATTAATACAACCCCCTGATCATATCTATCATCCACCAGCCATTTCACAGGATTTCAGAGGAGAGAAAATGGTCTCGTTAAGGTGAAGGTTTTATCGTCAATACAACTAAAGAAAGCCCACGAACCAGAGATTATTTTCTTTTTTCTTTCTCTAAACATTGATTCTGTACACAAATGTGTCTGACATTCAGAACATTTTTGTTGCTAAAAGGTAGGATTCAAAATTCAGTACGTGAGTACGGTTGAGAGATCAATGTTGCAGGAGATTGGCTCGGGGTGTAAGAGGCAATTCTTACAAAATGGAAGGTCACTGCTTCGGTCCATTATGACACCCACTGTCTGTTCTGATTAAGGAAGACATTGAACTGCCACTGCAGGAGCACCACCGGTATCTTAACCTGCTGCTTCGTCTTTACTGTGATAAATACACATCTGCCTCAACTGAGTGTGAAAGAGAACAATTTCCTCCGTAAACTTAGTTGATGATATGGGAGTTAAAACCTTCGACACTAAAAACTTATGAGCATATACTTTTTATCCGAAGCGTATCAAATCAAATGCATTACTCATCCTCTTTTCTTTTTCATTCCTACTCATTTTAACCCTCGAGAGCTTTTTTCAGTGTAAAGACGTCCCATGCATCAGGCTCAGGGCTCCCCGCTACGCATCACGTATGACAGCATGCATGTAATGAGCTGATTTTAGGTTCTCACCGCCGTGAGGCTGAACACACGCGGAAGCATCGTAACTCTGGTTTGCTTTCTCGTAACATGCCACGGCATTTATGACAAAATAACAGGTCACACTAAATTTCTCCTTAACTGCGGCCCCTGTGCACTCCCCCAGTGCCCAAAGCATTTGCATTAATCAACATCCTCGTGCATTTCGTTTGTCTGCCCTGTTCTGTAGAGGTTCATGTGAGGCGGTAAAGCTGTCGAGAAAGTTACCAGAAAAAAAAAAGATGTAACACCCCAGCCCATTTTAGGAGCCTCTCTCCGTCTTCATGTTTATGCTAATACGCCTCGTTATGATGCTTTATAGAAATCTGGGGCCGCACAGGAAGTCACGTGACGAGGACTTGGTACACTCCTTTTGGAGGTCATTCAAATTAAACGGCGACCTGGTGTAATTAATCAAAATAATGTATCCTGGAAAAACAAGGCCTGTTGGACGGCAGCGTTCCTACAACGATGGGAGTGTATTTGACTTTGTGCCAAGGTATCCATGTTGGCATGGCAAGGGGGGTGGAGGCAGCTTTGCATAACTCTCCATTGTTTCTCTGCACCCAAAATAATCTGGACTAGAACCTATGAGAAGGGCCCCAACATTGTTTGTGCTTTCTTTCACAATTTGTGTCACAAAAATGTTGCATATTAGTCCTGTGGCTCCGTGTTAAGCAGCCACCGGAAAGACTTAAACGTCTGACTGTCTCTGCAGATATTGCTGCATCTACATATGAATGTCTAGGGGGAAAAATGTTCCTCTGAATTACTCCTTACCGACAATGTCTTTAATTTAAAGAACATAGGTGATGTGAAAGGAATTGAAAAACAGACTTGTAGCTGTTAATACTTGATATACTGATGTACATTCACTCTGGTTTCTACTTATCTTTGCTTCAAATGAATTCAGTGCATAAAAGAAATTATCAGCAGTTTTTTTTTTCCACATCAGTCACAAAGGCCTTTTAAAAATATGAGGCTTTGGATACAAAGGATACAAAGGTCATAGGGAAGCCATGTTCCATGGCAAAGAATATGAATAGATTAAAGACCATTTCAAGCCTTTATAAGCCACAAAAAGAAAAAGACACAAGTGGCGTGCTAGACATATTATGCGACTGCAAACTAACTCCAGATATACTGGTTTTGATAAACAAAAAAATAGTTATTTTAAACATTTTCTTTTGCTGCTGCAAATATTTTAAACCGCTCTCAGGATTGTTTGTCTTCAAGAAAGTGAGCTTGTTGCCCCCAGGAGCATCTTAAACTGGCCCGTTTCCCTTCACTTCAGAGTGGAGACATTTACAGCCGCCACAGCCATTTCACCAGCTGAGTTTTTATTTTTTTCTATAATCCACAATGGGGCTTTAGTGTAATGTGCATACACAGAAATGCCACTTCAGTTATCTGGAACTGCTGTAATGAGAGGAAACACGGTCCATTAAGGTTCACCCTCCTACGCTACTGTGATCACTGAATACTAACAAAATTAAATGAAATAAAGAAGAAAAATACAAAGTAAAACGTCTTGAGGGGGAGTTTCTATTGAGCCACATGCACAAATAAATAAAAAATGTAAAGTTATACAGTAGGCTGTGTTGTTTTCCCCTCTCTCCTGTACTCTTCTTAGCCTTACTATTTAGACAGGTGACGTGAATAAATGAGTGGAGGAAGATAAAAAAATACACAGTCACACCTTGTGTTAAGCTGAGCAGAGACTTTTTTTTAGTTTTCATGTACGTTGCGTTCACTCACTACACGTTTTAATCTGCCTTTCTGCAGCCGGAACGTGAGACTTTTTAAAGCCCTCACTTGTACGGATCAATTGATCGGCCACAACGTGGAGCTCACACTGAACAAAAGCCCTGAAACCAATAAAGATTATTCAAACAAGAGCACTGTGTCCTCAACAAAGTCGGCATTACTTTGTGCAATTCTACTATGAGCAAAAAGTGAGAGAATAAAAATGTAAAATATGAAGCTGTAGATTTCTGTACGATGCAGGGAAGTCACAGCAGTCTCATTTAAAACTGCAGTTTTAACCCGAAATGCTGTAAAAACGGTATGGCCTAAATCTCAATACATATCATGATATAGCGTGTATTCTGGTAATTCAATTAATTAATGGTCTACATGAAATAACCGAATGCTGGATGAGACCAGCCTGAATAAACACAAGGTAAAGACGATTTTTGTGTGAATTACATACTAGACGAATGAATAGTACGGAGCACTCTTCGTGTTTTGGTTGGGTTGAAACTGTTACTGCATGTTGTTCCCTCTTCGTGATGGCAAAACACCTGTTTGCTCCACATTGACTCCCACGTGCAAGGATCAGAATAAACAACTATAAACGATAGACATTATTTCATCTTTAGCATTGCATATCGGTATATCGTCCCACCATGTAGGAAATCGGACCGTTGAACTGTTCAAACTGCAACAACATCCAACCCAAAGTAACCGACTTGCCAGAAATCCAACCGATCGTCCGAGATCCAGATTGTTGGATCATTCAGGCAATTCATCAGGCGCTGTGATCCCCTCAGACTGCATGTCAAACCACAGCCGATCTGGCAGGAATAAATCCATACAGTGTCTGGCCAGCTTTCGACAGCGCTCCCAACCACCATCGTCAAAACATCAAATGAGGTAATACGGTTTTGACGAATGGTGTTCATCCCTCCACAGACTTGGAGAGTCCTAGCCAGGCTGCACTGAAACTGGTGGCCCAACAACACCTTGTTAAGACAGTTTGATGGTTCACTAGATTCATTAGTATCCCCTTTTGTATCTCAATTGGATCATTCCATGTAATCTATTCAATTACTGTCTGGGGTCCATTGTTCCCTGCATGTGGAGAGAGTGACAGCTTTGACACAGTGACAGGAGGAGGCGGGCACTGAACCACGGCAGTGGTGGAACATCACTAACTACATGTACCCAAGTCCTGAAAGTACAACTTTAAGGCACTTGTTCTTTACTCGAGAATGTAAATGTATTATTTACATTTACATTTATTTGAAAGTTACTAGTTAGAGATTCAGATTTTACTCGCAAAACCTATGATGACATATAAAGTATGAGTACTTTTTTACATTGTTGCATGGCTGCCACAGCAGCCCAGAAGAAACGTCCTTCGACACTGTTGCATAAATGTACTCATGAACATTTTATGGGTTGTCCGTGTGTGTGTTGTACAAGCTGTGAAAACAAATCTCCCCATTTTGGGACAACAGAAGTAGTTCTTAGTACATTTTCAAGATAAGTAAATGAATATGAATGAATGAATACTTCTTCCATCACCGCCCTACCTTTCCATTACAGCAATGGCCAAACTGCAAGCCACCCTCAACTGCAGCCTGCGTTAAATGCATTCAATCAAATGAAAGGACGTTTTGCACTACCTTCAAATGTTTATTTTAACAAAGTTGGCAACTAGTTTAAGACAGGTGATTTCCAATCAATGCTGCGCCTGAGGATGATCATAATCTCTCATAATCATCAAAGTTCACCAATATGTCACAAGATCTCATCTGACTACGGTGACCAGACAGAGACCCCCAAAGAAAGGGCCAGGACCTCCGTCACTACTTCACCGTGCACTTCTGAGAGTGCTGGGCATCTCCTGTCTGTTGGGATGCAGGTAGCATGATCTACTTGATGCTAATAATGCAGTCCCCCAGCCTGTCTTTAATGGAATTGAGGCCAAACGTGACAGGAATACTTCCCTCTTCAAAGTCATGTTGCATAGATAGTTGCCCGTTCATCGGCTGCTGCGGCGGGGATACGAGGAGTCAAGCGCACTCAGCCTTTGCTCTCTGCGTGGGCTTCATCTTCTGGATATCTGTCTCTTTGGGGGCCGCCATTTTAATATTCAAACCAAGCAGAGAGAACAAGTGCAGAGGGACAGCGGCCATTTGAATAATTGAAGAGGCTCCGTAGTGCTAGAGGATCCTCTCTCTCTCTCTCTCTCTCCACCATATTTTCCCTTCCATCTTTTTTCCAGCCCGGCTTCTTGAAGTTTGTCCCAGAAAGCAGTCTGGGACGTGCGCTACAACAGCAGCCGATCCAACAATCCCAATAGGCTGATGGGAGAAGATAGAAAAGAAGGAAGACGGGAAAAGAGATGTCTCATAGAGAGAAAGAAATATAGAGGCCAAATCTATTTTGACAGAAAAATGGCTATAGACCAAAACGAGGGATGAAAAGAATCAACTAAAGCCATCTCTGCCTATAATTTGCTAAACACTTTTACATAGCTTTCCCCATCTGGGTCCTTCAATTTGTTTGACAGACTTTAAAGCCAGGATGTCTAAATAACTCAGCGAGAAGAACCTTACTCCTCCCCAAAAGACTGAATGAAGCATTATGCAGTTTTACGTTTTAAACATTCTCATATATCTATCATATCTCAAGCAGTTATATGAAAACTATTTGAGGACGACAAAATGTGATCTACATTGTACTTTTTGCTAATCATGTTAGAGGCGTCGGTTAAGAAGGCCTGCACGTTTAACTCCATCTGCATTTTGCATTTAGAAGACCAAAGCACATTGGACGACAGAGACACTATTTGAGAGTATTTTTGATAAAGTATTTACGCTGTTCTAGGCTAATTTTTCTGGCTGAATAAAGGTTGAAAGTTAACATCTATCCATCCATCCATCTCTCGTTCAAAAAACGGAAACTTAAACTTGTCAGAAACATTATTAACGTACATCAAGACTCGGTTAATCAAGCAACTTCCAAGCAAGCATATCTGATGGATTCGTTTATGAAAATGCATACAAATACAAGCCTGGTCCAAACCATTTCCAAATTTGCCATTTTCATAGAAAATACAAGTAATAGAAGCTGTCAAGCTGTCAAAAACACTTCAAACTCCACGTCTTGATTTGCCACCCTTGTCATGTGTGGGCTGGCAATCTTTGGCATTGACACTGAGTATTGCTGTTGTATGGATTCAAATGGGGCTTAATAAGAAATACAGTATTTTTATATTGTCCTTGCGAGAAAAACATTGTAATGAGGGAGTACACTGTCGAAGCAGCATGTGGTTGACATTGATTTGATCGTGCAGATCTGCTGAGGGCTTCATTTACAGCAACACGGGTGTTGCATCCCTCCCCCTTGTTCCGTGCGCCTTTATTTTTAATTCTTCTGCTCAGGAGATCTCGAGGAATTAAAATTCATATTTCATCAAAGCGTGAATAAAATGCTGATAACAGAAAATATATCAAATGTATCTCCAGTTTTTGTCGGAGAGACTGTGAAAACCTCCTACAGTTATGTAACTGTTGCCACATTAATATTAGTGCAGCGTATGAAAAATCGTGCTGAAGTAAAGTCCAATTATGCCTCAACACAGGTGGAGTGAAACCCACTAAAGGTCCAGTTTTGAAATAAAAAATTCGCTCAGATGAGATTTCCAGCGATTTAGCTTCTTAGACCAGGATTATATTTTTGTGAAATTGGCTTTTGTTTTGCGGGCTACCTATTTTTTGTTATGCATGAGGAGAGTTTTGACTTTCACAGACGTGTAATGTTTTATGAGAGTGTATTAACTGCTTTCAGTTCAAGATACTGAGGTTTGATTGCTGATTCAAAAGGGGATTTAAGAACGTATGAACCAGCATTGTCCACCAAATTATGACTTTATTACACCCTTGGCCATGTCACGGCAAAATCAGTTCACAAGGAGCTTTAAAAATGACAAATAGACGCACAAGGACACGGTTGAGCTTCATTTCTGAGGTTGTGATTCTGACTTTGATTCAGTCAGAAATACTTATTATGATCCTCCCACATGCACTATTTCATCTCAGTTGTATATGAAACTCTGCAAAACACAAAGTTATTCATTATACAGTGAATACATGCATTAGATTATAGCTTTCAGCCTTAAAGAAAGGGTATGTATTGTAGATGAGGGATTTGGGACAAATCACAGACTCACGTGTGTTGAATGATAGATGAAGTAAATGGTAAATGAACTTGCATTTACATAGCTCTTAAAACGCTGCACACTACATAACAACATAAGTGCCTTCTCAACGGTGATGGAGCACCATTCTCTTCAAAGATATTTCCTCTTGAGCTGAAAGTTACATTATTATTGATTAGTCAATCAACAGAAAATTCCTCTACAACTATCTTAAACCGTGAAGCTCTAGTGGTGGAAATGTTGGTCTGTTGCTCAACTATTTGATAAATTTGTGATAATGTTGGCTCATGTTCGCACCTACTAGCGGTTCCCTATTACGTTGCCATGCAATTTGGTGCAGACATGAACTTTGTTGATCCCTTGAATTTTCGTCGAGGTCAAAATTTAATTTTGTCCAACACTTTATCTCACCAATCTAGTGTATTTTGTACAATGAACATTACAGCCTGACGGAGCCAGGAGTGTAGCTAGAGTTTAAAGTGCCAAAAATACGTCGGTTACAGCTTCTCCAATGTTAATATTTTCTGGTTTTCTTAATCCAATTGAGTGTCTTTGGGTTTTGGACAGTTGGACGCATTTTGATGGACGCATTACTAATCAAATCATTCAGTGACCCCTTATGCCCACAATGAAAGCATCTGCGTTCATTATTTCATTATTCTCCAATCACTTATTCTGGTTTATATCTATAGTTTCCTAAAGTGTAATTACTTACTAAAGGTACTTTATAGGCTCTCACTCAGCTCTCATTTCGTTGTGCAATCAAAACAACATGCAACACAACCCCACTATGACTGATTTATATTCATCTTTGTTCTCTGTGTCCGCCTGAATCTCATAAAGCAGCGTGGCCTCAGTGAGTATCCACTCTGTCACGTTGCCGACTTGTGGTCCATTATGTCGTCTAATGAGACACGCTGTTCATCTCAGATGAAATGAATGCACACTCAGTTGTCCGCCGGAAGGTCTGCAAGTCTTTAGTGACCTACCTCCTCACCCTTAAGTGCCAACCTACAGTGAATGCAGTTTTCCTCTCATCTGACCATCGCCAGCAAAGGGAATTAGCAGGTTTCAGCCACGCTGGGGTTGCCTAGGTTACTTTTGTCTGCGTTTGACAGCATTTGTATAAAGGAATATATTGGCTGCACGTACACATGTTCAGCTGAAACAGTGGTTGTTCAGATAGTGCACTGTTCCAATACCTCTAAAAGCATTGATCCTGATTTATTTTGTAGCTGAAGATTACATGTTGGACACATGCACATGTTCTAGCTGTGCATTTAATGTGGAGGACTGATAGGACCTGTACATGTTGAATGTGTTGAATGGGAATGTATTTGTGACTGTGGAAACGGTGCGTTTTGGATGACTGGATAGAGACTAACGCCTGTAGGTGGCAACCATACCTCATCAACAATTGAATCGCCTGCTCGCGCGCACGCACACACACAAACACAGTCGGAGAGACATCAGATCTAGGCTGTATGCGTTAATGCGATTGATCCCTGATAATTAACGACCGCTGGGTGATTTAAACGGGCAGATGGACGCGCAGGCAAAGTGGTCAAAGTTAAAGTGGTCCCTGGGCAATACGGGAACACGCTCACGCCTACACACACGCGCACCTACCCACTACATGCGCACACACACACATACACGTGACTCGAACACTCGCGCGCGCCAGATCTGTGCCTGGAGACCGTGATTTCAACGTGCTCGCTATTCAAGTCATGGACTGCAGCGAGCGGGGGAACCATTAGGAGCCGGTGGCAAAAAAACAAGAAAAAAAAAAAAAAAACGCTTTATTTGCAACACACGGATGATGATGATGATGCTGCTGCTGCTGCCACACCACCCGGATCGGACACATTCTCCCTGACAAGGGGAATTATTAGTAATAGCTGCGCTTATGTAATCGAAACACCGGATTGCTTTGAAGGGGGGTACAAATAGCATCCCGTGGATCTTTCCCCATTCTACTTGATAGAAAAATACTGTATTCCGCGTGCGATTTTTTTGTAGAGCAGCCTATGGCAACCCATTTGTCCTGATGCGACGCGTGTGATGGTTGCAGTGGGACGGATATCCTTAATTCTACCCAATAGGCGTTCTCAGGGCTTTTTTTTGGTAGGACGCTTGCACCCCTTTTTGCGCTGACCTTAACAATGCTTTAAATGGGTAATTAATTGTCATGTCGGTCCTCTGATCTTGTTCATTTTTTTTGAGTAAATGATCCGCGTGAAAAAATACAGCTTGACTCTCAAATCCAAAAGAATAAGTCCACTTTGGTTGTTTTTTTTTGCTCTATGTGGGATTTGATTTAGCGATCTTTCACAGAGGAAAACCACCGGTGGAAGTCAATTTTGGACTGTGACTGGTTCTGGGGGAAAGAAGGGCCTATACAGACTTGATCCCCCCCCATCAAAAAAACTCTGCAGGGTTTCCTCCTCCTCAGTCCAGAGGAATATCTTCAAGTCCAAAGGGGTTACTGCTGCTCCTCCGAGGGCTCTCATCGGCGCTCAGTGGACAACCGAGGGGGATGGTGGCCGCACCGCAGATCCGCACAACTCTTTCTGAATGTTTGGCATTTTTCGCAGGCGAGCATCTTGACTTGTGATCGAGAGAGACGCGGACTGCAGCAGCCCTCCAAAAAAAAAAAATCCCCCTTCACATGGAGATTTGTGCTTCGCTCGTGCTGCAATTCTTGAAAACGGGGACCGGGGCCCTGCTGGTTTTTCCTCCACTGCTCTCAGCCTCGATTTCATTCATTCGAAAAAATGCGTAAGTATTTTATTTTTTGTTGAATTCAGTCCAATTGAGGCTATTCAGCGTGCTGTGCTGTTGTGTGGCCCCGTGCAAACCGATTCATCGCCATTTAACCGGTGATTTCTGCTTGGCTGGCAGACTTCAACGGAAAGAAAGATACTTTTTTTTTTTTTTATCTTTTGATATGTTCTTTTCCCATCTCTATGGGTAGCTGTCGCATTCCTCTTTCGAGCGTGTGCGATTGTGTGTGTGTTTCAGAATGTGTGCGTGCGTGTGTGTGAGATATATATATAGATAAAGATTGATAGAGACTGGAAAGGGGTTGAGGAGGTGTGTGTGTGTGTGTGTGTGTGTGTGTGTGTAGGGGGGTTAGCTGGTGCAACAAATTGTGTGTTTGAGCGCTTGAGACTGGGTTTGTGGTAGCCCCTGTTGCCAGCAGGACATTACTGCTAGAAAAAGGCCTACGTCATATGGTAATTCAAATTCAGTTCAGGTATTCTCAGCATACACGTTTGCAGCAACAAGAGCGCGGGATTGGCCAGGTGGGCAGGCTGCCCCTCAGGAAAGGACGCTTTGAGTGGGGATGTGGTGAAGCAGAAAGGCTTCAGGTCAAGCTTTATTTTGCAGAATCTGCTCATGCACACACATTTCCCCTCTGTCTCTCTGTGGTTCTGCTTGTTGACCCAGTATGTCTGCAAAACCCCAGCCAAGCCACCCATGGGTGATATGAATGAGGTTGTCATTTCTCCCTACCACAGGTTAACAAGAAGTACAAGGTGCATTTAAAAAAGAGTTGTTGCTTTGGCAATACAGCCTCTTTTCTTTTCCCTTTTTTTTTGTTGAAAATGTGAATAGGAGCTGTCCATCAGTGGGAGGTGCTGAAATGCCTCGATGCTGAAAATACTTGTGTGTTGGCTGAAATGGGCAGAGGGAGCCGCATTTGGAGCAGACATCACATCTGAAATTGCCATAGTGCTTCTGCAGGCAAAAGCACTGCACTTAAAAACCTGAACCCGCTCTTCCTCAAGTGTACGCTCTCATACGCACATCTGCCGATTTTACAACCTGCTTGTAAAATGAAGGACAAACTCGGGAGTGTTTAAGATTGGGGCTGTCAATTTAGGGTTGGTTACCACAATATTTGCCTGCCCATTTTAGTTCACCTATAGCTTTGATTGGAAGTTTGAAGATTAAGCGGTGAATTGAATCATCTTAAATACAGCAATATAGGGTTCTGTTAACAGGAGACAGATTGGTTCATTTACTCCTTCGAATCAGTGGGCTCTTTAAATGTGTGAGAACCCAGAGAAAATTATAATTTCAAGTTTGAAAATGCCAAGTTATTGGTTGTGTTTTCACTCATATGATATGCAAAAAATATTCAGCAGCTTTACGGTTACATTTTAAATTGGCTTTACATTCAGTTTCAGGCCTGGATTATTTCAGTGCACCCTAATATGCTGGTAATTGCTAAAAATTAAGGCCAGCCAACAATACGTGTCTCAATAGGGCATTGGGTCAACATGAGCCACCTGAGCTGCTACACTGAGCTTTTGAGACGTTCCACCGTGTGGATTTCAAAGGGGGTCAGAAACATTGTTTATACAATCAGTGCAATTTTCTGCCTGGTTGAGGGCTGGTGACCATTACTGCCAGGGTGGCAAACATGATTTCCACGCTTACCGAATAACGCAGGGACCCGTCATAGCCTGTGGATCTGCTTTTGTCACCTTGTAATATTCCTCAGTCATCAGGTCAGAAACGGCGAAGCATAATAAATGTGTTCGCTCTGACAGCCGCTGCAGTTTTGGCATTTACCTGCCTGCTAAGGGAATGGATGTACACCATGCCAGGACCACTCACCAGAAAAGCTCTGACAGAAGCCTTCACTGTGGGAAATAAGCACTTGGGCGAATAGATTTCTTTTCATGCGTGACACACATGTAGTCAACCACTGGTTCAGAACAGGGTGACTCATCTAACCATCCTCCTCAGTAAAACACTGTTTGTTCTTGCACAAATTGCTGCGTAAAAGAGGTAATTTAGGTATAATAAGGGCTTTACGCGATGCAGTTCCACCATAATATTGCCCTCTAAATTTCTTGTGACAAGCTGCCTTCTTACACCTCGGACAGACATTTGTAGAGAGCTGATTCATGGTGCCTTCTTTTTCTTTTTTTCTCCTCTTGCATCTAGAAATAATACACTAACATCATAGTTCTTAGGATTATATGCACCCGTTCGTCCCGGGTTGTAATGTCGCTTTTTCCCGCTTTTTCCTGCCATCATCAACTTAGCCGCATTTTCCAATTGTGAAACATCACAAAAAATGTACATCACAGAGGCTCCAGCAAAAATGTTCAACAATGTTCAACTTCAACAATCAGCCCTCTGTAAAAGTCAAAGATTTCTTCTATTGAGCCACAGGAAACAAAATAATGAGCAAAACGGGTCTGCCCAGGGTTTTGACACACAACAACAAGCATGGTGGGACGTTAATCACGGATTTATTTTAAGGACCAGTCAATGTTTCAGATGTCAGTCAAACTCGGATTTCCTAATCAATTTCCAAAACTCATGGCAATAGCAATTAGCAGATAAATGATTAATGGACATCAAAATAACACACAGGTCATTTATCAAGCAAAGTCCCAAATATTATGCTGGTTCCGACAGCTCAGATGTGAGATGAAAATATTGCCCTTTTGTGTAGCTTCTTCCTTTTATTTTGTCAATGACCTTCTGGCCAGCCTGAAACCCCTCTTCGTGTAACGATGATGTTTGTTACACTCATAGACTTTATATAAGAACTGGACGTAGTCACCGTGATGTCACTCATTGTTTTGTGGACTGCGGTTTTGAAACCTCTAGTTTGGCATTTTAGCTGTCTCCATCTTTGTATTTGACTGTCGCCATCTTGGCTTTTTGCAACCAAAAGTGCCACTAAAGGGGTGGAGCTAAGTGCAACCAAACAATGAATAAGACATTTTTAGGTGACCAAAATATTACAATTAACTTTCATGAAGTGGAAACACACTGAGGTTAAAGTTTTAAGATGAAAACACAGACAACTCCCAGACCTTGACAATGCCATGGTAGCTCCCTGTCAATCACAAGGTAGCCCCGCCCCAAAGCATAGCTTTATGGTCTATTTCACTCTAAATGGACCATAATGTACAATGAACATCATGCTGTATTGAAGAAGACTTGAAACTAGAGATTGAGACCATAAACTCATGTGTACAATGTCTACTGAGGTAATAAAGCACAAGAGAATTAGGGTCATTTTCTCATAGACTTCGATACAATTAAACTTATTTTTGCAACCAGAGGAGTCGCCCCCTGACGGCCATTAGAAAGAATGCAAGGTTAAGACACTTCAACATTGGCTTCACTTTTCAGACCCAGAGGTTGCCGTCTGGTTTGTGCATGTGAGCGTGCCCCACTAGGATTCAATCTGTCAACAGCCAAAATGCCAATACATTTTCAAATTACTATCTTCGGCCTTGCACTTATACTTTTAGGGATTGATGGGGTAGTTAGTGTTTTTGAGGGATATGCTTTACTATATGGGGGCACTGTTTTGTTGTTTCATCAATTTATATTGGCGTCTTGGCCTTCTGCATACTGATATGAGAATTGGCATTTGGAGTGGCGATAAATTATGGCCGAGATTCTGTCTGGTTGTCCCGGTCCCTCCAGCCCTGTGCTTTTTATCTTAACTAATACAGCAGGGTTGTGTGCATTTCTGTATATGTACATAATGTCTCGGTGTGACATAAATAAGCGAGTGGGATGCAGCTTGAGATAAGGCTGAGTTCCAGTCGGCTCCATTTTGATAGATAGCACTCTGTAGCTTTCCAGTGGTACCTCCAAAAACATGTGTTTGTGTCGAGTCAAGAGACAGGCCGATCTGAGCGAGTTGAACTGCTCGGGTGTGAGAGAGTCCAACGCATGCCAGGCTAGAGAGACTTAGTATTCACTGTAGCAGCTTAAGTTATGCCTTTGTGCACCAGAAAGGGGGATTATTCAGCGAATCCTGCTCTGTGTCATTCACGAGTCTGCATTTCTAAATCAACAAATATTAATGTGGAGATTTGAGAACAGGCTGTATCTGCTTGTGTGTGCCTGCCGACCTACGACAGTTCATTACCGCTGAGTGCGCCTTATGTGCAGTGACAGTGTTGATGCCTGCAATACAAAAATGTAACTTATGGCACACATGTCATTATGACACATTCACTGTTTTGACTGTAGCCGTTGGTGCCTTATTTCACCATCTGTGTTGTGTACTACGTGTCTGTTGTGGCCTACAGCAGCAACCAGCCATCAACTCCAGTGAGAGCCTCTGATGGAAAGAGTATGCTCAGGCTACGGCTACCACGTTTCTGCCTCTTCAGCAACCAGCCACTTTCTGCAAATGCCATAATGCCCGTTATAGATTCCTCTACAGATTTACCAACAGCCTACACGTACACGTAGAGTTTAGCGATAACGCTCAGCAGTCAGCATTATTTGCTGTGATTATAGGTATGGTGATGCCGTGATGTGAGGCACAGCTGAGTGCCGCCCACTGCTCTGAAGAATGCATAATCACAGTAAACAATGTCCTAAAGCCAATTATGGCTTTTATACAACCGTTTCACTGCCTTTATTTTGTACCATTTCAAAAGTTTTCAACAGAGTGTAGTAAAATCAAGACATATCACAGCGGTTGATACAGATTACAGGAAATCACAGAAAGCTGTGCATCATGGGAATTATTCCTGGGAATGTGTTGGACTGTGTTTTTACAGCTGGTTTAATTTTGGATCCGATCCCAAGCTGATAAAACACTCTGATTAGTCAAGTTCAAAGTCAAACCAATCCCTCATTGAATCTGTTATGTCCTCTCTATTTTATTAGCAAGAACAGTGAAAACATTTAGCAAAGTTAATCATCTCCCACAAAGTATGGTATTGATTTGCGGGTCAAAAGACGTCTAGACATGGAGGTTAAATGTAAGCTAAATTTACCATCTTCATATAGCTATTGATTTTTGAAGCAATTTTCCTTCCCGATACCGATGCCACTACCTGAACTTATGTTTCGGCCTTTCAGATAGCACTGTGTACGTCTTTTGACCTGCAAAACACCAAATCAACACTTATTAGGATATAATCTACATGGAAAACATGGGTGTTGATTGTTGTAATGGTAGTCTTTTGATTTTTGTTCAATATATGCTTAAGGCTTTATATTAAAACATTCTGTTAATAAAACCTGCTGACTATTAAACCTGTAAAATGGTTTAAACACGATTCTGATTTCAAAATGAGATTCAATACTGGATTCAGAAAAATGCTTTTGAATCCCAATTTGAGGAATATACAATCAACTAAGTAGGACGCTACGAATTG
Source organism: Anarhichas minor (assembly GCF_050575085.1). NCBI lineage: Eukaryota > Metazoa > Chordata > Actinopteri > Perciformes > Anarhichadidae > Anarhichas > Anarhichas minor. The sequence goes on from NW_027466513.1 coordinate 2,378,892, forward strand.
CATGGCATGCAATGGTCACAACAAAAGTTAATTAGGATGAAATGTATATTTATTGTTCTCCTATGGCAAGTCACTAAGACAAACAAGAAACTGAAATCGTCAACCTATGTTTTGAATATCACACACTCCCAGTGTAGGCTTAAAAGGTGGCTCTTGTTCCTTCATGGAGGACCACAGCTGGGATTCACAGATGTTCCAATGAATTATAAAAAAATAAAAAAGTCAAAAACAAAATGTCCAGAGAAACCTCAAAACACGTACAGCATAATCTGTCTCTCCTCTGTCCATCTGTATAGTCAGTATGTTCCTGTCAATTCTTTGCCAAATCATGAAGCTATTGAGGGTTTGGAACATACTGATGATATGGATGGACAGTGAAAAGAAGAATATTATGCTGCAGGGGGGGAAGTTTCTGTATACAAATTGATACGTTGTCGTAACCGTCAACTTGGCCAGCTTTTGGGATCCATGTTGGAACTGCCACAAATCATTCTTTGCAAAGTAGCAAGCTAAAAACATAAAAAAGCTATGAATTGAGTGTTTGGTCTTAATATATAAAAACAAAATTTTTTATGTGTACTGTTACCATTGCGACTGTTGCCGGCTACCTTCCGTATAAACTAAACCGACTTACGGCAAGTCAAAGAATCATTGAGGTGAAGTTTTGGAGTAAAAACTAAAACAAAGCATAGAGAGCCAGAGTAAATGAGTAAAATGTAACAATTGATGCCTCATCCATACATTAAAGCATGATTAGTAAGCTAGCTAGCTGGCTAACTAGCCAACAGCCGGCTAGTTATGTAGATTGCTAATTCTGTTATGTGTAGTGCTATTAAAGAAAATGAGACGAGCAGCGGGCTACTAGGTCTTACAGTCCATCCGCCTTACTCCCTGCCGCTCCGAAAGAGGAGAAGCTACCTGGCTAACTAGCCAGCCTTCCGTTTGCGGAGCTGCGTCTGCTCTCTTCTCCGCAAGTTGCGAGAACAATTTGCGGCCCCACCAACATGTGTTAACTTGACACCATAACTACTAACAACAAACACCATTTTCTTTTGAAATGGTCATCTAAAACAGCTCAATGTCCGTTCTACTCCTATTCTATTTCCATGGCGGACATGCTACACTTGGTGCGGCGCACTGCTCAAAATGTCTCTAAAGGCAGCTTAATGCTAAAGACAGCATGCTAACATGCGCACAATGACAATGCACATGCTGATGTGTTCAAAATCTTAGTTTAGCCTGTTAGCATGCTAACATTTGCCAATTGAACTTTTTGTGGTTTGACTCATAGTGCCCATTAGAGACCCACAGAGGGCAGAGGAAATAATTAAATCTTTACACTGCAAAGAGCACAGGAAGATTACACTGTATGTGCAACACGATCAATCCTTATTGTAAGTCTGCACAGCTCCTGCTTATCTTGCTATATAACACAACTACACAGCAGAGTCCAACCCACACCAAAGAGAGCCATATGAGTGTTCTGCCATTTGATGCATCAAGTTCAAACCTAGTGTAGGTGAAAGCAAGCCCTTGGAAGGGCTTTGCCACAAAGCTCATTGTCTCAGCTTATCAGCCACAAATTTACTCCGCCTTACTGAGATATTCCCTTAGAGAATTAGGGATAGCAGCTGAAGCGATGACGGTCATGATGATTCTCTGTCTCTCTCATGTTCAATGCCCTCCCTTCTCTTTCTGTCTCCCTCTCTCTAACTTTACCCTATTTATCTAATTCCCCACATATGTACATTTTTATCTCCTGCCAGTTCATTTAGCTGAGATGTAATTGATGAGAATATCTTGACATTAGGACTTTCATGTTGCAACTCACGAGGAACAGAAAGTGATTCATGATGCATTGAAGGAAATTACCAAATCAGCGTAAGAATGAAATGAATATCTCGTTCATTAATGCTTTGGCAAACAGCTTAGATTCCAGTTGCTGGAATACATTAGATTGGCTTAATTGGCAAAGATGAAAACCCAGTAACTGGCGCCAAGTCAAACACTACTAAACCGAGAAGGGAATCTTGTAAGTCTGACAAGAATGCCTCTTTAGTGTGTGGCTGAAAGTCGCCTCTGCTACATTTCCCCCCTTTTATGACGTCTCTCTTTAACCACAGTGTTTTCTGGGCTTGAACAAGGCTGTTCGAACATCTCGTTCCCTTGTTGCCATGTACTAATACATAATTGGTGAACCTCATTCTTTGCCACAAGGGCATTTTGTCCTTCAAATTCAAAGGGAAAAAAGAGTAAAGCTCCTACGATGCTGTTCTTTGTGTCTTGCATTCTCAATAATTACACAAGGTCCCTTTCATTTGTTGTGACATACATTAAGCCTCGAATAAGTATCCAACGCAGCTAGAGTACTTCAATGACAGTTGCACTATAGTTTGATCCTTTACTTGTTTTCTGCATCTTGTGACTGTTTTACATCACTGAAGACACATTTGTCTCATTGAGTCGCCGATACCATGTTTTATTCATCACAGTTACCGAACCTTTAAAACAATGTCTGGATCCGCAGATCTGCAGGATGAGAATCCTAGAAGACCTAAAGGCTCAATTTAGTTATTTTATATATTTTCCATTAAAACTTCTTTAAAACAAACACTTCATAGGCTTTAAACATGGTATAAATTAGACAATAAGATATAAATAGTAGCAGGTTATTCAGACTAAGTATTGTTTCTGGAAACACACATTGCCATTGTTTTTTTTCTATTGCCATTTTCCAATGCTTCAATTTGTTCTCAGTTTGTTTAACTGGGTGGCGGCAGAAATCTCAGACACAGACGTCGAAAAACCTAAACACATCTAAAACCATGTGTATGGCTCAACAACACTTGGCTTAACCCAAAAAACAATGCTTTATGTGAGTTGGGTGCTTAATCAATGGTTAAGTTTGATAATAGATTAATCCTTTAAGTCATTTTTAGGTCAAAAACTGCCGAAAACTATACCTGCTTATCAAATGTGTTTATATCATTGTAAATATGAATATATGTTTAAGACGACACCTTTTTCCACTATTATCTGCAATTAAACAGAACAATTAATTAAGGGGAGACACTACAGGTGAATAGGATAAAAATGTTGTAACTCCATTAAACATATCCAGTTAATGACTTACTTTAAGACAATTATACATTTTTGTATTACATGTTTTCGAAAATATTATGTTTAAATATGCAAATGAAGGTACACAAAATGTGTTCACATTTGCATAAATTAGCACACAAACCCTTCTGTGAAAATCTTCAGAATATAGGCTGGAATAAATCTGCAACGGTTGGTGTATGTAAGAGCTACTGAAGCGGAGATTTCTGGCTCAGAGTCTTAGTCAGAGCCTGTTTTGTAAAATTACAATATTTTGAGGACACTACAGGTAGTATGGGTAAAAACTTCAACTAATAGTTATCCCCATGAAAGTTCCCCTCTTGGTGACTTACATTAAAACAGTTACTTTTTTTATTACAGTTATTCTGAAATGGTATTTAAATATGCAAATGAGGCATTATCTAATGCTAACTTTCTGTGAACGAAGGCAAATTCTACAGACGCAAATAGACAATGTGCAGTAGAATAAACCCCTAAAGTAGTATTTTAGATAGGGTTTTTTCCACTAATCTCAAAGAGGGCGTGGTGTGGAAGCAGAATAGCCCAAATTCTCAAAATTGACTAGTTCATGGAAAAACAATGTTTTCGCCTGTAGTGTTTCACCTTAATTAATGAAGAGGGAAATCAGCAGATTAATCAATAATGAAAATATTCATTAGTCACAGCCCTAATTATTTGTTACACCTGAAGCTCAGTAAGTGTTTCCTTGTAATGTCTTTTGTGAATACACAGCTGAAGCTATATTTTGCAAGCTTGTCTAAATAGCACCTGCTGTCTGGACTTTAATTAACCATGCGGGGAATACGGACACCAGCTGAGGGGGGAGTCCTGAGTCTTTAGCTCATTCACACCTTTGGTAATGAAAATGACGTAACAATAAGGGCCATTTAATAATATTAGAGAATGTAGCACTGCTTGACTAACTTACCTACTACGTGTGGTGCAGGGTTTTTTAATTAGCAAGACCTGTCATCTGATTAGATAAGGATGCATCAGTGTCCTGGATACATAAATACACATTGTGTGTGTGTCCAGTCAGACAAAGTACTCAGAATACAACCTTGGTTTTCGGTGAAAACTTTGTATTTCTTAGCCTAAATGTCAACTTTTCAGGCACTGAAAATAAATGAGCTTTGTCTTTAGCAGCCATGTATAGTGGGTTTGGCAGTGTTACTCCCAACCCACATTGTAGTTGTTTTGTGCATTTGAAAATTAACAGAACTAAGAGTCCACAGCCATGCTAGCAGCTCTGTGAGGCTGTAAAGCACAGTGATGCTTTGTAATAAATGCTAAAGTCAGCATTCAAATCCACATGCTGATGTTTAGCAGGCACAATGCTTACTAGGCTAAACATTTAAATTTAGTGTGTTAACGCGGTGACATTTTCTTATCAGCACCAAACATAAAGTACAGCTCAGGCTTTTGAGATTTACAGGTATTTGGTCACAAACTACAGTATTAGAGGAATTACATTTTCTTCCCCCTGATCAGAACAGTAGTGCCAGCATTTCAGGGTAATTCATGTTGTCAAGACATTTCAATCAAAACCACAAAAGCCAAAAGACAGATGGTCACCCATGCCACTAGCATGACTAAATGTTGTATACCTCTCCTCAACTTTTTGTGGTTTGACTCATAGTGCTAATACCAGACCCACAGAGGGCACATTTATACCCTGCAGAGCAGCTTATATGTGGAACACGATGAATATATATTGTATGCCACCCACTAACAAGTATGCACAGCCTCTGCTTATGCTGCTACACAACTACAAAGCACAGTCCAACCTACACCAAAGAGAGCCATATGAGTATTCTGCCATTTGATAGTCAAGGTCATACCTAGTGTAGAAGAAAGCAAGGCATTGGAAGGGCTTTGCCTCAAACCTTTCAGGCGCTGAAAAGAGCTTAATTTTCTAGTTTGACAGCCTTGTATTGTTATGTTGATATAAGAGGCTTGAAAAATACTTCTGAAAGGGAAAGAGTTTATACAAACCCAAAGAGGAGCATGCACCTTCTGAAATTAAGTAAAAATCAGCAACATTTAAGTAGCGTGCATGTTTTCACAATGCATTCTCAATAGATCATATCGCAACAAGGATTGCATATTTCTCATTTTTATTTTTGTTTTATTTGTAGATGAACTCTCATTAAGTCTAATTTGATAAAGCCCACAGTGATGTCTTTAAATTGCGTTTCTTCTCCAACTAAGTTTACTCATATGAGACAAAGAAAACCATCAAATTCTTAAATTGAAAAAGCCAAAACCATGCAATGTTTGATATTGCTGCTGAAAAAATGACTCTGTGATTAGTTCTCATTTAAGTTCCTGTCAATTGAGTAATTGTTTCAGCTGTAATCAAAAGACTCATTCAACAAATCGGCCAAAAGAACACCGACAGCTATTTTGTAACCATCATGTTTTTTTTTAGCAAAAAAGCTAAACATTCTCTGATTTTAACTTGTTAAATATCAGCTATTTTATGATAATCATAGGAATGTAAATTGAATCTTTGGGTCACAATTTTCAGATATTCTTTTTCAACAAAATCATTGACTTATTACAAAAACGGTTCAACAGAAAAGTAGTAAAGCCGCCCTGAAAAATAGTGTTGTGGGATTGAAAATATGATTTGAGCCAAACAAGCATCCATATCTCTATTCACAGTCGTGTTTTCTCATTCTTGGGTAGTGATGACATGTAGACTCCGTATCATGAGTCATTTAATATAGCGTAGAGCAGCTAGGCTAAGGGGCATATGGCCATGTTGGAGCAGAGCCATGTGGCTTGAAGCGGGGTAAACGGATGGGCAGAGATTGTTGGTGCATTAGCAGTTCGGCTCCGCATCATGTTTCACTGTTGTTTCTACAGAGAGCACACTGTTTATCCAACAGCAGTGAATAAAACATTACAATTGTCTTCTTTATTTTTTTTGCTGCATGTTATAAGAAGTTGGTTTTCTAGGGAATTAGGGCTGTCACACTGTAAATACCGTTTGTCTGTGCATAAAGATGAGAGAGAGCAAAAAAGAGAGACAGAAGGAGAGGGAGAATGTCTGTGATCCACTAAAATATCCTTGGCGACGAAAGCCGGTGTATTCACACATTATTCACGGATAGTTTGTACCAACACTAACATTCTGCTAAGGCTATGATCGGCTGTGATCGGCTGTGATCGGCTAAATGCACCAGAGGAAATGCTGCTGCAGAGTTACAGAGCTGACGATGGACTGTGTGCGTCGACTGTTGATTATGGGGAGAGCCTCTGGTTCTATCTATTTCATATTCATGAGCCAAATGGTTCATGTTGTGTTATTCATGAACAAATTAGACGTTCAAAACACCAGCGTAAGCAAGGCCGTATGCAGAACATATAGAGACCATCCTAAGGAGCTGTCGAAATGAACTGCTGATGCTTAATCTATCTCCATAGAAATAGATCGGGAGTAAAAAAGTCATTGAACAGTTGCCACGGTCATTTGACAAGTACAAAAATTGCAGATTGTTGTTAGTTGTTACGGTGATAAGATAACACATGATAGTGGGGCCATAAATGGTTGGCGTAGCTCTCCAGGAAGAGAGCAGACACAGCTCTCGGATGGCTGGCTAATTAGCTTGTTAGGTAGCTTGTCCTTCCCCAGAGCAGTGGGGAGTGAGGCGGAGGGACCGTTAGAGCCAGAGCTGCTGCTTTTTCAGCTCATTTTCTCTAACCAGTGTAGCATTAAAGCATAACAGAATTAGCAAGCTAGCTAACTAGCCAGCTGCCTTTTAGTAAGCCAGCTAGCTTGTTGATTCCACTATGCTTTAATGCTACACCGGTTCCAGAAAAGAAGCTCGTTTTAGTCGTCACTGCAAAACCTCAAGTTAGCTTACTACAGTGACCACAATGCAACAGCCGCTCTTGACCATCATGCTATGTTTATTTGAATTGGAATGTCAGTTCTATTTATTTATTTAGTTTGAATTAATTAATTAATTTACCAGCGACAGTGCACATTAGTCAACATTTCAGTTTTCACCTCAATGTAAATGTTAGCTAGAGAGCTAATTTTCATCTGTAGTCGCTGGGCAAAGCTCCTATTCTATTTCTATGTAGCCTGTATACCACCTTTTTTTTGGTACACAATCCTTGGCTGCTGTCCTTACAGCAGTTTCCACCATCTACAAGCAGTAGTGAAGCGAAGACAGTCTTTTTTTTATATATTTATATCCTGTTTACTGTATGAGGTTGAGAGCTGACCGCCTTGTAAGAGAACCGGCTTTGTTCTGCCTCTCTGATCAGCTGGCTTGCCAGCAGTCGGGACGGAGCAACAGAAGTGTGTCCAATCAAGCTGAGCCCTGTTTTCAAAAGGCCCTGGGGTCCTCGGGCAGAGGCCGCGTTTATGACCCGAAATCGAGGAGACGAGCATGGCCCTCTTCCAAGCCCTCGAGCTTGTGTATTCTGTTTGAGCATATCCAGAGGAAAAGGGCAGCGCTGCAAGGAGGCCCCATGAGACACCTGTACATGTGTAACTGACTGTGTGTGTGTGTGTGTGTGTGTGTGTGTGTGTGTGTGTGTGTGTGTGTGTGTGTGTGTGTGAGAGAGTGAGAAAGTGCGTAAACAGTGTTTAGGATGGACGAAATAAATCTTGCTAACCTTCAAACCTGCTATGATTGGGTTTTTGTGTGTGTGTGCGTGTGTGTGTGTGTGAGTGACACAGCAATAACAATGGAATCATTAGATGCACAGTGTAAATAGTATCACAGCTGAAGAAATATTCAGGTCAGTGAAAAAAAATAAAATAAATGACGACAACAGCATATCGTCACTGTCAGCCATAACAAATAGAGTCTGCTCAGTTTTGCTAGAAATTACCATGGACAAAGTCGATTTGAAAAGCACTTCATTTACATTATCCAAATGAGAAAGGACAGTATTGTTTGTGATTACAATGCGGTTGGTCAATTACTGTAATGGTGTGGATTTATAGCACATTAGGTGATCAGAGTGTTTTACACCGCAGTGGGCCTCGTCTCTTCCTGGGTTGATCCCCAAACTGAAGGTCACAATCGCAATTCAATGACTTTGTGGGCCTGTAATCTATTTCAACAGACCATTTGTCTAAAATTGACTGCGAATTAGATTGATTGGTTGTGGTTACTGATGAAAATATGAAATACCTGGTGAGTATCATAGCTCAATATTTGATAATGGCCCGTAGAAATGATGCTGTGAAGGTGCTCAATATGATTTTATACCTCGAGTACAAATTGTGCTTCAGAAATGCTTCTGCCTCACATAATTACACATACATCCTTTCAATCCTTCAAGACTCTCATCTCCAAACACGCACAACAGGAAGTAATTGCACCATTACAACAGGAATGTTAGCTGGATGGAGACTTTGAGTCAGCCACCTCAACGGTTGTTTTCGTGTTGTTTTCCTGTAATGGTTTGTTTTCCTCAGAGTGGATCCATGCCAGCATGGCCCATAATTTTGCCTTGCTCCTGGTGATCAATAGGCATTAACTTGAGACAAGTGCTTTGTCAAGTAGGTTGTTCAGCGGATGTCAAGGCAGCTCTCTGCTTTACTCAGACATGAACGTGAAACCTTCATTCACCTGAATGAGCCAACACTCTTCTCAACCTGAATGAATGATGAATTCCACTCACTGGGCTCTCATTGCTTCGTGCTTATGATATTCAAATAAAAAAAAAAAAAACACATTGCAGCTGTTCTGGAGCTTGGAAATTATCCATCAAAATCTGTTTCTGGATCAGTCTGAGGTGGGAAAAAGGCTCCACTGGCACCTATAATAACGCGTTAACTTGCCCAGCCCTAATATATACAGTATATATATACATATATATATATATATATGTATATATATATACACATACTGTATATATTTATATATATACACACGTTTTTACAGGTGTCGCAGTTTCCAACCCTCTTTGCAAAACCATCAAATCTCAAACCAATATGCACCTGATTTGACATGTCAAGTAGGGATGTTAATGAACCAACAATAAGAATTTTGAACTGTTTTTTTGTTTTTGTTAAAAGCTGAGCAAAATTTAGAGGCGCAGCTTGTCACTTAGAGGAGAACATCTGGCCCACCTTAAGTCTGAGCCGGAGTGTGGCTAGCTTCGGGGCTAACACCCTTAACTCTAATCAGCAGGTAGTATTTATGTATTTTTAAGTATTGTATCGTATTGTGTTGTATTGTGCTCTACAGTGTTTGCTGTCGCATTGTACTGATAATATTTGACTTGTAATATCCTGCCCAGGGACTACAGATGAAAATGAGCTCTCCAGCTAACTTTGGCACATTTACATTGAGGTGAAAACTGAAATGTTGATTAATGTGCACTGTCCCTGGTAAATAAGTAAATTAAATAGGTAAATTAATCAATATTAAGCACAATTTGAGACTTGACGCACTCTCTTTCTCTCTCTCTTGACCGGACACTCGCTAACGTTACGCCGGGCTTACATTACACTGGTGCAAACCCTGACAGAGTATGCCAGGCAGACACAGAGCTGCTATCTCTCCTGGACAGGTGAACTGGGGACACGGCTGCCTGTTTTGCACATAGCAGGTTATCGTTGTAACTGGGTGGCTTTTTAGGCACTACAACCACAGCGCCCCTGCATGCAAGGGTGCTAATTTTGCCGGTTAATGATTGGCTAACGAGGGTAAGGAAAAAAAAAATCTAAATTAGCATCCCTAATGTCAAGTTACACAGATGTATTGATAGAGACATGTAAGTTGCCTTTGCTTACATAATGATGCAATGTAAAGCATTTAGCATGTCAAATGTATTAAATTATGAAGCAGTTGCATACTCATGTGCAGCTCTCTGTAGAGTAACACTGTCTGAATGATGAGGTATGATACGATGAATAGGAATTTGCACAACAAAGACCTAATCCATCAGTGACTGGGGAGGCAGAGGATGAGGCAGTGGACTTCGAGATGTGCAACAGGAAGGATAATTTAATTATTGAAAATCTTGCGGGCTCCATCCTTTACTTTCCCCTATGGTGTTCAAGGTTAATTACCATAAGTTCAGGCCAATCCACCGCCAAGGCACGAGCGCGGGGGACCGGAGGAAAGGCGCCACACCGAAATTCAATTTTATTAAGATGATTGTGCATTCAAGCAATATTTTCCAGCACGCATCGATTCTTCAGTGGAGACTACCGTCGGGCAGCTTCAAAGAGTTGCCCCAATTTTTCTACATAACTTACTAATTGTCCCCTCCTCTCACTGATATCACAGAAAGAAATAAAAAATACAACAATGCAGGACATTTACTTGAGGACCAAGCGCGTGTAAAAGGTAATATGACATGTCTCCTGAACCGTAGCCTAAACTGAGGCTCTTGTCTGTGAGATTAACTCAGGTGTTTGGCTTTTGCAAAGGCGCTGCAGAGAGACGCGGGCCATTCCAGACAGCAGCATGTTAGCGTGTCTCAGCCGTTTAGAGGATTGCTTGTGTAATGCCATCTGTATTCAGGGGATGAACACCCACTTTTACACCAGGGCAGAGAGAGAGGAGCAACAGTGACTTCAGCCAACATCTGTCACTTTCCCTCTATCTTCCATTCACTCATCCGCCAGTCGCTTTCATCCACTTAAAATGGTGACACAAGACCGGATATGTTAATTGAAGAAACAATCTACTCTGAATAAAAATGAATGTGGAGGATAGCGTTTGTAAATGTGTAGCATAAACTGCTACAAAACAGAACGGGGACTGGCTTCTGAGTTATTAATGAATAATTTGTTCTTCCTCATTTTTGGAGTGAATAAATCCAGTTTACAAAATGTAAATAATGTAGCAATGAAGGTCTATTCATGACATCTAAAAGCCTTTACACATTGGGGGCCTTTAGCTTATATTCACAGTTTTTGTCAAATATTACGCTGCAGAAAACCTTAATTTTTCAGAATGAGGTTTTATGAGCTTTCGCACCTTGAATAAAGCCAGTAGCTTAGGCTATACAACAATTTAGCCCAGACAGACTGCCAGACGCTGCTCTGGGTCAATAGGATCTCGGTCCACTGAAGGAGTCTATTCAAAACATTTTATTGAAAAAGTGCTGCAAATGTCGCAAATTTGCTGCCTGTACGAATAGTTTTGACGCAAAATAATTGCGGGCGAGTATTTCGCATTTTTGTGTTGTTTATTTGTCACGTCCCCGGTGGAACTCTTTATCCAGAGGTTCTAGTAGAAGCTGCACACTAGAGTTGAAATGATTAGTGAATCGACAGAAAAATTATTGGCAACTGTTTTGCTAAAAGAAACGATCTAAAAAAACTAAAGAAAAATGCACTTCCTTGTTCCAACTACTCAAATGTGAGGATTTTGTTGCTTTATTTGTCTTTTGATCCTGAACTGAACATCTTTAAGTTTCGGAGAGTTGGGATGGGCATTTTGCTAAATACAAAAATTGGCAGATTCACTGATAATGGAAATAATCGTTGGCTGTAGACCTCATGCAGAACATTTTGTATCGAGTTATGAATTCTTGCTTTTGTGGCTGAAAACATATTCGTGTGCCTTAAAATGCAGAACCACCAATGGCTACTCGATGCTCGCTTTAAAAATAGACAGGGCTGCACATGACTTCATTTAATTCTATTAATTTGTTGATGTTAATATCATACATTACATAAAAAGAAAATTAAAATGGTTCAAATTAGTATGAATCCAAGTACAAAACGAGGACTCGAGAAAATGTATTTCAGCAATTTCCATAAATCAGTTCATCGGCGTATCCAGGAAACTAAGCTCCATATAGTCGGCTACACAAACATTTTTTTTTGTATTAAATACTTTGAAGGTCCAAAGGCAGTTGGCTATTAAACTACATCATATGCATTTTTTTCTTTGCAAAAGTATTTAAACAAGATCCACATGCAGAGCAACAGAAATCCAATTAACAGCGATGAGTGTTTATTGACAACTCATCGGAAAATGCTGTATCATGGGACTAAAGGGCTCTGATCACTAGATCGGTAACAGGCTCGCCAACAGACCCTCCTGTTTGGTTTTGTCTTGACCTTCTCTGATGACAACGCCATCAGATACAAGACGAAGAAGCTCAGTTTGAAACAGGCTGCCATCGGCCGCCTGTTTCAGTCGGCATTATCCAATCTACTTTGCAAGGTCACAGTCGCTGCATCCTGTGTTTAGCGCCGCCCAAGACAACTGTGATTGGTTTAAAGAAATACAACCAAACCAAGATGTGACACCTGACACTTCACTGTAATAGTAAATGGTCCATGATGATCAACATGATGCCGCATTGCACAGACTGCAACTACTTGATCCTATAGGAATTGTTGGTACAGTTTGTCTGTTATTGATGGTAAATGAAGCACACAATGTAAAGCTGTGAAATACAGCTTTCTGTTGAAAAAGCGGTCACCCGCTGTTGTTTAGGAGACACCCCCTGTGTCTAAATGTGATGAGTTTGTCTTCATTTTATTTTGGCGGGTAGCTTTGGTGATAAATCATAGTTGCTTTTTCGAAAAAAAGGACAAGTCTGTTTTGTTCATCATTGTCCCCTTTATCCTTGCTGTGCTGTTCATCTTTGAAAGGCAATCCCAATCTTCACTCTGGCTAGGTTGAAAGTTATGTAAATGTATGTATCCCTTTCCTTACATTTTGTGTAATTTGACTGTCTGCAGGTGGCATTCTCTTTTTGTGTTTGTTCACTCACGTGGCTGTCGCTGCTCATGCCAACTGCCCCCCTGTTTATTCCCCAAAAAGCTGCTGTTGCTGCTCCAAGAAAAGCAGAAGCATCATTTTCTGTGCTGAACAAGAGTTTTCGTTTCTACAAGACCTACGAGACACCGAGTGCTTGCACAGCAGATGTTAAAGTTTTCATGACCTGGATATATGTTGAACCGCTACTCCGTGGTAGGAATTGTCAATAGAGAACAATAGATGTTGCTAAGTAGGTGCTACTTTAGGGTTTTGATGTGTTCTAAATTGGTAATCAGAGGTCGTTATTGACTTTATTGTACTGCCTTTGTGTTAAAAGGCGATTAACATATAGATTAACATACATATGATGGCATTATCTTTACGGGGCTTGTTGCACATCTGTATTCCGGTAGGATTCTGGATCGATTCTCGTGCAGCATCGGTCTTGTTTCATAAATGAGGAGCTTGAGTAATATGTGCCTCACACAGAAGCAACCCAGAGGAAGGTTTTCTGACTGTAGTCAACAGATAATAATTTAAACAAAAAAAAAAAAAAAAAGAAGCTGGAGGTTATATCCATTGATCTAAGCCACCTGCCAGAGAGACAATTAGTCTATCGGTTGGAATAAACAAGCACATCACAGACACTCACACACATACTGTAGGATTATTTTGACTCTAACCTTTTACCATTGCTGTCAGAACAAGGCCAGAACACAAAACGTTGTTGTTCAAATATAGCTCAAACGAGCACCTCTTCCCCCCCACAGACAGAACAGAGGAATGATTAGCACGCCCTACTTCCGTTTGCTATTAATTGACATGACATTATTTCGGTCTTGTAGTGTTTGTCAGGATCAAATAAACATGGTTGTTGTTTTTAATGTGGCACGACATAATAGATATAGAGTCGTTGATGATTACGTTTGAATGCACATACTGTCTGAATTTATAAATAAAATGCAACAAAACTGTTGAAATATCTTTCATCAGAAAATATGTAAAAATGCATACTTCGATTTTTAAATGTATATCTTAACATGCGTTTGATTTTCTCACATAATACTGTACGATAAATAGGTCATGTTGCACGTTTACACATTTTGGATTCATTCTCGTGTCGGGGAAGATGTCACTCGAGTGCACTAGAAGTGTCCGGGCAGCAAGTCGCACCATTTAAACAGAAACGCATGATTTAAAAAAAAAGCCAGGAGCATGAGTGCTGAAAAACAGCCCTCTTAAATATTGTACATAGAAAAGCAGTCTATCATAGCTCTTTCCATTTTGGAGCGGGCCCTGATTTTAATTACTATACATGGTGAATTAGCTAATGAATAATGAATGGCTTCCTCACACTAAGTGCTCTGACTGCTAATGCACTTGCACTTCTCTCACTACCCCCTCACACACTGCCAAAGTTGCTTTCTGATTCCGTCTTTTTTTAGGCCCTCTTCTTCCAAGTCTGATTCACACACACAATTTCTTTCCACCTCTGCTTTTTTTTTTTTACCACACTCATTCAGATTTGATTAGATTTTCCCTCTGTAAGGAATTATTTAGTGATGAGAGCAGAGAATGAGACGGAGTTAGAGAAAGGCTCCCGGATAGAGGGAGACAGATAGTGGTTCTCAGGGGAGTAAGGGGGGAAGGAGATAGGTGCTTCGAGGAAAGAGAGCGAAAAAGCTGGAGGATTAAGATGCAGCGGAGCTGCAGACATGCAGAGTGAGAGCGGGAAAGACAATGTAATCTATGTGCTCAGCGTGCACAACTTCAAATTCCATGGAGTTTAGATAAATACATATCATCCCGATGTCTGCATCAATTTGTGCCCCGGTCTCCTCCCACAGCACTCAGACATGCAGGTTACATGAAGTGGAGGCTCTGTTGGTGTGAATGTGTTTGCCTGTCTATATGTGTTAGCACTGTGATAGACTGGCGAGGGTGGTTCTCCCCCAGTGCATGATGGGAGAGGCTGCAGCCCCCCCAAGGCACTGAGCGCAACAAGTGATGTAGAAAATGGATGGAAGTATTTTGAATTATTTAAAACTGCTATAATCTCGTTCAAATGAACCGTCAGAGAAGTATCACCCAGCTCAGCTGTCTGGAGCATTTCAGCATCTTTCAGCTCTTTGTTTTGGTTTTTAAGGCCCACGACTTTACTGTCTTCGTTAATTTGAACCATCCTCTTTAATTAATGTCATCAGCTTGCAGCTGTTTTAGCTAAATAGCTGCAAAAACAACAACTGTGCACTACCTTCCCAGCAACACACGGCGGACAGACAGTTAGCGACTATGGGGAACGTCGAGGAGCAACGTATCCTCATACAAAGTTATTCCTCATTTTTCATGTGTTTTCCTACGAACGCCTGCAACATAATTCACTTTCCCGATGTTACATGCACACGGTCTTTTCCAAATAATTTCCATCTTCATAGGACACTTAGTGAGGGTTTAGGCAACAAAACGACATAGTTATGTTGAGGAATAGATTATCGTTTGGGTTAAAATAACCACAGAAGTGTCATCACCAAAGTATGCAAATTTCATGACAAAAAAAAAATCAACATTGACTTCTCGTTTCACATGGAGAACAAATAATGGTCGCTGTTTGTTGGGACCCATCCATCTCCACTCCCGCCCGGCGTGTGATTTATCGATCTTTATATGTCCTTGTTCAAGATTACGTGGATACCATACGGAAACATCTTCGTGGGATATTTTCCGTAGTGCTGGGTGAGACCAGCCTGAGGAGCATTTAGCAGCTAAAAAGCCAGGTATTTTTCTCAGGTATTGGTGGAGACTGCATTCTCCTGAGTCAGTCTACTGGCTGAAAGTCCTGTGTTTGTTTGACCCGTCGACCACTCTTTCCACAACTTCCGTCAGTTGCTCTGAGCGTCTAATGAAAGACGCTGGTGTGTTTACATTGGAGTTAGTGACAAGCCCGCTGCATCGCATACACGCGCAAAAAAGGAAGAATGGTTTG
The DNA here is from genome assembly GCF_050575085.1 of Anarhichas minor. Lineage (NCBI taxonomy): Eukaryota > Metazoa > Chordata > Actinopteri > Perciformes > Anarhichadidae > Anarhichas > Anarhichas minor. The sequence goes on from NW_027466513.1 coordinate 2,394,699, forward strand.
ACTTAAACACCATAGCTGACCGACATTATCTTTAGCCATGAAACAAATTCATACTTTTATAAAATCGTAAATAATTGACAATACAAATTGCACATTTGTGAACAAATACAAACGCATGGCTTGGGGTGATGCCGGCTACATGTTTGAATCAAACAACCGTAGGCCTACATGAAAGGGGAGGAAAAAAAAGCTACCTCAAACAAACAATAACCAGCAGCACAGCGGCAGGACAGCTTTGCCTTTAGGCAAACCGGGATTAAATATAAACAGTGTCAAACGTGTAAAGATAACCCAGGGTGATGTTAACTTGGTGTTAAATACCAAGGTTAACAGGCTAAAGACACATGTAGCTAACATGATGTCTGGTGCATTGGATTAATGCCCATGAACAATTGCAGCGTGATTCACAAAGGTGAAATTAATGTCAAAGACAAAACGAGTGCCTTAATTTCATATACAATCACCATCGCCATGCTGAACAGCGAAGTTATGTTTATTAACTTAACATAACGACTATATCATAAATCACAAAACTAAAGTTTTGCGTATGCATGCACAATTTAGCAAGAATATCTCACGGTGGCGTTTTAAGAGGCGGTTGCAGTTGTGGTGAGAGAAGCTTCCCCCATAAAATGATGCGTGTTGTGCAATTATTACATCAGCATTTTATTTACTTTTCTACATCTTTGTGGATTAAATTCATATCAACCATTTATTTCACTGAGATCACGCAACTTACTGCGGTATACAACACATTCATTTACATGTCATGGATGATAATGGGATGGGAAATGTCCAAGAAATATACAAGAACACACGAAATAGAAACAACAAACACTAAGGACAAACAAGGACAAACCAACGGGGAGACACATTTGTGTGTCTGTGGGGGGGTATAAATTCTGGCACAACACCAATCCGTAACAGCTTATTAAGCGTGCCAGCTGAGAGTTCCCTCCATGAACAAATAATGAAGGAAAAACAAGATGGACTACCTACTGTATGCTGTCAACACTGGCTGCACACAATCAATCAGCCATCAGCAGTGAGAAAACTAACAGGACGCGTTGCCCAGCTCAACCACAGCTAGTTTGTTCGGCAGCTGGTTTGGTAGATAATAAAACATAATAATGCGGGGTAATGATCATCATCATCATCAGTGTACAATACAAAGTTAAAGAGGCACATTATGCTTGTGTGGCAACAGAACAACAAATCCGAGGCCTACCAAATGACCTTGCACGAGTAGAACAATAGCGTGGTTCACGGTGATGATTTGTGATCCTCTTGGTAGATCTGAGCCTTTATGAGGGACTGTTTGTACAGCGTACATCCATCTTTTACAAAATTGTTGACTGCCACTTGAATAATTGCAATTTCCCCGCTTTGATTTGTGACTGACTTTAAGACGGTGTCCCAGCGAGCGCCATGCATTCGCCGCTGAATTATCAAAAGCAGATTAGCAGAGAGAAAAGAAAAGAGGCGGGAGAAGAGCAAGGAGAGGGAGAGAGAGAGAGAGAGAGAGAGAGAGAGAGAGAGAGAGAGAGAGAGAGAGAGAGAGAGAGAGAAATCAAAATCACACCGCTGAGAAAATGTCTGCTCTGCAGCTTTCATTTATTGAGTCCAAATATATTTGATGGTGGTTATTTTTAAACAGACCTTAATCCTCTGTTCACCCTTCACCGTGAGGCAGATAATTATAGTAATCTGGTCGAAGGGAATTTAATTTTCGAAGCTGTGAATCGTTGCAGTGGGATTGACGACTCGCTTTATGAAAGGGATTTATAGAGTCCTGCAATTCTGACAGTTAGATGGCAACACGTGCAACATGGAAAATTGCACAGGATCCACTTGTGCAAATTTTGAGATACCAATTAGCACCAGTGGCACCCCTATAATACAACAAGGCACAAGGTAGGGATTTACCTTTAAGAAGAATAGTTGAGAAGTACCTCATTGTTCTTTTTGTTCTGTATAGAGGTGAATAGACTGCCTTTCGAAGTAGGACAGCCTAATGGAGCTCTCCTAATATTCACTTCAAATAGAAATCGTCTTCCAGAAGCTTTGTGTCTTATGTTTGGAGTTCGTTTGAAGACAGTCTAAGCGGGAGAGAGATTTAAGATCCTCCCATTGTTGCCACACAGGAAAGAGCTTGTAATGTACACGCCATTCTTGCCCTGCCCTTGAGCAAGACACAGCGATTCCCCAGTGACTCGATGCCAGCTCCAGAGGCGCTCTATGTGAAGATGACCCGACACTCTGACCTCCCTGGAGGGAGCCAAGTGAAAAGAGAGTTGCACTGCAGGGGGTCGATAGAAGTATCACACCCTTGTCACTTCATTCAAGCAATATTGAGGGCGAAGGGTTTAAAGCTTGCATTTAATCCTTGACCAAGATATGAACGCTTCAACAGTATGTACATAATTCTCACGCTGTGCATGTGTTCAGCTGTTGCAGGATGAATTGTGATCATAAGATTAATGTATGTGTGTTCATTTCACGGCAAAGGTTAAGATAGGACATTTGTGTAAGTTTTAGAATCTCTTTATTCTCTATGATGAAGAATAATGTGTGTTTCCACTATAATTGTGCAGTTTTTGCCATTTTGTTTGAATGGAAACTCGACATAACGGGAGTGACCATCTTTATAAGTGACATTTTCTTTTTAAATAAGTGCTGTGTGGCAGATCAAATGCATGCCAACGCAGAGTTGTTCGTGTGGATTCGAAAAAAGTGACTGATAAATATTTGGAGACGCAACTAATAAATATTTAAAGAAACAATTCTCAAGTGTTAAATTTGAGAGTTGAATTTGGTGTGGTGTAATTGTGTTGGACTATAATGGAATTCATATGGTGAAGCCCATGAACTACACACAAACTGTGTTTCCTCTTTCATCTTGGGCATTTTTTAAGACTCCAAGCAGATTATAAATGCTGGAGTCTGGCCTCAGGGTGGATGCACCCAACTAGACATCCCAGTCCAAGTAATCCATCACTGTGGCATCAGAACAATAACGTCCGCTTTAAAATGTTTAAAGTTCTGCTCACCAACATATTAATGCCAACAGTCAGGAGTACCGAGTCAGCCCAGGCAAGTCAGGAGGAGCATCTTATTTCTGTGATTTTGTTTCTCTCCAAAATAAACACATCATTAGTTTGCACTGCTCGCTGTGACATTTGGTCAAGTCAAGTGAAAAACCCAGTCAAGCCAACAAGCAAAACAAAGCAACCAGCTACTGTTTCATTTTGATTAGGAGAAAAGAAAGCAGCATTCAGTGGCTTCAGGCTTCATCTTTTGGGCTTTGCTACACCTGTTTAGGTGTATCGATTTAATGATTGTGTGTGTGTGTGTGTGTGCGCGTGTGCATGTAGACTTCTGTTTTTATTTTATTGATCTTTTAGGGAGACACTGCAGGTGAATAGAGTAAACATTTTATCTAATAAATATCACCATTAAACTTTCCCAGTCAATGACTTACATTACATTGTTTCCGGAAATTGTAGGTTTAAATATGCAAATGAGGCATAATTTAAAGGTAACTCTTGGTGAATTTAGGAGAAATCAACAGAAGCAAATAACCTAAATGTGTATTTTGGATGTGTTATTTCCAGTTGTCTGAAAGACGACATGTTATGGAAGGAAAATAGACAAAATATTATAGTCACAGTTGACCAATGATAAAAATGTTTTTACCTCGAGTGTTTCGCCTTGAATACTAAAATGAAGCCCCCTTTTTTTTGTTGTTAAAGTAACAGTAACTACTGCTAAAAGCAGAATAATGACTTCACAGTGCGTTAATGCTGCACCAAGCTAAAGCTGTTTTACCACCACCTACCTTTTTACAAGACAAATGTGCTACTGTAATTACACAACATAAATGTGGCCAAAACAATATTCAGATTCACACATCTAATCTGTGTTTCGAAAATGGTGTGAAATTCTTTGCGAGGCCATGTCGACACCAATCTACATTCCGACGGTGTGTCAGCATGGGGGCTATACGCGACTGCACACACAGTCTCAGTTATTAGAGACGTGTGAATGACTTCTCACATACTGATAACTATAGGGCAGAATCCACAGGAAGGATTCCCAACGAGAGACACAGCGGCACGTTGGTGGGCAGCAATCTTAAACAAAAGGACAAAAGACAGCATCTGTTGTCGGCCCCCTGTTCACCCCGATGTGAACACAAAACCTCCAGAGAGAACTGCCTCCAACTTTCCCATTCAGTCAATTTGCAAACTAGAATGGCCGGAATTCATTGGCAAATAGCTGTGACTGAACAGGGGACACTTCAGTGAACTAATCCCTCCGAGCACTCTGCGTTGTGCAGGGAGCGGCAACCTGCCAAGATGGCCATTGAAGCTACATTGCTATTGTGTCGTTTTTAATGCGACACTGTTGTCTTTTCCAACGTTAACAATGACTGACAGTGTGTCGGCCTTTTGGAGGTATTTCCACTGCACCAGCGATGGGACACAGGAAGGGAGGAATCTAAACGGTTCCTACAAATTCTTCAGTAAAAGCGTTTTTATACCTGGCCATGAAGAAATATATAGAATACGTAGATCATGAAAAGGCAACTACTTGGCTCAATTTCTAAAGCCTCTGAACCTGAGAAGAATCACATTCAATATGTTATTAACACATTTGGAAAGAGCCAAGTTCCACTGATGAGGCATAAAATGTATTGAATTCAATATTTAATAATTCCTCTTTCAACCTTAAAGACTGTCGCGAGTACACTGAATTAATTCGCTTGCGGTACAAAGTGTTCACCTACATCACCAGTCGCACAAATCTTACTGCTAACGCAGTGATCTCTTTTACTGCTGTAAGAAGGCAGCTTATGGGGTCTGTGCAGCTCATTATTCTGCCACCGCTGCTGGCTGTTTGTACTCACCTAGCTAAACCCCGGCTGCCACCTGCTTTCCTCACGCTGCGTGTGATCACACAGTATTCTGCGTGTGTTCACACAGTATTCTGATCATCGACACCAAAATCCCCCAGTGTGAGCATTAGTTTAAACCTGTGTAACCAATTATGGACATTGTCCCCCACTACCATGAGTCACGCTACCATACTTCACTGTGCCGTGTTTTCATTCAGTCCGATCGGCCTCGACTCTGCTACGAAGCCCTTCCAACCCGCAATTGGCCGATCTCGCAGATCTCCTTTTAGGAACGCAGTCATGGGAGCAGATTGGTGGGCCGGGCGAGTGACGCGAATACTAAGAGCGCCCCTCGCATTCAGTCAGTCTGCCACCCAGGGCATCCTGTCTTAATCCCTTTGCAGAGACCAGACACAGCCTTGGCAGAGTGCATTTGAACATGGAGGTCCCTGCAGATTATTTAGCCCATGCAATTATCATAATGGAGGCAGCGTACGGTAATACGTGAATAGGAATTGAATTATCACTTGAAAGGTGTCTCTTTACCCTCGCGCTCTCTCCCTCTTTCCAGTATTGGCACAAGATAGCAACCTTCCCCTACTTGCCTGAAATTAAAGCACATGAAATAACATGCGGGGACTCAGCTTTCTATAATGTGATACCGTTAACACCATAACACAAGAGGTGACACAAGAGCACCCAGAGAAACAGTTGAACTCAAGCTGGCTGTTCCTTCTCAACATGTTTGTTATAACTCTAATATTTTGAATTTACAGATGTGTAATGTCTTACTTTCACTTGCTCTTAAGCCAATGATCTCTTCAATTTTAATCCTTACAGAACCTGTTTACACAGTAGTGTGATACTTTTAAACCTCTCGCACGTCAGACAGGTTCTATATGAAAATGCCGTCGACTTGTCCACTCACTGCTTTTGCTTTTCTCACTCTTCCACAGAGTTTGAAGTGTGTGTCATGGCAGTTTCACAGCCGTTTCATAAACAAAAGCAAACAAAATACGCCCGTCAGAATTCAGTAGCCAAGGCTGCAATCATCACTCTATGGGGCAAAGTGGCTGGATGGCTGATAATGATATTACATTTCTCATCAGAAACAAGAGATTCATTTTAAAACTAATGTCCTATGTACCATTTTTCAGACATTATAGCATAGCATACTGCCTCATAGCAAATTAAAATGTGTCTATAGGTTTTTGTTCTCACAGTGATTGTCTGTCTGACCGTAATTCCAGATGGCAGCTTGATTGCTCTCAATTTTGCCTTTCTTTTAATTTAATCTCGCTCCATCACAGACGGGAGAAAATGAGCCGGGTCATCTAAAATTGTGATGATTTTCAATAATGCGACCGTGCCATCTGGAAGCGCTGCTGCCCTGAGGGGACGGTGGAAGTAAGCTCAGGTCTGAGGGTCAACCGCATCACCTTTTTCTTCCTCGTAGTTCACGATGAAGAGACCAAAACAAGAAATCAAAGACCTTTTAACCTCACATCCAGCTTAACAATGCATGGCAACAATTTTTGGTCCAAAAGAATTTGCAGGACTACTGTCAGTATACTGTGTAGTGGACTGGATCGACTCTAATACAGAGGTATCAAACTGATCCTTGTTCATGAGCCACAAGCAGCCCAATTTGATCTCAAGTGGGCCGAACCAGTAAAACCATCCCGTGAGAATCTATAGATTACAACACCTCCAAATGTCTACCTTTCTTTTAGTGTAAAGAAATGCATGAATGTACATTCTGTTCGCAATTAACGAACAATCCCTTTACAAAACAGATGATGAACAGCCTGAGATGTTTCGCTGAGGTCTCGGCTACGACTAAAAAACGGACAGCTGTTTCCTCAAACCTGCCAACAAATCATTTTGTCTCCTCTGTTCTCAGCTGTCCTTGCAAGTTCTTGTTTTTTTTACGCCATTATGGGTTTGACAGTGGCACCGAATATTATACTCCTTGAGCACGAAAAGGTGCTTTGAACAGCAGCCTACGCTTGATGGTGTTGTCATGTAGCTTGTACATAAGCATGTGGGATCTATAACAGCGTATCCAGCGTAGGACTTGCTACTCTTTTTAGGACAACACAACCCCCAGTAAACAAATGTGGAGTTTTTCCACATTTTTCAAGATCATCCAGTGGGCCGAATTGGCCTCTTTGATGGGCCGGTTCTGGCCCGCAGCTTTATATTTGACACCCTAACATTAAATGAAATGATTCAAATAGTAATGTCAGCCAACCCTGCAGTTCTACAAAGCTTTTTAGCCTCTTTTGGCTCAATGTTTAGAATATTATGGCACTGCATGCAGTATTTGCTGTATAGGGTCAAGTCGATGTATCAGTCAGCTAGTCTTCATGTTTTTGTCCCCCCCCCCCGGGGTCCGACAATCGATTAAGGCAGCTTTAAAATTAAAAGGAGCCAATCGAGATTTTATGGAAAAGCGCTCTGAAAATCCAATTACGTTGTTCTATTGACCTGTCCAAAATGACTTGGAAAAAAGTATATGGAATTTAAACATATCCTGGCTGTGAGGGTGAGCAACTGGGTAAACACTTCAGGTTTGGTCAGCTTTATTAAATCTCGAGTGTGGCTGCAGCCCCCATAGCATCCTGCACCATATAGCGTAGCATTCCACCTTTCACTGACCTCCTTGGCAGCCATCCATTCATGAAGCACTTTATCTCCAAACAGATGAGAAAAAAACAAAAAACTTCAACATAACCCACAAGTATGACCTTGCTTCTATGTTTTTTTCACGTCTACAGCCATCCTTCAACAAGACATTATGTGTCATGCATTCTAGCTCCCATACAATCAGGATGATGTTACCTTGAATCCACTGAAAATGAAATATTGTGCCTCCAGATAGTTGTACTTGGGTACTTTCGTCAGGATGGATTGTTACTTTCATTGCCTTGAAAAAGAAATATTGCGGCTGCCGTTTGTTGTACTTTGAATCACCTGATTGAATGCACAGTAATTGTTTGTTTGGTTCCATTCGTAGCTGGTGTAACGACTTCCCCATTCTTCTTTGGGCATTCCACTAAGTAAAGTAAACTTCCATATTGGGTTTATAAAGCTAAAGAAATGAACAACACTGAAATCTGGTTGGCACCATCCTTTTTTTTGTGTAGACTACAGTGTGCTGCAGCAGTGGCCTGTAATTCTTTCAACAAAGGAGAGTGAAGCAAAGAGAGGCTGCATTGCCAGCAAACGTTTTTCTGTTTTAAATTGATTGTTTCAAAGCATCGCTCCTACAACAACCGACCCAACCAAACCAGATGATTACGACAAAGGCAAATAATATATATATATATATATATATATATATATATATATATATATATATATATATGTTGAATAAGACCATCCCAAGAGAGTGAAAAATGTTCAAGAAAATGCACTGGTTTTGCTGTTCTGAGACTCATCCAGTCAACGGAAGGGCCATCATTTCTGTTCCTGTTAAAAGAATAGAGTTTGGCTGATAAGTCAGCAGCACCCAACAGCATGCTAGATTTATTTCCCTAACACCAGCACTCAGCGTACTGAGGCCAAGACGGGGGAGGGGAATTGCCTTCTCTTTTTTTTTTTCTCCAGGTGGAGCGGAGCCGGAGAGTGAAGCACTCTTCAGTCTGCATGTCAGAATGAGGCAGCAGCAATGGTGGCCTCTCGGTATGATGGGCTCCAGTGCAAGATTTGAAAAACCCTCCCCCAATGTCTGCACACGGATTTTGAACCACAGCGCACATTGTTATGGAGGCTTATAGCAATGCTGCCGTTGTCTTTTATTCAAATGATTATTACTGGATTTGCTTAATCTTAAGAATTATGCAGTATTAATCTGTCATGGCAAGAAAATCATCAAAGACCATTTGTCAGACTGGGCCACATTTAGCTATTTTCAAAATGTTCGCTCATAAGAAAAATAAAACACAATGTATTTCTTAGCTTTAAGCTACAGAGGGTTATGTTATTTTTGATATATTTGTTTAAACTCTCTTTACACCCCGACAGCAATCAAGAAATCAAATGCACTGACAAAAAAAAGGAAAAATAAGTATTGGTGGCATTCATTCCGGCTTGTCTACAATATGATGTGTTTGTGTTCATAATGATATTGTTGGATGAGTGGCTTTGCTTGGAGGGCTGAAGCGACTTTTTCCTCAATAGATTTAGCGACCTTTGGAGCTAGTGCTACTGGCTTTTTTTTTTCTTTACAGAAAATAGTTGGCAACACTGGGCTGGGTTATTCAGCTGGATAATTTTAAAAATCATGCATACTCGATGGTTTCTCCAATTAATCACTTTGTCTAGAACAAGTCACGAAAATTACCCATATAGATATTCATTCAATCCTCACTTTTTGCACACAAAAGAAACACTTAAATGATTCATCAATGAGGAAAATAGATGCCAATTAATTTTCTTAATCAACTTATCGATTCGTTTACGATCTGTAGAAGATTTGTTTTGATTTCCTCCAAGCCATTTCAAAAGACTATGCTGGCAGTATTCTATATTTGTTCTCAATTTATTAAGCCCCTAAAAATGACCAAATAATGAATTTGTTCTACTAACAAGTATTTTCTGTGTAGGCAAAGCGTGATATATATCTCGTTCTTTTGTTCCACAGATCTCCACTATTGTCCAGAAACTACCAGTAAAACAAACAATTGTTGCAGTGGGTGACATATTCCTTTAGTGCAAAGAACATGGGTACTTTATATTGAGTCAGTTCTACAGACTCACCGAACGTGTATTCATCTGCAGCCAGAAATAGTCCCCTAATAATCCGTTTAGTCCTGTTTGAGTGAACTACAGTTCCCAGATGTTTTAGGATAGTACTAAGCCTTTGTAGCAGAACAAAAGTGTGCATTTCTGACCAAAAGATTTAGCTGTTCAATAGTAACAAATAGGCTTTAGGCTGAGTTCCACAGGCGCAGTAGGAAAGTCAGTAAGTATTGACAGATGGACTAACTCAGCATTGGTTTTGGTCTCTTCCTGGGATTTGTTGACAACAATAAAAATGGATTTGGATTTAGATATCACCAGCATTACCTTTTCACAATATCTCTTGTGTTAAGTTTGTTTGCTTTTTAGCTTAGGTCATTGTTTATTGTCTATACTGCATATGCAGTTATTTATCTGTGTCTCGTAGGCACATTGGGCCTCATGCACAACCATTCCTGCAAACAGATTCGTTGTTAAGGGGCACGTACGAGTGATTTAGGGGAAGTTATTTAGAAATTTCTCGTAAGTAGGAACACAATATATGAACGGTCCAGACTGTCATGTGCAATTAGTCTGCTGTTATCCAAGTTTAATTGTTTTACTAATGGGTTGTATTTAATTACTTTGAAGCAATTTTGAAAACCCTATACAAATTACATGAAAATGACTGCAATTTGAATTACAAGCTAATATAATTCAAAATGTACTCATATAGCCTAACAATATCACCATTAGTTTCCATTGGCTCCTGATGCTATTGTATAATTCTTCATTATCAATATAAACATCTCAAACTACAAAACGACTTAAATTATTCGACACCCTCTCGTTGTAGTGATCGATCGCCTCGCTGTGGCGAAATGTTTTTTTATATACTGAAACATTTCTTTTTTTATTTCAGTGACAGTCCGACCCTCAGGTGACACATTAACCGCACTGGTTACGTTTCCCCATTCCTTGTTTTTAGCAGGTCCCTTAATTTTGCTGCTACAGACGCTGTTTAAAGAAAAAAAAGTTCCTTTCTGGATCTCCGAAAGCAGGTCTTCAATACAAGACATATGGGGCAGGATGTGTAGCCTTATGTGGTATTATTGAGGCGTCAATTATGCTAATTTGTAATTGTCATGAACGAACAGGTGGCATCCACCATGTTTACGCTGGTCATTTACACAAGTGTTTGATGTTCTTAATCTGAGGGGGCACACTCGTACGAGCCCACCGCATGCATGAAAGAAAGAAAGAAGTTGAGGTCTGTTATCTGCACATACGTTTTGTAAAACCCAGATGGCCCGTGAGGTTACAGCATCAGCACAAACGAGGACACAAGACATGCAAGGAACGTATGCAAATGTAATGAATCAGTATTGTGTTGAATGAATTAGCAGAAGGACATTCAGTTCAACGGACAGCCCACTAATCGGCCACGGGCTTCTTTCTCCATCATGATGAGGGACTTGCTACATTTAATTTCTTCATTTTTTACCCACTTTATCAGTTCAACACCCACTGGATCAACTGCAAACGACTGATCAGTAAATTGCATAATAAACAATGTCACTTACATTATTTGGCCTTTGTCTAGAAGTCGTGTGCCACACATTTTCTGTCTGATTGTAAAAATGCAAATTGAGATGTTTGTCGCTTGCTTGGAATAATCTTATTGAACATAAAACAGTCCAAATCCCCCCACGTAGAACTCTGAGGGGAAATGTTTAATATGCCAACAAGCAAAGACAAACATCAAAATCAAAAAAAAAATGTGCCTGCAAAGCAAGTTGCTCAATAATGCAACATTTCTTGTTACGTTTCATCCTCATGAATGGATAATCTTTGTCAATTTGACTTGCGTGGAGCAGTGTTAACATATTTATTCTTGTATTCGTGCCATGGGACTATTTTTTTTGTTACCTCATTTCTTGAGTTGTAGTCATTTGCATCACAGACTTTCGAGCTTGCTTCCGCAGTGTGTGGGAATGTCCAAGCTAATGCATGTGGCCAGTTGGAGTGGAATGTCATTGCTTGCAGTGCACAACACTGACAAGACTCTAATCATCTGACATTGTAGTTTAAATGTTCTGAAAGACTCCGCTTTATACAAGCCTCCTTGCTGTGCGCGCCCTGATTGAGACACAAGTTACCCTCGCACTTTTCCAACAAACTCATTAGAACAAACAGATTTGGCAAATCACAGTGGTGTCGGAGATAATGCCAGTGGCTGCTGGTGCAGTGAGCAGAAAAGTAAGGGTGGGTGTGTTTTTATGTTGCTGGAAGGATTTTAGATGTAAGCGGCTACTGCTTTCAGAGGCTGTGAATACATGTTGAGCATGCCGAGATGGAATTAATCCACTCAGTGTTGCGCCGACAAAGGCAGGAAATATGTTTGAAGCATTTTTTTTCTTCTTCTGCAAACCCTTCTGTGCTGATAGACTGTATTCCGATACAATGTTTTATGAAAAAGGCATGTGCACAAAGCTACAATTACTCTGAGTGGTAAATCAACATGCTAATTGCTGAATTTGCTATTATTCTTAAAGCATTCCGGTGGAAATGCAAAGAGAGATTTGTTTCTGACAGCTGACGTTCTCCATCCGCGTGTTTGCCACGTATGACATTTTCTTCTCTTAGATGGCAACGCAGAGTTGTTGTAATTCCAGCCAGACAAAATGAGCCCCTGCCAGTGGGAGGCCTCATTCAACCAATTCCCCCAGCAGAGGTGCATCTCTCTGCAAGCCTCCCAAACACCTCGGCTTGGTGTGGCAGCCTGGCTGGTGCAAAAAAAAAACAAGCTACATGCAAGGCTCATTTCTACTGATTAGGCCAGCCACTCATCCTCACCGGAGAACATTTCCACCTCAGTTAACAATTTTTACAGTTTAGAAAACACCTGTCATAATAGACTAATTTCCTCTTGCTGGTGGGTTGATGGAAAGAGAAGATTAACAGATAACTTGAGATTGAAGAGTTGGAAAGAGACAGGGGGAAATACTTAAACGTAAGGACCCGGTAGGCAAGGTTAATGTCTCTTGCACTAGGCGAGAGTGCTTCGCTCTTGGCAAAGACGCTGACTGCACTGAAGAACGGTGACTGTATCATTTAATAGAAAAGCGTGATACAATGCTGTCACATTTTATAATTTCCGAGCATATATGATATGTTTGGAATACAGTGCATATTGATTTATTTGTTGGTTGCCATCTTTGCGGGCAGGAGATAATAAGGGGTGATAGCAACACATCAACACTGCTGTGTGAAAGTGAAAGGTACATGCTGTACTGTATGTGTATGAATGTCTCGGTCTATTTTTATCTTGCGCACACTCAGGCATATTCTTAGACACTTAGGCTGAATGGACTAATCTAATCTAATTGGATCTAATCTAAGATAACAGAGTAACGAGTTTCTTGTCAGTCACTTGATTTGGGAGATAATAAATCCTGCTATAGTTATAGAAGGGCAATATCAGGCCTCTCCACACTATCGAATCACGCTATTTGTGAGATTTCGGTGCGACAATAAATTGGATCGTAATAAAAAGTAAACAGCTCTGCAGTACTGCTTTGAGTGAAAAAAGGCATTAATCATGAATCAATGAAAAGCATTGTTTTTGTAACCCCAGGGAATGAATCACAGATAAATAAAAAGGATGTAGAATATTATAGTAAAATGTCGAAGTAGAGAGAAATTAGCCTCATTGTTTTGTCACTGGATAACATTCATCACTGACTTTGTTCATGTAATGTTGTGCTTTACATTAAGATATGAGCTCTATAGCACAATTTCAAGCAAGAATATGTGGACTTCCTCTTTGTTTGCATGCATGCATTTTGCAGGTTGCATTCGTTTTTACATTGTTGTTAGCATGGACATTTATTCTTTATAGATAAGATTCATTGTGACAGTGCAGGGCCACATTCATTGAGTGTAATGCTACAATTGCAATGTTAAAATGGTCTATGACTTAGGCGTTGGGTATTAAATAATTCTAGGATCTCTACAAGAAATTTAATTTAATATCAGAAAGTTCTCGTTTTTCATTTTCGGTCTCCAGTGCAGATGCATCAGCTTCGGTGAAGTCTGGAAATCTGGGACAATCCAGGGTTAGAGAGCTAACAAAAAACTGTTTTATATTCTACATAAGGGCGACATATGATAATCAATTGAAGCCTGTTAATTCCTTTAGATCTTGTTTCTTCAACAATCTATCCACATTGTAGCATTTTAATTAGATTAGGGCTGCAAGTAATTATTATTTCCATTGTCAATTAATCTGTTGTCAAGTTTTTGATGAATTGTTTGGACTATATGTCGGGATAAAAAGGGTGAAAAACACCTATTACAATTTACCAGAGCTCCAAGTTGCATCTTCATCAATTTGTTTGTTTTCTGTCAGTTCATTTTCTGTCTACTTTATGTGATTACTAAATATAATTATCCTTTCTCTTTCTCTTTCTGCAGAGAACACAAACAGCAGATGAACTATGAATGCTGAACAAAATGATCTCCTCCCTCCAGCGCCAGACAATGAGAGGTCGTAGGCTGAAGGGGGCGCTGTCCAACCCCCTCTTTGTGCTGCTTTTGGCCCTCCAGATCCTGGTGGTGGCAGGACTGGTTCGCGCTCAGACCTGTCCTTCCGTCTGCTCATGCAGCAATCAGTTCAGCAAAGTCATATGCACCCGCCGCAGCCTACGGGATGTCCCAGATGGCATTTCCACAAACACTCGCTACCTGAACCTCCAGGACAACCTCATCCAGGTCATCAAGGTGGACAGTTTCAAACATCTGCGCCATCTGGAGATCCTGCAGCTGAGCAAAAACCACATCCGCAACATTGAAATTGGCGCCTTCAATGGACTGGCCAGTCTCAACACCTTGGAGCTCTTTGATAATCGGCTTACGACAATCCCCAATGGAGCATTTGAGTACTTGTCCAAGCTAAAGGAATTGTGGCTACGGAACAACCCTATCGAAAGTATACCATCTTATGCCTTCAACCGGGTCCCTTCGCTCCGAAGGCTGGATCTAGGTGAGCTCAAACGTCTCTCCTACATTTCTGACGGAGCCTTCAAGGACTTGAGCAACCTGCGCTACCTGAACCTGGGAATGTGCAACCTCAAGGAGATACCCAACATCTTACCCTTGGTCAGGCTTGAAGAGCTAGAAATGTCAGGAAACCAGCTCTCCGTCGTCAAGCCCAGCTCATTTTTAGGATTAGTGAACCTCCAGAAACTGTGGATGATGCACGCCCAGGTCCAAACTATCGAGAGGAATTCCTTCGATGACCTTCAGTCACTGGTGGAGCTCAACCTGGCTCACAACAACCTTACCTTTCTACCACATGACCTCTTCACGCCGTTACATCGCCTGGAGCGGGTCCACCTCCACCACAACCCTTGGAACTGTAACTGTGATATCCTGTGGCTCAGCTGGTGGCTGAAGGAGACTGTACCTGCCAATACCAGCTGCTGCGCCCGGTGCCATTCTCCTGTAGTCTTTAAAGGTCGCTACATTGGGGAATTGGACCACAGCTACTTTCAGTGTGATGTTCCCGTCATTGTGGAGCCACCCAGTGACTTGAATGTGACAGAGGGCATGGCTGCGGAGCTTAAATGTCGTACGAGCTCGCTGACATCCATCAGCTGGCTTACGCCAAACGGCTCGTTGGTGACACACGGGGCTTATAAGGTGCGTCTGTCTGTACTAAATGATGGGACATTGAACTTTACAAGCGTCACAATGCAGGACACTGGGACTTACACCTGTATGGTTAGCAACACAGCCGGCAACATTTCTGCCTCTGCTGTGCTTAATGTCACTTCTGTGGAAAACAGTGGCGTGACCTATTTTACCACAGTCACCGTTGAGACCATTGAGACCCCGGGGGATGATAACCAAACCCCGCTTCCCCCATTTGGCTGGGTGTCAACCTCGACGACAAGAGGTACTCCCGTTTTAACAAGGACCACAGAGCGGACTTACACAATTCCAGTTCTTGATCTGGATGGAGAGGGAGCCCTCAATGGCCTGGATGAGGTGATGAAAACCACCAAGATTATCATCGGCTGCTTCGTGGCCATCACGCTCATGGCTGCTGTCCTGCTGGTCATTTTCTACAAGATGAGGAAGCAGCACAACCAGCAGGATCCCGATGGCCCCGCTTCCTCCATGGAGGTCATAACAGTTGAAGAAGAGCTTGCAGGTGTCGCTGCCATGGAGAGGCACCTATCGCTGCCCCCTCTTGAGCACTACAACCACTACAACACCTACAAGAGCTCCTACCACCACGGTCCTATGCTCAGTAGCATACACAGCTCAGCCACACAGGAACCTTTACTGATTCAAGCCTGCTCAAAAGACAATGTACAAGAGACCCAAATCTGATCTTGAATTTGACAAAGCATCCAGTATCAGCAGTTTCATACTTGGAGTACAATGGACCAAAACCTGAAGATAAAAAGGAGGCAAAATTACATTGACTTGACAAAGTTGATGGCGTAAATCAGCATTTGGCAAAGGGACGACATATGATACTTTAACAAGTGTCTTTACAAAAACAAAGATTATTTATTAAAAGTATGTCTAGTGACTAAATGAAGAAAAACATTTTGTGATAGCTTTTTAGCTCATTTTATTTCTCTCTCTCTCTCTCTCTCTCTCTCTCTCTCTGTGTAATACTGCACAAGGGAAGGAATGGTTTACAGAACCTGAATGTGGAATCTATCAAATGCAGCTCATGTGAAACCACTGTAGAAATTGGTCTTGAACAAAAATGAATGCAATGCCATCGATTTAATGCTTTGATTTTACCTGATAAGAAGTTTTGTTAAAGGGCATTGCTTTAGTATTTATAAGCATTTATGAGCATCTATTTGTTCAGCACACCACGTCCCATTTCGGCGGAGGTTTACGAGAGACAAAACCCAGAATGTGGTTATGTTCATTGCCATCATATTCTAGCTGTCACTCAATGCAAAATGGGATCTTTTAATGACACAGCTCTGGATGATATCACAGTGAAGCCAGCATGCCTGAGGAGCAGAGCAGCCAAATTAGTAACTGTGCATTTCCCCCGTGGCTCCTAAACAACAGCCATACATCCTTCACTTTAATTAAGATTAGGTTCCATGCTCCCACTCCTCCTACCTACCTTTCCTTTACACTTCAACCTTTACTACTTCGCTCTCCTTCTACTCCTCCTCTCCTCTGTCTGAGTGCTTTGTCTTCCCCGTCTACCCTCTCTCCTTTCCTCCGTGTCCTATCGCTTCTTTGATTGTCTCTCTGTCACTTAGCTCAGGCACGTTCCTCACCCCCCTCGCCATGTCTCATTTGTCTAGCTTTATCCGCCGGCGTGTGCTGCACGACGGCAGAATATTGCTCGGGAAAATGAGGGGGAGCATAAGGCTGCAGTCTGTAGCCTCCCTGTTAACCCAGTAATGATCTACGTCCACTCAGTGTCGCGTTACCTTGCCATCACCCCCGGGGTCACACAAGCTCAGGCGCTGATGGTCCATCTGTTATACAGATAAAGAGGCAAATGAGGCTGCTTTGTAATGTAGTGTGACCCTGTCAGACTAACACAGACTGGGGCTAACATAGTCAGTGAGGCAGTTAGGGAACCTGCAACAAAATAAGAGGAGATGGGTTATAGCTCATTAATCTGTATCAGCAGTTAATTTGCAGACGAACAGAGGAAAGCTGATAACGGAACAGCGGGAGACTTTTCCACTCTCCCTGTGCCCAACATCTAACCGGGGTGAGGGGCCTTTGATATCCAAAGCAACCGTTGCTCAGTTTAATTTGTGTCTGAGAAAAACGCGCCCACTTTGATGTTGCATCATTGATAGACCATCAGAACATCGTCTCTCCTGTAGTCTGTTTACACTTTGCTTTTTTTCATTTAGTCTTTCAAAGAGGAAGGCTCAAGGAAGAGGGAGGCAGGGATGAAAAGTGTAGAACAGTGGGGGGGGGGAAGTGTGTGTGTGTGGGGGGGCAGACCCACAACGGCCATGAGGGGTCTTCAAACAGATATATTACAGATATGAAGGGAGAGGAGTGGGGGGGGAAAAAAGAGATAAGGAATAAGGAGGCAAAACTAGCCATCAGACTGTCGCCATGGAAACTGTGACCTTGTGCAGAAAGTAAGACGAGGTAGATGCCATTCGCTTTGGTCTCCGCGCAACGAGCATATTTTAATTTCCCACTGGTCGATTTCACAAATGTGACAGATTTATCGACGTAACTGGCATAACGGAGTGTGTGTTTACAAATGGTCTTGATGAGATTTGACCCACGCGTGACGTCACCTTTTTTTTTGCAGAGCAAACGCGCTGTTTCAAGTTAATCAAATGAAAATATCGCCGCATGATGTGAAAAATTGAACATGGCTGTCCGGCAGCTCCTCTCGCCTTATCGACTTGGACCTCAGTACAGACAGCTACCATATAGCTTGAAGTGTGAATAAAAAAAACGTCACTCACACAAACTCATGCTGCTTCTTATCAGTCAGTCTCCTGAATCTATTCTTTGACTCGATACAATAACTGAATGGCGAACAAAGACGGTGGAGGTGAAATATACATTTAAAGACAGGTCCTGTCTGATGAGGGAGAGACAGTGGAGCAGGAACAAGTGAAACAGAAAGCTATTCATCGTCAGCCTTTCACGGAGCGTTGTGACCGATGAGAACAGTGCAGTCGATGGTCACGTCGTGGTGTGAACCATTCTTTCCCTTTCCACTGTTTTCTTTTTTCAATGCTCAAATCCTTTTCAATGCTTTTGGTGGCTTAATGATTCAATGTTGACGCTGGCTACAGTGAAAAAAAAAAAAAAAAAAAAAGGTTGAGATTTTTTATATATATATTTGGGGATGAGGGTTGTGAGCTATTCATAATGAATGGAATATATCTCTGTATTGGTATTTGCTGGAGCCGGATGGCTTTATGTGGAGAGATGTTTGAATGCCAGAATGAAATTAAGCCCGACCCGCAGAATGTTGGACTTGAAATACCAGCAGAGTGAGCTTGATTTTTTTTGTGCAAAACCCCCGAGCCAAGGTGATCCAATTATTGTGTGTTATTCTACCAACTGTCTATGTATAGGGAGGGTTACTGTATGTGGGAATATTCTCTCTCATTTTTGGAGAGAATAATCATCAAATGGTTAAATTTCTACGAAAAAAAAAATATTTTCAAAAACATAATGCAAAAAAAAAAAAAGATCTTCAGATCATAATTTTACATGTGCTTCAATTGTTAAAAAAAAGACAAAAAAGCTAAACAAAAACAAGAAAAAAAAACAAGAGACTGTGCTTGTAATGAGTCCAACAAATTTCTCTGAGGATGATGTTCAATTATTGATACCTGAGATTGTAGTTCATACTGTACATGAATACAAATAAAAATTGCAATTCTTCTTTTCCAATAGATTTCATAGAATGTATTATTCAGAGGGAAGTTGTCATCATTTTGCCACCTTTGTCCCATTTGCACATGAAAACGTGTATAAAAATATTCAAACAAAGACGGATTACTAAGCAGCTCCCAGAATGCTGAACTGAGAAGAATGTGCCGTGAAGAAATGTACTGAGCTTATTTTATGGAGGTCAGAGGAGGGAAGTGGATCTCTCTGAGAGAAAAAGGAACTGATCGCTCTGTATAATACATGGGAAGTCGGGTTCTTTTATCTACTTTGAATCATTCCATCTGTCTGACAGAATCATTTGATTCATGCATGCAAATTTGAGAATTTCATAACCGACAGCTGAAGAGATGACGGATTTTTGTAGGTCACTGCCAAGTTAGCATCGAACTGGACCCTTGGACAAATATCCAATGGGATTTTTCCATTGGATATTTGGATTATTAAGAAAAAACCCACGTTTATGATATTTACAGTTTTTTTTATTAATCTTATCAAATGAACACCATACTTTGAGTGCGTGCATGCAATGGGCAGTAGTAAAAAGCTGATGCTATAGGCTCACATGAGCATGAGTATACACAACGAGGCGGTAAAGGCGGACTATGATTCCATTTTGTTGTCTCATTTAGCAACCGCCCTTTTTTTTTAGACACGCAAGAACTTCAAAATGTAGGAGAGGGGCATTTACTGATGTATTTTATGTCAGAAAACAAAGCATTAAAGTCTCTTAAGCTTGTATTAACCACAGACCTTATTTCAAGCATCTAACCAAAAACACATTCAAAAAACTTCAAGACAAGGGAATTGTCTTCCAACACACTTCCAGGTTTTAGGACTCAATACGATGAACAAAGAACCTCACAGAACCTTGTCAGGAACAGAAAAATATTTTAAAAAAACTACACTACACTCACCAGGCATTTCAAAATGCATTATCATTCAATCAATTAAACTGAATATCTGCAGGAAACAATCACGAAAAAAAATACACTTCACTTCAGTGAAGAGACTGCTTTTCATTAGGGCTTCTCCACTATCCAAATAGCACAAAATGGCTCACAGTCACAATTGCCTCTGGGATTGCTCCACTTCATTCGCAGAGTACTTGATGGCTGCCCGGCTAAAATGTTGAGAGGCAATTGGTGCAGGCTTCAATTCAGACACCTAATGGTATGGTCAGCCTCGAACAACGGGATCGTTAATTCATTCGCTGACTGATTACTATTTATTCAGGAGATGAGACACTCCGCCTCGGTGAGAAATGATGCCGCACCCAATTCCAACAACTGAGCCGTAATCTTGTTTGTTTCCAGACAGTATTAGTATGTATACTGTATGTGAGAGATGGAAGTACATTCACAAGCAGTGAATCAGATGATTATTTATTGTCTGTGGCTTTAGAATTGGATGTTATTTTACACACTCCTTTATTTTGCAGAACTTCCATTTTATTCCATTCCATTTTCAGAGTGTTACACTCGGATGCAGCTCCGTGTCCAGAGAGGGCAAAGTCCCCGTACTTGTGAGGATAATCTGACAAGGACAGAAGAAAGGGGGAAAAAATAAAGAGCCCAGGCTGCTCCTCTGTGGCTTTGAGGCTGTGTGCTGGTGTGAAGCACTGGTCATCTGAAATTCGGGAACTAGCCTGCATTCACTGAGGGGGAAAAAAAACACACAAAATCTACAAAACAAACAGTATGGCCATTTGCTTTAAGGATATTCAGAGTTTTGTGTTATTTAAAACACTGCTGTTTATCAGTAGACAGTCAAGTCTTAGAAGTTGGAGGTACATAAATATACAACAACACAACAAGCGTCAGCGAGGCACGGAGCAGCCCTGCAGTGGACCTTTTTTAACCAGATAAAGAAAACAGGTGCATTCAGACCAAAACACGAGCATGAAGCAAAACAACACCAGAGGGTTGCTACCGGGACCAGGTTAAAAAAAAAACATCATCTGAAATATGACACTGCAAGTCCACTCAAGGTTCACCAGAGGTTTATACAAAGCCTGGACAAATAAATGAGCCATCAGCAACATGATCAGCAGAACAGACTTTTCTTCTGCAGAGTCAGTGTGAAAGCGTTGTTAATATCCCGGAGGAAGAAGGAGGGAGCGGCTCTAACTTTGAAGAGAACATTTAAAATTTATTTAGAAAAAAATCTATAATATTTATTAAGAAATATAAATTTACTTAAAAGGAATATGTCATAGTATAAGACCACAGATAGACAGATTTGGTAGTGCAACAAAACAATTGCTGCATCATTGCTAGACAGCTCCGAATATTAATAAATACCAACTAGTAAATCCAGATTGAAGGATTATCAAACTTTAAAATATCACAAAGTGGTTTATACTCCTTTGAGGCAGATTGTGCAGCTCTAGAAAGTGATTCACAGAAAGGTGTTCTGTCTGCTACTCTGTGTTTACTTGGACATAGGTAACCTGTTTATGAGTTTATTCCTTGGGTATGATCATAATAGGGAAATATTAAACACAACATCGTCATCGCAACCTCTTCGGATCGCCAAAAGCGGTCTGCTTTAAGCGCATCGCCCCACTCCCTCTCCCTCTCAACCCGACACACTGTGGACTGAGCTGTCCTTGAAAACAGAACAGCTATGCTACTCCTTTAACACTTTCTACCACTACGTAAGAGCAGTGGGTGAAGCTACGCAGCCTCTTTTTGTTTCCTGGTAACTCCAGAAATGAGACATTTGTTCTGTTTGGCCGAAGCCGCGACTGTTGGAGGTGGACGGCTCAAACAAAAACCGGTCTGTCACCCAGGAAATCGCAGTTCGTGCTCCGTGTGAAACAAGAAGTCAACATTGGTTTATTTGTCATGTAACTTCCGTACTTAACTAACATCCCTTCCATGCTCATTTTAACTCAAAACACAATCTTTTTCCCAAACCTAACGAAATAGTTTTGTTGCCAAACCTAAATAAGTTGTTTCCTGTGAGGACGGAAGTTTATTTTGAAAAGAATGTATGCAGGTAACAAGCATACATCGTCACGTGTTGTTGAACTTTCGTATGAAAACACAAGTCTGTGGTGCTCAATAACCGAGATAAGGTATCCTGGTCTTCTTTCGGAGAACTCCAGCAAGCATATTCGGGTTTCTAGAAACGGGATACGAAGTTTACATGCGCAAACCCCAAGAACTCGATCATGAACGGATTATTCATGTAAAAACACTGTACATTATCAGGCTATCGAGCCCCTTATAGCAAAAAACACGATGAACATTATTGTTAAAGTCCCACGAATAAAGAAAGGGATAATTCATTATTCTGTAGCTAGCCACACTATGTAAATACCATATTTACTGCTGCTAAAGCTCTGTATTTACTCACCCGTGACCCATGACGCATGGCACCTGGCACCGTGACGCATGGCACCTGGCACCGTGACGCATGGCACCGTGACCCGTGGCACCGTGACGCGAGCCTCCGCCGATGGCATGCGACCTACGAGCATGCACTAAATGCATTTATGGTCAACGCGCTTTCCGTTGCATTATTCTTCGAAACCCCAGAGGGCGTGCAAACAAAACGCACTGTGAAGAAGCTAGAAGACAGAAACCTACACAGTGCAGAGGAGGAATTGTAATGATCTGTAAACTCATATCTCACATTTGTGGACTACTTTGATGCCTTTATAGAAGCACGGTCAAGAAAGAAGTCGAGTATGAAATGTATTATGAAGAAACGAAGGTTGAATATCCTGCAAACAATTTGATTTGGCCGGCAAAATATTTGCTCAAATGTAGAATTTTATTTTAATTTTAAGTTTCTAAAGACTTTTAAAACGAATTGGCCTTTGTAAAAGAATGAACTATTTGTGATAATCCCGTTTGAAAAGCTGTGCCAAACCAGAACAGGGTGCAGAGAGTGTCTAGTTACAAAGAAATCAGGGTCACAATCTGGCACTCGCACCGGCTTCCCTACGGCAAGTAGAAACCAAGCTTTTCTCTTCCATTCAAATATATATTTCTAATGTGTTTCAAACACAAAAGATGCCCAAACAAGATATACTCTGATTTTCTGAATTATTTTCTTCGGGCAAATGTCCCCTTTAAGAAAAGCTCTGTTCTGTGGGTCTAGTTTAGGTTAAATGGACCACCAGCAAGCTGTGGAAACAGATGGTAATCCACTTGAGTGCTGTTGTCTATAATCCAGAATCTAAGGACTGTGCTGGTGGCTCAGTAGCCTAAGGCCCAAACCATGTAAGAGCATCATCTTGGTCGTTATCAGGCTTGGGAAGCTTGATGCATCCTTTCTCTCTTTTCACCATAAAATATCCAATAAAACAGAAACGTCAACAAATATAGTTTGAAATAAATATGATGGAAACTGGGGGCAGTAAGATTTTTAAAGCATGCTTTACAATGCTCAGTTTTTAGGACCGTTTCTCTGCATGCGCATCCTGTTTTATGTTTTAATACAAGACACATGACCTTCCACTGAGATAACTATACGAGATACAAAAGAAAATACAAACTGCAAAATCTAGTTTTGTGTTCAGTAACTGAAGTAGCCACATTTCTATCAGTAAGAGTGAGTCAATGTGAAACAGATGTAGGCCAAGGCCTAAAATTGCGTTTCCAGGCTCTGATTAGTTGCCTCGCAATATAGTTTGGCATCTCTCGCAGTTTCGGCAGCTTTGTGCCCAAAGTAGCTACAGACTGTCTGCACAGACCGGAGGAAGAGAGGGAGCCAAGTGTATTATGATTTTATGGAGAAGAGAAAAGGAAAAACATTCCTCAATGCTCACTCACTGTAGGTCTGCGTGTGTAAGGTACCAGATGTTTCTTTTATTATTTGGTTTGATTAATATGCTAGTTAATGTATAATTCATTACAATATCCGACAGAAGCAAAGAGCTGAAAAACAGATTTAAAAAGGTAACATCATCCCAACTTTAAAGGCTCATGTCGCTGCACAGATACCGACTTGTACAGTTTTTATGCCAAGTTTAGGAGTTTTGTTCAGTCACAGCTGATGGATGTTTTCCGATACCGCCGAGTGAAAACAACTCAGAGACCTCGACATTGGAACATATGCGGTCTATACTGGCAGATAGGACGGGGATATATGGCAGTTGTTACTATGAAACTGCAATTAGGAGGCACAAGAAATGGCTGCATGTTGCCTTGACAGCAGCCAATCCCACTTCCACCTACAAGACATCCGGCGCCGCGACAAATGATCCGAGGGTTGATTCGAGCAAACTGGCAGCAGCGGAGGCATGTGGTTGCTGCCTGAAAATGATACGCGCTCAACGTGCCTCTGCGACTCATGTGGGCTGAAAATCTAAACTGCGTGTTGCAGCTCCAGAAATTTGCTCTCCTTTTAAAAGAGAGAGCTTAAAAATGGTCTGCCGATGTCAGCCAATGTTGCCCTTTGGGGTGCAAGAAGACATCTGCTTTCCTTAATCTGTAGTAGTCTGTGTGATTGTTACTACAAAAAACACAGTATCATCTGATGAAAAAAAAATAATGCTTTTATTTATTTAGGACTTTTCAAGGGATAAGCATGAAGTGAATTTCCAAAGGAAGGGAGAGGAAAAAAAGATAAGAATATTTCCAGACTTGTATTCCAATATTTCATATTGTGCTGCACTTGTTTTCTCCGTATCTAAGCTGCTCCTCAGCTGTATTTATATGCAAACCAACAAAACAAGCAATGCATAATGTTAAATGGCCTGTAGAGCACTGTACGGCAATTATTTCCCCCGGCTTGTATCGAAATCAAAATTGCTTTATTTGGGAGTGCAAGGAAGCGGAGGGAACGCCGCCCAGCTAATTGGCGCTGACAAATTGGAAGCGAGTCACACAAGACAAGATTGACACATTCGGTGGAGGACAAACCATAACAGGACCTCACATGTCGCGCAGACAAGTCAGAGAGTCAAGTCGCAGATTACGCATTTTAAACACATCAAGAGGCCTCCTGTGCGTTTAAGACTGAGGTAAGCCTCGCCGTGCTGGTGTTGCTGCTCTGGCATAGTTTCAAGCAGTGCTGACATAGTCATAAAACTGCACTGTGCATCTAGGTTGACAACGAGGAAAAGCTGCAGAGGAGGAGAGCACAAAGAGCAAACACAGTGTAGGTGTAGTGCTGATTAACTGTTACCTTTATCAGCCAAAAACCATGAAAGTCTAAATATCCTCTGGTTCCAGCTTCTTAGATGTGTTATTCTCTGTTTTACATCAGTGTAAACTTAATATTTGAGTAATTTTGGAGATTAATCGACTCATTGACAGATAAACAATACTTATTATTTGTAGCCTTGGGCATCTTTTTTGGGCCAAATGCTCGGGACTGCATGCTTGTGATTTTAAGAGTCAGTAGGGAGAGTGTGGCCGCTGCTGTGAGCTCAAATGCACCAGGAAGTGTCCTATGCTAAACATGTGTTTACCTGCGTTGGCAGACACGGTTGGCAGTGAAAGCAATATTCTCTGCCCTTTTCCGAGCTTTGATGGGCTGGCAGCAGACAACCCGACTGTTCAGCCGTGGAAATGACAGTCTGCGGCTCCGCTCTGGCACCCCGAATGTAAGAGCTCTGATACAGCAGCAACGACCACCAGGTCCCCGATTGTGTACGTCGTTATGACGGCAAAGCCAAAATGAATTATCGATCAGCCATCCTGCTGTTACACACTGGATGAACGGCAAACTATTGGTTCAGTAAACTGTTTAACAATAGGTCACATGTCGGGGTTATCAACAGAGTAATAGAAAACCCTGACCAAAGACATGCTCTGCGGTTTTGCAATTTTAGTAATATTATTATTGATTAGTAGCTTCAGCAGGGAGCAGGACTCCTGCCTTAAACACTGAAGCTACGATTCAATATTATTATTACTGACAATATTTGTATTGCCAAAATGTGAATCAGTCATGGATGGCATGAGTGCATGAACGATCCACGGGAAACGACAACAAAAAAACAACATATAAACCAAAAAAAAAGTATTAAAGTGGCAATAGACATTATGAGGTAAATGCTGATTGCACAAAGTAATGGCGGTGGAATAACGACACCCTCTGCGTTTCCCTATAAACCTCATTTTTTCTGTGCAATTCAGTGTGCCGAGGAGAACATGAAGGCTCGATTTACGGCACAAAGGAAGCTCTTTATCCATTTTCCTACGTACCAATGTAAGTTATTTCCCTTTTCCCGGTAACAGAAATGGTGGACGGTGGAGTCCCCTGTGCACTGTTGGCAACTCTTTTCCAATGAAATTAGCTAGCTCTCGCTTCAAAAGTCACTAAAAGTCGCCAGATGAAGCCAAACGCTCATTTGCATATTGATGACATCGTCGCACATTCCTTATTGGTTGTGTTGGCCAGTTGTTGTTTTTTTACAATTCAATATATTTTAACATGTTTTGCATTGTCCCTGATGGTCTGAATAAGTTGCTAGATTTGTCGCTAGTAACGGGCTCGGAAAGCGATCCGGTTGTCTTTGCGACGGTGGCGATAACAGTAATAACACTTGGAAGCACTAAGGGGGGTAAAGTTGAAAAGTGGCCTTTTGCCACTTAAAGATTAAATAAAAAATGCAGAATAATGACAATTTAAAAGAAGAAAAAAATGAAATGTCTCTTCATCTTATCTGTTCAAATGTGAAGGCTGAAATTGAATGTGTTTGGACATCCAAGAGCTGTTTGGCCCCGATGGCAAAGGCCCAATCACCCATACTGTTCATGCACACATGAAAAAAGCCCAATCAACTACACTGTATATATGTATTCATGGCCAAAGGCACCATCACCTAGACTGTATATGGACTTGTGCCAGGAAATATGTCTAGGAAGGCCCTGCTTAAGAATCTCATATGCAGTCTGTCCTTTTAAAGGAATTCAAACATTTGAGAAATGGCCCAGCCTTGACGAGAGTTCTGTAAAATCCCAAAATAACAATAAAAACTTGATAGACGGCTAGTGTTCAGACGTACGATAGTCGTAATATGATGCTGCAGAATCCACTGATATGCTATGCAGGTGGGATTTCACAAGTTAGGACCAGATGACACAAAGCCACACTGGATGTCACACATTGCAAAGAACCTTATCTTTGCAATCTTCCTGCGCTGTTAAAAGAAACAAATGGCTGCATCAGCTTTTTAGCAGGTTGATCTGGCGTCACATATCAAACTTTGTTGAGTGATGTTCAACTTCAACACAAGCGCCCTGGGTACTGCATTAAAGGGTCGAGACAACTTCTTTCATTTTTTCAGAAGAAGATTTGGGATTTAGGGGCATTCTGATAGCAGCGTATGTTATTTCCATAATCAATACTGAGTGTTGTAATCCTGCACAGTAATCTAATTTCAATGATCAGTATCTAGAGCAACAGAGTAATACATTACTAACACACATGTAAATGTAATCACACTACGTTTCACAGTAAAAGAAAGTTCCTGATTACAGTTACTGCACTGGTGGAAATGTCCATGAATCACATTGAAATTAAACTATACTTCTCCATGACGCAGCTTATATCCAATAGCCTATATTCAAACACTTTAATATTGTTTTTATGTAAATACTGATATTCTAATGCAGCCATGAGCTGTTGCCTAGCAACGGTTGCTGTAAGTGGAAGAAGACCGATGTGCGGTGGGAGGACAGACGTCGGACAGAATCCTTTAAAAAGCAGTGGAGGAATACATAGAATATCAAATATAAAGTGTGCGGTTGTTATCAAGAAGAGTTTGCGAAAGAAAGAACAAAAAGGAGTTGAAAACCCAAAGGGAATTAGTGGAGTTGATTCTGAAGTTATTTAACTTTAGGGTTAATAAAACAAGATTTTCTTGCATTTCCTTCTAACTGACGTAATTAATAGTTTGAGATTGAGTGAGTTTTCAATGACAAAAATAATCCAATTATAAATTAGAGGAAATAATTCGAAATTTATGAGGTTTTCAGAAAGCAATAATCACACGTACTGTATGCCGTACAAACACCGTCTCAGTACAAACACTCGGCTCGTATTTAACTGGGTTATCTACCCTGATGTGTCGTTCTCCGAGCGCTCCGTGCTTCTAAAATGTTTTGACAGCGTCTATGTGAATGATGCGCCTCTTATCAGTGAGCCAATGCATCATGGATTTGTTGGAATATGTCTTTAAACTGAATGATTTGACGACTAACTTTACACACACCACCTCAGCCCACATACATCCTTGGAAAACATGCGTTTTTTAAAGTTTTGCTGGCGTTAAATAAAATGGAGCATGCCACTCAGGATATACTGTACACTGCTACTGTAAATCCATATGTACTGACACCAAAATAATCCCTTAAAAGCGAGAGAGAGAGAGAGAGAGAGAGAGAGAGAGCAAGTGCACAGGAGAGTGAAAGTGAGAGGAGAGGAGAATGGGATCAGAACTCACCGTTCACCTCCAGAACTTGGAGTAAGCACTTTTCTTGCTATAAAGTCTGGAGTGGCGCCAAGCTCTAACCAAAGACCTCATCACCTCTTGAAAGGATTACATGCCTTGACATTTTGACATTTGTATACATACAAATTACATCTCCCTTTCTTTCTTACGGGCGTTTTTTTTTTTTTTTTTCGCCAAGTGCACACGCGGAGCTGAGCTTCAGTGTGATCACCTTGAGAAAATCTGTGCTGCAATGCATCCATGGTCCTGGAAAGAAAATATCATCCGTTCCTACACCGGTGTGTGGAGGTGACAGCTGGCAGATTTGGTGCGTTTCTTTTTATTGCCGTTGGCAGGGAAAAGGTGTTCATTCCCAATTTTTTGTGTAATTCTAATACTGACATTTGGTGAGAGTGTAGGTAGGTACGTAGGTAGGCAGCTATCCCCAGTGCATGGCCATCTATTGGACAATTCTACCTCATTTCCTCTCATTTTGTACATTTTGTACATTTTCAATACTGAATTTTCACAATTCCTCTCACATATGTGGTCTGATTTGTCACATAACATATGCGAATGAGACCAGAAAAATAAGATTTGTTTTGGTTTTAATGATTTGTTGTTGGCCTATTAGAAAGATTTTTGTAACATGTGCAATTGCAACAACTCTACATGTATTATTAACTCGGGCCGGGCGATATGACCCAAATCCTTTATCCCGATAACGGTATCTATATCACAATATAGTTTTCTATATGAAATGACCACATGCTAACGCCTATTTCGGCATACTTCTGCGTCAATGAATCACTTGACAAATGAAAAGTGATGACTATTTTCTCATTTTAATAAGAAGGGTAGTGCCAAATGATCATAACACTTTTAAATTTAACTGTAGAGAAAATAAATATGAAGCTGCTGCATATTGTTGGATATCAAGAACACACTATGTATAGAAAAATCAAGGATCATCTTGATTACTCTAGCATGTAGTGCAGCATAAAAAATGGGGGGGGGGGGGGGGGGGGGTGCTCAATCACATTCGGAAACTGCTAGTATGATTGTTCAGTCCCCCCCAACTGCTGCACATTTTTGGGAAAACCAATTTATATCACCTGAGAAGCCAGTGTGAACACCGTACAGCTTTCTGCAGTGAGAACTGCCTTCATATGTAATTCCTCAATGGTTGGAAAAGGTTGCTGCTCTTCACAGAGCTCTTATCTGTGGCAGTCAAAGTAGACAGTGGAGTTATCTCCCGAGGCTTTTATTCTGAAGCCCTTTGTCTGTTTTCCTCATTTTACCAAAGACAACGGAGGAAATCCTGGGGTTGAGAGGCCTCGTTGGGGAGATAATTATCGTTCGCCAGTTGTTGACTGTTTGTCGTCGCGTGGTGAACACATTAGGGGGCACGCAGTTAGTGTAACTAAAACAACCCGACGTGCTGCTTTTACTGCTGATGTGCTAAGCAATGAGATGATTAACCGTAGAGACAATAATTATTGTATTTTGCATTTTGCATTCTCAATTGTTGGCAGCCAGACCGGTTAAGTGGCTGGTAATCATGCATTTCTTTCATATTTTGTTGCCGTTTGTTCAGTGTTGTGTAATAATATCTTCCTAAATAATGATGCTGTCAGTCATGACAATTCTTGCAGTTCTCTTCTTTTTTTTTGACTTCAGGCTCTACAGGCTAACTTTTAAAAGTGGTCGCCAGGCTGGAAACCAGACATCGAAGATGTCGGAAACTTCGCCTCCCAAGACTTAACAAATTCCCTTTTCGTTTTTTGTTCAGGGTCATCTGGTTATTCTTACTATCAATTTGTTTGTGGTGTTGACGGGTTAGTTAAACTTTGTACCCCACAGTCAAACAATGTCAAAAAGTAGTTGGCACTAGGGCTGAGCGATATGGGGAAAATCCAATACCACAATTATTCTTGAGCAAAAAAAAAAAACCCTGGTGCTTTTACAAAAATATTTTTACAATGAGGTTTTTTCGATAAATAATCTTTAGAAATGTGGATATACTGACTAAGTGGGTAAAGGCAAATAATAGAACAGCTACAACAGTCTGGTAAGTTAAACAAATTACACAACAAAGAAAACAGGAAAAGATACTTCTGCTATATCACTATATCCAAAATCTAAGACGATATCCAGTCTCATATCACGATATCGATATAATATCGATCTATTGTCCAGCCCTAGTTGCCACTGATGGCAACCAAAAGCCAAGAATTGGTTGCCAATTTCTCAAAATGGTTGACAATGGCCACCTAGCAACGCTTACTGGCGAGCCCTGCTGTATGTGACAGCACTTTGTGACAGCGTGGCTGTATTCTCCCCTTTGCCTCTCATGTGTGTGTTTGTACATGAAAGTCACAGGCCTGAAGTGAACGATTTCTCCATAGAATTAATTAAATGTCATGTTGCCGTTTCCAAAGAGCTCATATGCAAATGAACCAGCCAGTTTGAACCGGTTAACAAGCACTTCACTTGGCTTGACTCGCTGCTGAATATGCAGCCTGCTCTGTAACAGGTGCCACATCTGTGACGCCGCCACAAGTGGCCTTAAAAGGTCTTCATCAGCCTTCATCGCCTCCAGTCCAATCATTTGGCACTCGGAAGAGCTACGACTAACAATGTGTGCCTGAAGCGAGAACATAAATTAACACCTGTACATACCTTGTGGGATAAAACATACAAACTTACACAAGCTGGGTTCTATGTAGAACACAATTAACATACAAGACCATTTAATTGGTACACAGTATGGACAGTAAAGTACGGACACTCAGGTTTTATAAGAGGCTGGACTACTCGAGCGGCAACACCTGCATGCCACTAACAAGTACACTTGAAACACTTGTGCAGACACTGCTTGAGCTGATCATCAGTATGCTAACATGCAGACTTTTAAGAGGCAAACTATAACAAAAGATAAAAGCTTCTTCAATGAAGAGTTTCGTAATAGAGACAATAGTTTCTCCTTTCCAAAGGTTGTGGAATATTATATTTAATACTTCAGCTTTAAATTTCATGAAGGACAAACATGATTGCAAAGTCTCGATCTCCTATTAGAAGACATCAATAGCAATTTGCCACTATTTACTGTACATTACAGCAAAGTGCTAATGTCGGAGCTGAAAGTCATGAGTGCTTTCTTGAGTTTCAGTCGCTGTGATTCTGGTCTGATCGCTTGCATAACAACATCGAAACAGGTGGCGGCTGCCTATAGTCGGCACTTTAAAAAAAAGTTATAAATGTCATCATATCGTCCTCGTAGCCTCGACGCATACTGTGCAACTGCAACTTTGTTGCATGTCACACACCTCTATCTGTTGATGTACTGCTGCCTCGGTGTCCAATAAAAGGAATAAATGGCACAAAATATACTTTAAAAAAACGTGTTTGTCAGTGCTTTTTTTTCACTCTGATTTTATATAATATTATTTTCTTGACTATTTTGTCTCTATGTCTCATGTTCTTTCTTTTATTATTTTGTATTTATTTGGTAGGGACAGTGCACATTAATAAAACATTCCTGTAAATGAGAAGCATCTGTGTTTGCGCTACACAAATAAAGTGACCTTGCCTTGTGCCGTTGTTGTACTTTGAAGGGATGGTGCCGTAAAGGTCATCAGAGGCAGCACAACAAACGTAATAAAAGGTTAACGGATGCCTTACCGAATATGTGACCTGCTCTCCTGTTTGGTAATTGTAGTCGTCATTTCTCCATATTCAAATGTTTGGAGGGCATTCAAAAGAGTAACAATAAAATAAACTGTCTTCTCACTCTGCTGCAGATACACTGGCATTCAAATGTAAAACTATTTCATGATGCAATGTTCAGAAAAGAAAGATTTCCACAGCTTTATCTCAATCATTTAGCAGCCTGACTTACACTCAAAGTACATATAATTGATCAAGGGAGAGAAACGGGCCGTGCGGCCCCACAGCATGGGCGTATAACTCATCTTAAGCTAGAATTGTATCTGCGCTCAATACTACTCCCTCGCAATCCTCCAGTTGCACAGCTGAAGTTCACCAACGATACGGGTTAGATTAGGTGTAATTGAAATATGAGCCACTGGTAGGGAGAGGAAGGCTGAGATGGTGACAGAAAACCCTGGAATTGAACTTGACCAAAGTGTACAGATTTCAACACCTGTCAACAACCTCTGCAATACCCCCCCATTCCTTCCTCCACGAGTTTAGCCTTCCCTTCCATAAGCAGGGAGATCCTGCAGTGGATATGTGTTCCTCCTACAGATGCTGATGTCCACCCTCCTCAGGGATATTATGGCGGTGTGATTCTACACAGCCAATATAATACAATCAATCACCACCTCCTTCACAACTGCCTGCTTCTCCCACTGCCTCTGCCAAATCCGAGAGCAAACCGCAGTGCATCATATTGTGAAGGGAAGACTGTGACTTCCTCCCTCCAGTGAAAGCATACAATACCTCTGAGCATGCGGGGGAGATCTTCACTGATCCCTTCAACTTTTTCTGGAAATTTCCAACAAGAAAACAAAAGTTTATTTCTATCATCAATTATTATTGTTTTCGTATGATAAGTACAGTACCGCTACCGCCAAACTACAAAGAACAATTTAAGGCATGCAAAGGATGCACATGGTTTTGCACCTTTGCTCAGTTCTTCATTCCCCGAGCAGAAATGCAGGCTGTGGATGTTGACATTTACGTAGGAGGACGAAAACTTTGAGTGTGGATGAGAAAACTTTTTTGGAATGATTAACAAGCTGTTTGCTCGGAAAAACTAAAAAATGTTTGCACATAGATAAGTCAGAAATGGGCCGAATTTCGAAGCAGATTGTTCATTAAAGATGCAACAGTGATGCTGTATGCTGACTGTATGTTTATCAGGCACCTTGGACAGAGGATGAAAAATAATTCATTAGCGATTCGAGGTGAGCGATGTCCTCCTGAGAGGCTACACTTAGACTGAAGGTGAAAACTTAACTGAAGACGTCACACAGACACACTCACACACACACACTCTCACACATTGCTCTAAACTGAAACTCCCTGTAATGTTCAGACCTCCAAGGTAAAACCGAGAGAGTAGTTATCTCAATGAAAGAAAGAACTGGAGTATCTGCAATCCTTTTTCTGCGATTCAGCATAATGGAGGAGTTAGAAGCAGAGCGGGCATAAGACCATGCACTGAAGGGAGTGACCCCTCTCCCCTTTGAAAGAAGTCTGAAAAAGTTTTTTTTTTGTCCTGTATCTTTTTAAAGCTCTACTTTCATGTCGCCCACAAGGTTGTGCATGAACTGAGAATAAGGGGAAGAAGAATCAGCGTACGATTTCACAATTGGCTAACCACCCCGTCTAGACTGCAAGTTTATCGGACGTGGTCTTCACTCGTATACGTCTTACCGAACAGACGTGTTGGTAAAGTGAAAATGATGCATCAAATCCAATGTAAACAATTACACATGTGTTTGATTACAGTTTACCACTGTGCCTACTATTAGAGATGCTTATTATAATCAGTGAGGTTTCATTTAAGAACAGGTAAGCTGGTCCTCCAGCAACAAAAAGAGAACTCCATTCTCCCACTTTTAATGTCTCCTAGTGAAGATGCCTGGTTGTCTCTTGTCAAATTTCAAGTTTGTTTGCTGTATTTTACAGTTCTCTCTTCGTCAACACAAGGAACTAAAAAGTCTTAAACCAACTATGTTTATTCCGTCTCTCAGTACTTTCAGACTTCTCTGCGCTGGAGCACAGCCCCGAGCCCATCCTTTCCTACTTGAGATGTAAATAACAGCTGGACACTTTAGCTTTAAGCAAATGTTACTCATATAGGAGTAAATATTGCATTTGTTGTGGACTATTAGCCTCGGATTAACACACATTTGGTGCACTACCGAGTATTTAGAGCAACAGGAAGGCACATGTAGCATTGACTCAAAGTAAACCTATCGTATTGAAGAACAAACGTCATCCAGTGCAACGATGCGGCTAATTCATGTGTTTTTTCGTAAATGAAGGTCTATGGCACAGGCTATAGTGTGTTTTGTGATTTGTTTGAAATGGGAAAAATACAGAACATTGCCAGCCATACCTTTTAAAGCTACTATTTATAAGACTAGTTAACTCTAAATACACTCTGCAGTGTGACATCTGTGTTTACCCATGGGTAGCTGAACTGTTGACTTATTTATAGATGCCATGTGATTGTGTGATTTTTCTCCCTGTACTACTTTCCTCTAGTG
Organism: Anarhichas minor; assembly: GCF_050575085.1. Taxonomy (NCBI): domain Eukaryota; kingdom Metazoa; phylum Chordata; class Actinopteri; order Perciformes; family Anarhichadidae; genus Anarhichas; species Anarhichas minor. The sequence goes on from NW_027466513.1 coordinate 2,429,398, forward strand.
TGCTCTCTTGCAAAAGAGAGCTTGATCTCAATGAAATTACTTGATTAAATTAAGGTTAAATTATAAATCAATTGCTGAAATATAACCCAATAAAGTTGAAGTGTAGTTAAGAGTCTTTTCAGGTTTAGAAACATAGACCCACATTTCTCTGTGGTTAACAGTTCCAAATGCCCTACAAGTACATCTTTTTTTCAACACTTTTTGCGGTGCCACTGAGACGCAGCAGCTCTGTGATGTAGGAGACATTTACGGGCCGGCAGCAGGGACAGCTGTCGTTTGAAGAGGCAGACATACCTGCTGTGCTGCTGAAGACTAATTACAGTAACGCTGGCATTACTACCATCAGAATCTCTTCTGTACGAACACTGTAATTTATTTGCCAATTGTTCTGTGTTCCTTTCTTCATGCTTCGCAATTAAGGTCATCTGACAAAAACATCTCTTTATATTGTTTTGTTTATGCCACCTATGTTCATATGCTTATGCCTATATTCTTATATTTTGTGTCTAAATGTAAAGCACTTGAGTTTACGTGTAATTAAATAAATGTGCTATATAATTCAATTTCCATTACCAATGGTATTTTTATGATCGAAGACAGAGATGACTGGTTGCTTTGTGTACTCAAATGTAGATCAAAAACGTGCCGGGTGCTCTTGAGCAAAAACAGGAAGGCAATCCATGCACTCCAAAATATTAGAACAACTAACAACGAGGAAGGAAATACTCTAATGTTCTGTATTCTGCAGAAAGGTGACAAAGGTGTAATTTTTTTAATTCTTTCAATATACTGTACATAAATGCTAACTCACTCAGGGTCCAACCTTTACTGGACTGTATAGGTAATACTCTTCTCCAATCACGAGCATGCATTCGCCCACGGAAAGTTGGGTGCCTGTTACTTGTGTTTTGAACCCTGCGGGGTTGGGCCATGGCTCTACCCAGCTCAGTTGCGTACTACCTGGGTTGGCCAGGGCCCCGTCCTTCTCCGCTGTCAGGTTATTAAGAGTTAAGAGCATGTCAGGCTGCGGAAACTAACCTTTAGCCAGTCAGGATCAGTGCGGTTGGGTCGATGTTATGTCATGTTAGGGTGTACATTCGTTTGGCTCCTGTGTGAGTTAGAACAGAGGTTACGACATTGTAACCCTAGTTCTATAAGGCCACGCGGAGCTGCTCCGTCCTTTAGACGGCTCCGTCTGTGCTTATAGAACTAAGGTTACAATATTTGTAACCTTAGTGTTTGCACAAGCAACAGCAGCCCAGTCCGTGGAAATATTAGATTTAAATGGTGGTTTTGCCCCCAGGTAACCATCTTATCTTTCTGGGCAGAAAATAGATGCAATGTGGCATTGCAAAATACCTTTCAGGATACAACTCACTGTTGGATAATAGCTAAAAAAAAACATTTTCGATTTTGTGTGGTCTTTGAGTCTCTTTATGACAATATTAATGTCTGTCTCATCAACACACTGCAAATGCAGCACCATACACAATGGCTGGAGGTAAATGATGATTAATATTTGGGACGGCAACACAGAGAATCTTCTATTTGACATTTCCTCAGGGATAAAGCAAAGGCTGCTGCCTTTAACTTTTCTCTCTTAAAGTGAAACAATTATGGCGTTGTCATTTAGAAATGATATAAAGGCTGCAACTTCACTGCACTGAGCCTCTCTCCTCGTAGTCATTTTGTCAGTCAAATTCAGTATTTTTGTGCCTTTCATGTACTGCAGGGACACATGCTGACACCATATTGGAACAGCTTGTTACTGAACTTATAAGAACTGAGGGAACAAAAGGCTGAAGGGACATGAGGCTCAAATTGAAGAAAAAAAAAAAAAAAAAGTATTTTGTATAGCATCGCGAAATAAAATAAACTTATTTTTGGAGCTGGAAGATGTTCTTGCTTCGTGAGTGAGGACTTTACATCCGACTGCAGAAGTCTCCATGGCCTAAAACAGCGAGTCTTAGCTTTTCCTGGTGGGCTCCACTAACTAAGATAAGGATATAATGTTGAAAGTGGCTGACTTCCAAGAGATGAGTGGAGTAAGCTTCAAGCCAGAAGATGTGATTTAACGGGTAAGTGTGAAACTCGGGGAGTCACTCACTCACAAGGCTGCCTCATACTGTTGCACTCGGAGGGCAAGGGAAACTGGAAATAATGTTTTTTGTCATGCGATGGGGTGCAGACGCACTTTAACAATTTGCATGGCATTAAAGTTCTTGGGGGGCAGACTTGATCTTTGGAAAAAGCTGCCTCATGTTGTGATACAAAGCTGTTAATTTATAATGTTCCATTTTGTCTCTTTTTTCTCCATGAGAATCCTTGGGCATTTTCATTAATACATATTTACCTGCTGGCAGTGTTTTTCTAAAGAAAATACAGTTGGGACCCAAAGGTATGTTGTGGAAAGATTAAAAAGAACTCCAGAGAGAGACAGAGGCTTGTAGCACCGAAATACAGTAAATCAGGCTAAATTAGCCTAACCTGCTGTCTGTGTTAGGGTTGGGAAATTGTCTGGAGTTTCATATCATATTGTTGATCATTTTGCAAGACAGTGTAGTGATAAAAACAGTGATTTCTTCTACAGGGTAATTAGAATGACTGATGGTTAAAGTAGTATTTTGTGGGTTTGTCTTCCTCCTTCTCTCAGTCACACGCGAAAAAAAAGAATTGTTTTGCTGGATATGTGTTCAGGCAAAGTCAGGAGCAAATGTAATGCGACTGTCAACACGCACCGGCTAGAACGGCAGCGGATCATCTCCGGCAGCCATGACTGAGCCAGAACGCAATGCAGCAGGATGCGGTGCGAGGAGCATAGCTTTGGTGAGTACGCATTTGGGGAATGGAGATGATTTTTATTTTATTTTTTATCAGATTATGTTTGGGGCTTTTTTGCTTTTACTAGTATGGCTGAAGCGGGTCGGATTTGAACCCACGGCAGTAAGGACTCAGCCTTAGTATACGGAGCACCCGCTCTAACAAATAAGAGTTTTGTCCAATTGCACAGCGCACTTGCCAGGACTGGCAGATGGAAAAGGCAAAAGGGAATGGAAAAATGGGTTGCTTCAATTTAAGAAGCAGATTCACGTGTGCTGATCAACAATGATCGTCATCACCATGGCCAGACATGCCACTGCACCAGAGCATTGTCCTGTTCCTATAACATTACGGTTCCTTTATATGGGCATTGGGAAAACAACAATTGGCGATTGTCTCGTCAAACGGCAATGCCAACTTGCGCAAGCCTAGTCTGTGCAATTACAATTTGCTTCTGTTTAACCGGAATGTGTATAAAACCCGTCACTTTTGATTTGATGAGAGGAAATTAAAAGAATGAGGTAGTAGCCTGTAAACGCTGCCTATATGCATTTATAAAGTAGTTCATATATGAGACATGCATAAAGCTGGGTTGTGATTTATCAAAACGTACATCTCTTGTAAATGGCTGGTTTACCTATTCAACATAATACAACGGCATGCGGAAATGGTCAGGAATTTTCATACAATATTTGTACAATTTATAGATAAGGGCTGTGGAAAAAGCTTTTTTGACATCGTAAAGAAGACTGCTCATATTATCCATCGTTTCTGTGCATGCCTCAAATCAGAGTCTGTATAAAGTGGCTGCTCCGAGGCCACGGGGTCTTTTAATGTGGGTGGTGAAATGCACGTCAAGTTTCTATTATCTAGAAATCAAAATGGTTGTTTATATCATGGTTCATGTTTACTTTCTTTCCTCTTCAGTTTTTTTTGTTTTTTTCCAGCCCAGTGCTCACCGAGGAATGGAGGGCTTATCCATCAGGGCTCACAAACATCTCCCGCTCTTGATCGCAACATGAAAAGACTGAAGGGTCTCCAGACTCGTCGAGGTAGAGAAACTTGAGTGAGGGGGGGGGGGGGGGGGGGGCTTGTCTTGTCAGCACTAGTAAGAGGCTGCAGCTTTCGCCAAGAACCGTGTCAATCACTGCAAGGCACAGCTGACAGGGTCAACTGATCTGTTATGCGGTATGTGCACTTTTCAGGCGGACCTACGGGATGCGCCAAGGGAAGCTTAAGAACAGCGTCGCCGTTCACAGGACTACCAATGACCTCCGAATCTTATCGGAGTTCCTAGAGGACTCCATTTATCCTCTGAATACACACAGCAAGGTGGGTGTTTAGTTTTTACCTGAAGTCAGCAAAAGCAAGCGAGTTGTTTTTTGGATGAATAACAACAGTATTTCAGTCTTTCATCAAGCAGCATATTGCTGACCGTGCAATTTCCCGGGGTAAATACTTACTGCCGTCGTAATACTTGACATCTGATCTTTTTCTTTTAACTTAAGTTCATGAAATTAACATGGGTGGAGATTCAGCCTTGCATTCCAAAGTGCATAGAAAATAGAGCTCATTACTGAGGCATGTGGGGTCAACCTGCTCAGCGTTATGCAGCTGGAATGCATGCAGCAATGAAAACAACCTTGTTTACTGACAGAAAAATGTATTCTAAATTGTCCCCCCCCCCACCCCCACCCCTACTGTACAACCCAGTTTGTGGGTTTACAGTTACATTTAAGTGGGTCAACACAAAAAATAAAATAAATAAATAAATAAATAAAAAGTTTGGGAACTCAAGTTACCAAAGGCTTAAAGCGACACACAGGCAGAGGAGGAAGGCAAACAGCTTACTCCCCTATCTTTCTCCACTCTCTCCCACACTGGATTAAAGGCAGATAGGGAAGTTGGGCATGGAAATGGAATGATTTATTTAAGACAGGTCGCTCCACCGGGAGTTAGCACTGTCCCTGGGGATACCCTATTTTCTGTACACTGCTCTCTCTCCCTCTCTCGCTGCACATGTGCAAACACTGTACATATGCATTTCAGTAGGAAAGGAGTGATAAAGATGCAACAAAGAGCACGACGTGACATGCCGTGATGAATGCGTTTGCAGTGTTGTTAGTCACTTCAGTCTGACTTATTTACCGCTGCCGTGATTCATGTTCATGCAGTCACGCACTGTTCAGGTTTCATCTCTTTGAGCTCGTGCAGCTTAAATGCGCCTCTGATCGGAAATGGAGCCCAGATGCACATATACGAACACTTAATTTGGGCGGATGATGAGATGATATTCTGCATAATCTCCCGGTGTGGCATCATGGCGCTAGAGGGAAACGTTTTTTTTAACCCCGGCATGTTTATGTTTCCTTACCGGAACAAAAAGGGCCACACGCACCCAGCGACCGGCGATACATATTGTACACGATTGTTAACGGACTCAAACTTGCAGTATCATTTGCATTTGCATGATATTTCCTTTTGAGGCAGTTATCCAAATTTCAAGCTCAGGCGTTAGGGACAATGATTTAAGTGGAAAACACGTAGTAATTCTGCATACAAGGGATTATTTTCATAATTACACTCAGTACATCTTTCATTGTCAGTCCCATTCACTGCCAGGTACGAGTCCTTGACCACAAACGCAAACTTAAAACATTAAATATTCAACTTGACTTACTTCAAAGCTCTTAATGCTGCTGCATGCTGTACCTCCACACACTCTAGACTCAATTTTTCATTTTTATTTAGTCACAAACGACCTTTAAGCAGACGAGCGAATATGTGTTATAGTCCCACCAGAAGTGCGGCCTTTGGCATTGTTATCGCTCATTCTTAATTGTATTACAGATTTTGTGGAAGTTGCAGACGCAGCTGTTAATTGGTTTATGTTTCATATCTCAGCGATGGGTTGTCCTCTGCTTGCTCACTCGCTCCATAACCTCCTTAGGACTATTCAACTGTACGAGCGGGGTTTCGTCCTCACTTCTAGTTTATTTTCCCAATAATCACTTTTACTCACCTCTGCAACAAAACGACACGAGTAATGTTTTTTCCGACATGGATTTTACATTGCTCTACCTATACTCAACTAAAGTAACTTTTTGAATGATGTCTTAAATCTTAGTAAGAAGGACAGTTCTCTTGCACATGGAAACAAGCACATTAGCAGATATTTGTTTTATATTTGCTTCTGGTTTGAATTTTGGACACCAAGTCAAAACAGTTGTCATGGATTGGTAACTCAAACTCAAAACTTGAAATCGAAGAATCTGCGTGGAAATACAACTCATCATGCCAACATAGGGAAGTTCCATGCAGCGAGTTGGATTATAGGTACCGGTTCAGCGCCCTTTGAGACATGGCCGTACCAAGTGGCTCCCGGTACTACTGCGTGCAAAGTCACCGTCACTCGTTTACTCCAGGGAAGTGAAGAAGAGTTCTGTTGCAACATCAGTGTATCCAGCATCCAGCAGCAAAAGTGAAGAGCAGTAAATAAGCCGTGGCCTGTAAAGACCCGCTGCAGACGACATCGCAGAGCCCTGAAGCCCCGCCCCCAGTGCTGCAAGCGGCGCTGTTCAAATTGCACCGGATTCGACACGGCATTCCCTCGGGTCCCGAGCAATACACCCGCCAAGTGTGAAGTAAATGGGATGAACGGTTCTTGAAATATATTAGAAGGACATAACCACAGACGGGCTTGCTTTCTAGAGGCTGCCGGTGGCCACAGCAGCATTATACTGTAAAGATAAAAAGATCAACATTGTCACTTGAGCGACAGGGGAGGATTTTTAAAACAAAAACAAAGAATTGTAGGCAGAAACTACTGCACGTGCCACAACCACTGGAGCTGCCAAACTGCAAGACTCAACACAGTAGGACTTAATTGCTCTCTCTCTCTCTCATGCACAACATCTCCTTGGTTATAATGTTAAACTCAAAGCTTTGCAACGAGCAATTACCAAAGCTCACACTGCGCGCAGACTGCCGGTAGGGTTTTACATGTAGATAATGTCCTTTTGAAATATGTCAAGGACAGCCAGGAGGTAAAAGAAATAATGAAAAAATAAATACAGCAGACTAACTAATTAATTGACTGTATAAACAACAGGCATTTTACTAAACATGAGAGTTATAAACATTCAGAAATTAGGGGGAAGAAATTGTGTTGTCAACAAAGCTCATATAAGACACTGAAGTGGTGGCCACCCACTGAAGTTACCGCCAAAGACTAAAAGTTCAGCTTTAATCACATTTAGGCTTGAAGTTTTTCAAAAAAAAGTAAACATGAAGTAGTGGTTATCAACACCGCAGGTTTAATACTTGAAACACCTTTGATTCAGAAATATTTTCTTAAAAGGAGAGACAGATTTCTTCATTAAAGAAAATCTTTGCCCTTTCTCTGTACTTGTACATGTACATGAATGCATAATCACTGTGTGCAGGGCAACTTTAGTTTCATTTTTTCTTAATGCAAGGAAGACGTGCCGAGAAGATGTAGCTTCTCGGCACAGCCTCAGTCTTTTCCCCTGAGCCGGAGAGCTGCTTCCCTGTAACTGTTAGGGAGTAAGAGCTCATCTTAAAGCCTTTTGTGGGTTTTTTCTTCATTTTATTGATTCACTTTTCCAAGGTTTTTCAGTCAGACCTGACCCGAAAGGTTCATGCGAGGTCGGGCTCTCTGACTTTTCTCAGGTTTAATCACATTTCAAATTGATTGTGTTTGTTTAGTTGTTTTTTTTCTAAAATCAGAGAGCGTGAAACAATGTGATGTGCTCATCTGTCCTCTACCTCCAGCCCTGCCAACACGGTCTGTGACATTAAGGTGCTTCTCAGCTATGAGAGCTGAGCAACTCATCAAGTCTTATTTTCAATTATGAAATCAGGATAATCAAGATAAAATTATTATTGTGCCATATTCTGTTTTGCAATGATGCTCTTGTTTTTTTGGTGTTGTTGTTGTTTTTGTCTGAAAAATCCAGCGCACCCCTTTCCTTCACAGCAGCATGCTTACGCCCCACTCGACAATGAGTAATCATGGTAATAATAGTGATCTAAATATTGACAAGTATAATAGTAAATATAAAATAAAAATAATAAATTAAAAAATAAAAATGTAATTAAATTTTAAAAAATTCCCACAATCGAGCAGCCCTATTAAAATGCATATTAACTCTGGAAAACAGACACAAAGTATAAATGAAATTAGCATCTGGAGAATTCACACAGATCACCAGTATGTATGACATACTGTAAGAGCCTGTTGAGGTATTGCTGAGGTTTGACAGTAAAATGTATGAAGAATCTATAGCAGCATCTGACTCGCATACACAGAAAAGATCTGTTTCAAGCTCATCAAATGGTAAATTGGGTTAGACTCCGTTTAAACAAAATCCACCACAGTCCACGTGGGTTTGGGCCAGATTACTTGGAACCAATCGAACCTCCAACCATCTATGTCCAACTACGCCCCCGAAAAAAGTGTGAGTCAACTGCAGTGTCTAACACACAGCTGCTCTCCCACATCCAAGAGCACTAGCAGACCACATCACCATACGACTGCCTCGCAGCCTGCTGACTCACTGCTGCAGAGCCAGTAGAGCTGCAGCAGTGAGGGGGACAAATGGCACGACAATGCCAGCTTGTACTTAACAGATGACAGTTAATATCATAATGAGTACGGCTGGTTTGAAATGATATGATGATAGTGTTGCCAGTATGACATTTTAGTTTCAATACATCCTACCTAACGATTTTTAAAGACCTTTCTTTTTGGAATATAACTTATTTTTTTCAAAACATGTTTGTATTTAACAAAAAGAAGCCAGAGTTCTCAAATGTTAAATGTTGTCTGCAAAAACACTAGAATTTAAATTTGTTCATTATTGTGAAATTGACAAAATTACGATTTATATCAAAAACTACAGCATCTCAACAATGAATATATAAAACACGATGAGATATCTAGGCATACACTCGATACTCAGTTTGTAGAAAAAAACATATCACGGTTTATAATCCATATGATGCTCATAATAAAGCTCATGAATACTAAATTCTCAATCGGCTGCAGGGGGTCCATTAGTACCTGACAATGGACACCCTCAGAGTAACCAGCGAAACTGAGTGAATGGCTTCTGAAAAACAAGCTTACGATTTTGGTTGCAAATTAATTATCTTAATGTTTTTTGTTTTCCTTCTCAAGTTATTATGGTATGAGCGGGGTAATGCACTTCAAGGTAGAGTTGACTTGTTCTCGCCTCCACGTCTTTCATGGATTCCTGATAACAGACAACTCGACTTACATGATGCCCGTTTGATTAACTAATTCCAATTAATTGCTAGTGTAGTCTTTTAACCAATGAACAGGATATTAGCTGAAAACCGAGAAATGTAAAAAAAACAAATTCAACACATGTGGAGATGAAAGCTTCCAATATAAATATAGATAATATGTAATAAGTAGAGCTAGACCAGCGCCATGTCAATATATCGGTCGATTATTGGACAGATATAATCTGTATTGCTGCATATGTGTTTAATATGTGTTTTTGTTATCTAAAAAAAATATATATACGTGGACGATATACAGCTATCAGATTGTTTTAACTCACAACTATCGGTATTAGGATGAGCCTTAAAAACACAGTCACTCCATGTTAACGAGATGGTGAAATTGAAAATAACAAGAAATTGGTGTATTGGATATTTCGTGAGCTCTGTTGCACTGGCCACAGCTGGAAACCTCCAGCTGAAGAGAGAAAACATGAATGGTAGGTTAAAACCTCACCTAATTCGTCACAGCTTGAGAACAGCAAGGTAAAACTGTGTTACTCTTAACAGGTCACTCCTTGTAAAATGTTTCCCCAAGTTTCCCCAAGTGCAGAGTGTGAAAAAGTAGATCTCACAGATAGCACTTAACAGTTCTGGGGGTATACACAGTGGCATCCTCATTATCTGCTGTGGCGTAGCCCTTATTGCTCTGAGTCATGTGGATGCAGGTATATTCCATTAGGACTTCTTAACGAGGTAAAAAAAAAAAGGAAATGCTGGTGCTTTATAAAAGTGTTATTTATAACCACATATTAGTTCAAAGCTCTTTCTGTAAATGGATGTAACAGATATGAAAATTAAAGTTTTAGGATAATTCTCAAAGGGCTGACTTAATGTGGCAAACGGTCCAGTACTATTATTTTCGTTATTGAATGAATATTAGTTATATTTTCAATTAACTCGTCAATTGTTCAGCAGCACACTTGTCACATTTGAGAAGCTGGAACCAGGGGATGATTTGTATTTTTTTTGTTAAATAAAATTGATTGTCAACTCATTTTCTGTCAATCAACTAATTAATTAACAAGTTGAATAATTATTATTAAATGCAGCTATACAGACATATATAGACATAATGATACAATAAAGGAATGCAGTGCATGACTTCCATCCAGTGTCAACGCTCAGGTCCAATGCAGAGAGTAGTGTGCCCTCAATGTACCGAGGACGAAACAAAGCACAGATGTGGGGAATGGATGGGTAGTTGTTCCCGTCTCATCACCATCCAACACTTATTGCCTTGTTGTATTATTTAGAACCATAATAATGTGTCTTTACAGCGGCGTTATCGATATTCTTAAAAATAACAATCTATCAAATGACTGTGATAACAATGTGACAATGTGAAAGGGGTCGCTCATAGTCGTGAACCTGCAGAGAATTATCTCGCAAATTTGCAGCGCCCCTCGGCTTGATGGAGCTTTTACAGAGAGTTTCAGCTCATTGTTCGCTCTCACAGCGGCGCTTTTGTCCACCGTACACGACCTGCTCTGCACGAAACGGTAGAAAGACAAAGTTAGTAGCGTAGCTGGTGAACTCAGTGGAGCATTTAGAAGCTAAAGAGACAGTTTCCCCTCAGGAGTTGGTAAAGTCAGCAAACAGAGCAACCTGACCAATCACCATTGGTCCAAATGAATGAATAAACAAGTAGGCGGTCACGATAATGACGTCTTTGACTTATCGTACGATATGCTCTGAAAGGACATGGCCTGAATCATTTTTGCTGATGTCGATGTTGCCCCTTGTGTTCACATGCCTGTGTTTGTTTACATGGGAAAGTCACCAACATTCATGCGAACATGATGCCAGATTTTCCATTATAAAGACTTGTGCACAGCACCTAAGCCTTTTTCTTCACAGCGCCTCAGGCGACTGAACAAAAACCCCAATGCTGACACGTTTTGCTGTCATTTCTCATCCCGCTGCTTCTGTCAACCCCGTCTGCTCTCTATGTCGGAGTCTTACCGTGGGCGGGGCTCAGATTCGTGGCCAAAAGGCGTTTTTCGCGACAGCTATACTGACAAGCCAGAAAGTTTGGACGAATAAGTTCGAATGGACTTTGTTTCAAAGCCGCACTCCACAGCTCTGTGGTGGGAACATTTTAGGTTTAAGCAGAATGAGGGAAGAGTATTGTTGTTCATTATATGTAACATATAGCTAATATGTTGTTGCTAGAAATGCACTGATAATATCATCACTTTACCAGTGCATAAAATGGTCTTAAAAACAACATTATTATTGTTTGTTGCAATTCATTTCTGGGACAATGTATCGTCCAACAGAAGCAGTATGGCTGTCCTCAACTAAATACATTTTTAGTTTCCCAACACACATTTGATTTCGTAGAATAAACTATTAGTTGATTTAATCGGCAGATGTCAGAACTGAGTTTCTCTACAAATAAATAATGCAAATCTTGTGTCTACGAGAGATGTGCTCGTGTATTTCTTGGAAATAAGTCATTCAGCATGAAAGAAGCATACAAAGTGACTTATCGTCTAAGAATCGATTAGTTGACTAATGGCCTACGAGGCGGCAGGCCTAAAAAGTTAGTTATCGGGACAGAGTTCCGAACAAGATTGTCAAACATGATAAAATGTCAATGTTTTGTTCACAACTTGTTTCTGCTGCCCCCAAGTGGCCAGAAGAATTGCAGGTTCAACCAAATGATTTAGTTGCCTAACCTTAACCATGATGTATTTGACATAACAGCAATATTTCCCCAACCTTATCCACATCATGTGCAGATATTGGAAATATATTATTTCCAAATGTTGGCATTAGTGGGTTTGAAAACAAACATGACCAAGAATAGCTTTTCTTCCGATGATTCTTTAACCAAAGGATCTCAGTGTACACCCTTCGATAAATACTTAGTTCCTCTTCATGCAGTTAAAGATACGTACATGGAGAAGGTCGTTTAAGTACAGGCTAATATACTACAATTGAGACACATTGACTAGCAATGCAACCAGTAATGTACCCAGTGGTGGGTCCAGCAGAACTGAAGGGGTTAAGTGCTACTTCCTTCAGATAGACACACACAAACCATAATCCCCCAAAATACACACTCGGGGTAAATACTATGTGGGAACCATCTGCCCCAAAATAGAATCTAATTTGATGCAATCTCTCGAGTGCCAATCAGTCTTAACAGCAAAGTGCCTGTACAGAGCAGACTGAGTTTTCTGTTAACATCAAACATCTTCTCATTCCATACGACGGGTTTCCTATCACTTGCTGAGTTTCCAATCTTTGCACTCTACCGCTACGCTAAGTGAGTGCTCCCTCGCCAGGAAAAGAAGCCTGTAGGGTGTGTGTGTGTGTGTGTGTGTGTCAAGGGTGCATTTGTTTGTCTTGCACATGAGGGAGCATGCTCGCTTTCTAAAAAGCCCTCACAGTTTAATGGAATTGTGTGCGGTGAATGTGAGACAAGACCAAGAAATGAGCCATGAGCAACCCCACGGGTATCTCTATTCCTTTCACCGAGCTTTGTGTGCAGAGAACACCAAATATGAACACCAATCACTGCTGTTGTGAAATGGCAGTGAAGCGGGAGCCTGCTCTTTTACCCTCAAAAGAAAAAAAAGAAAAAATATAAAGCATATGTGCTCGGTAAATTGGGTATCATTATTATGATAAGGCGATATGGCCAAAGTCTTCTATCTCCATATAGGTCATTCCATATATCTTGATAACAAAAATTGTCTAATCCCTGTGTGAGTAATGGAGAGATGCACTGATCTATCGGCCACAAATTGCAACCGGCCCAGACACTAATGTAACAGCCACACATAAACACACACACGTCGTCAGTGCTGAAGTTATTCGCACAGTTATTATGAAGAAAACATAAAGTTTGTAATTTTTCACAACTGCAAGTCCAAAATAAGCCTCGGAGGAACAACCTTAAAAACATTTGGAACAACTAACTTAATCATACACTTATATTGTTTTTCAATCCCATGCTGCTGCTCAAGAGTAATCGCAGCTCCACTGCCAACGTTAGCGGAGGTTGCATTGACCTGCATTACGATGCGTTCAAGCTCAAATCAGTAAAAAAAAAAATGTAGTGGGTGAAAGGAAATTATAACGGCATCATGATGAGTTCAAATGTAATCTTGTAAAATTTAGTTTTTGGCGGTTTTCATACAATAGAAATAGAAGTTAGAGAGGAAATATGTTTAACTTCCTAACATTAGCTCGAGGCAGCTTAAAATATATAATTGAAACTACTAATACTGAACAAGTTCTTTCTTGAATTTTGTGTTTTCAAACAAAATTACCACCATAGATGACTATAACAACTTACAAGGATAACAATTGAGAATTTTTGATGGTTTACATTGACTTCGGGACGGTGGTAAAGAAAAACAGGTCAGTTTTGAGGCCTTGCTGTCAATTATGGTTAATTATGGTTTGACCTGCTGATCTGAATCAGCAGGTCAAACTTAAAAAAAAAAAAAATCTGATAATTGCAATCGGTGCATCTCTTTTAATAGTTGACAATGAAAAGTACTGAGTATTTTCGTATTTAATTGAAGAAATTGAGTGCAAAATAAAGACGGACTATATTTACATGCTTGCACACAAAGACAGAGTAATCAGATTACAGAACAATAGTTTGATTGAATGACAGTGGGGTATTCCCATCGAGTTAGTAGGCGTTTGTTATTATCAATGTAGACAACGTAATTGTGTATCATGATATCTGGATAATTTATTCACTGTTTGATTCCAGTGATTTTAATTATATATGGTAACACCTAATTACCTTGCTAAGAGACAACATACAAGCATCATGTACAGTGTTCATGTCTGGATAGTACCATAGGCACCACCTAATATACCGGTACTGGAAAAATCTATCCAGAAACACTTGTGTTGTGAAGAACTATTATTACTGTGATTTCTGGATCTGCTTGATGCTGATAAGTGGCCAACTGATGAAATCAAAGCATATTATAATAAAATGCATCTAGCTGACGTGATTAGTTTTAGGTTGAATCAGAAAAAAGGCCGTCTTTGTACAGCCAAAAAATCCACAGGGGAACAGGTAGGAAGAGTCATTTCTCCACTGACAGTAGCTTCAATAGACCGTAATGCAATGCAGCCACTAGACATTTCAGTAAGGGGCTCAACCGCAATCACAGACTCGCCCCAGTGTTCAAGAACTCATGGGCGAGACATTTATATTCCTTTACGCCCACCTTTGATCGAAAGTAATGAGTTCATGCCCCCTTTCTCTCCAGGTTGTTCAGTCGTTTTGGGTGACAAAGGAAATCACAAAATGAAGAAGAAGTGCGTCTGCCAGGTCGAGGAGGAAGTGGGTGTACCACAAAATTAAATTACTAAATTTAAATAAACCAGTTCATCAAAAAATAACTCCTGAACGTCACTGAATATATCTCAAAAGCGATGATATCTGCCGGAGTCTCTGAGGGAGGATTTCTCCTTTTTCATGCAAATATCTGCAGGGACAATAGTAATTGTGGCTTCGCTAATGGATTAATCAACACCCCTTTTGGGCGTCATTACTGTGAGAGAAGTGATGACAGTCTTGTTGTAAAATTACACAGTCAACTGGAAAACCCTCAGAAAGATACAGGACCCTGAAAATACAAGAAGCTGAAGATAAAGAAAAAATAAAAATAAAAATAGAAAAGTTTGGAGCAACATATTCAAAAATATAATTACAAGTATTACTCTCCTCAAAAACATGTTCATGAACACAAAGGGGGAAACCTTACTTGCATCTCAAAATACATCATTTTCAGTATTCAACACAGTGAATCAGGTGCTGTGGAATCGAACATTTAGAAGAGCACATCTTACTTTCTGTGGTATTGTTAGAGGCAAGAATGGATTCTTAAAAATATCAGTAAATCTTGGAAGCCAATGTCCCACAGAGATAAAAAAAAAAAAAAATGAAACTGAACAGAGAATGGATGGAGCACACAATGATCCTTTGCATAACTTAATGAATCGTGACCTGTTCAAAGAAACAACAGGTTAAGACTTTATAATTGGCTTCACAGCTCACAAAACAGAACTGAATCAAAAATCTGTCATGAATGGAGGAAGAAATAGTGGAATAGTGACATTTTGCTGGTCCTCTAGAAACATGTGGTGATGTAACGAAGCAATTCTCAACAGTACCTACGTAAGAGCTGAGCAGAGCTCAATGCACCATATTCATTCAAATCTGTTTCAACATTCAAAAGGTGCTAAATTAAAAATTCTAAAAATATCTAGTGCGTGCCACACGGCTCTCAACCGGCAGCTCGTAGCTAACAGCGCAAACGACGGCAACAGTGCAGACAGAGCCAACAGTGTTGGCCTGAGTGGGAACTGGAGGGTGGGTGCTGTGCTTCCGCAACAACGTCGGGATGGCGTTATGAGTTTCAACCACCATTAAAACACGGTGCAGAGCGGTGGACAAAAGCTAGCTATAGTGAGGCACGCTCACATGCACTAAAAGAACGCAAGGCCGGCCCGGCTATGGCAACAAAGCACAGAGAAGATCGGATAACAACACACACGCAGGAAGTGACTTCATCGTCTGCTCAAGTTGACATTACTCTTCTATATCTTTACATTGCAAATACTTGTTTGCTACCATATTATTGCTCTGAATTTATATAAGACAGACCACAATTTCACATTTCCTCCTGTCTATTATTCATTTTTCTTTTTAAAAACTGGAATAATAAGCCTCCAGAAACTCCAGACATGTGTTTATTCTCCCATTTATTATATGGAAAGTGGGGCTGGGCATTGATATTGTGACACGAGACTAGATATTAGATTTTGGATATTGCAGCATAAGAGTTGTCTTTTCCAGTTTTTAAAGGCTGTATTACTGTAAAGTACCAGACTGTTCAAGCTGTTCCTTGACCCACATCATAATAGCCATATTACGGATGATAATTTATCAAAAATATTATGTGACAGCACCAATAATCAGCCCTACAATGTTGAGGTATTTGGTTAAAACATTGTGATCTGATTTTCGCCTTATCGCCCAGCCCCTGATGGAAACTCACATTTAGTTACATCTCCTAGTTTAGTAAACATTAGCGCACATCTTGCAAAACCTGAATGATCATGCATGAATATCAAAGAGCAGTGTAGCAGCATGCAATCACACAAGATTGTTGTGATACATATCGCTAAACGGATGTAAGATTCAGATTCAGCAGAATCTAATCATTTTAATCATCTGTTACATTAAAATATTTGTGCACCAACGTCTACGAATACAATGAAACGCTGCTCTCGCGAGTAAGGAAGCACCGATGCTGTCTACTCTCGCTTCAACAGAGGAAATTAAAGTATACAATCTAATAAAGAATCTACTCGAACGGAGAGAGTCTGCCACCAAGTGCATCTATCTCATTCTACCGCTGTGCTGTCTGGTAAAGACAAGGAGCACTGGCTTGGGAGCACAATTAATTATACCATGATGTATTTCCAGAGGGAAAAGCTGAAAATAAAGTTTTCTGTGTGAATGACAGCATTTCTAATTTGTTATGACCTATAGGCATAGAACATTTGGATATTTCTGCTTCATGGCCACTGAACATTATTAGGAATCAATGTGACTGACTGATGATGGCTTTATATACTTTTACTTTGTATAATTCATGACAAAGTTATCACTGTGTAATGAGGATGAGCATAATGATGATTTTTAAAACTGACATTGCTCCCACACTCACTGAGCATTTTCCGCTTTATTAATTATGTATTAAAAAAAAAAAAAAAAAAAAGGCGTGTGTTGCATTCATGACAACTGCTAATTGCTGCGTCTCTGGCCTGAAATTCAAGTAATGCTTGTTTACATGCTTGACTGCAGCAAAATGGGACGTTTTGTGGCGTTGCATTTTCCAGCCTGATGCGATAGATTTGAGATTCATGGTAATAACAAGGGATTAATTCAGAATAGCTATCATGTCTAAATCATGGTGCCAACAATCTTTCTAAATCCAATCCACCCATCTACGCCTGCTGGGGCATTGTGGACATCCATGAGAGCTTCATGGGACCACCATGAACTACCTATGAGGACTAGGGATGCATCATGGTATCGGCACATCATCAGTATCGGCAGATTAATTAAGGCTTTAAAATCGGCCAGAAATAAAAAAGATTTTTCTCCGATATGACCAATAGATTTCAGAGAGCTTGCAATACAAAAAAGAATTAACAACTAATTAATAACTTTTTTACCTTTTTCAACTGTAGTGTCTCCCCATAATATTCGCAAAAATCCACTATCATGCATCACTAATGAGGGTGACCCAAACTGCATTCCGAATTGCATACTTACAAAGTACATACTGTTTCATAGAGTATGCATTCAATTGGGACAGAGTACTACTTCATAACATTACACCCTGAAATTTGACACCAGTGGGCCAGTATAGCATGAAAAAGCATGCTGGCTTGCATACTGTAAAATGTATGCAACCAGATGCGGTAGGACATCCTGTTTTTGGGGGGGGACATACTGCATTTGAAATACCACGTATTGGGGCATACTACATATTTTTTCTAGCATACTAAATAGTATGGTAGTATAGGTATTGGTCCCAGTATTATAAATCTATGTATAATGTTTTACCTTCCTGGATAGCAACACGTCCCCACCAACCCAGCCAGTTGAGTTTTATATACCTTATTTATATTTGTAAAGGGAAATTGCATTAATTCTTATTAGTCTTGCCTTGATGTGCATTAAAAGTGAATGTGCATTCAAAGACACACTTAAACCACTCAGTCAGTTGTCGTCTGATAAATGTGGTTAATACTGTAAAGATTTTCCCACCATAATTACCACGATATCGTAATGATGTAATTAATAAAACTACTGTATGCATCAATTAGGCTGTTTTAACTTGTATTGGATAGAACAGCCAAAGAGACAAGGAAAGGGGAGAGAGAGGTAGAGCTGGGTAATATCGACCAAAAATCATATCTCTGTATTTTTAGGCTGAATGGCAACATATATAAATATACAAACCGTAATCTACACTGCACATTTACTACCACAAAACTTTACAGCAAATGTCTGCCCCCTTCTTCCTATTTTGATGCATTACAACCTTGAATTGGAACCTTGAAAACCCCACGAAAATCTGTGATACAAACGAGTTCTCCTAAAGCTATGACTCACTTCTTTGAAAGCAAAGTATATATTTTTGGCACACGGAGAACACTCACTGCCAGTGAGGAAAGTCAAGAGGCCTTCAAAGTCATCAAGTGAGGTCGGTGACGAGTGCAACTTCATGAATCACAGCCACAGCAAATGAATGGCATTCGAGTGGAATGCCGGTTTCCTTTACAATGATTACTGGGAGCTTCATTTCACATATAATGCATCTTTTTGCACAGTTGCATTACTTTTAAAAGTAAACAGAAATGCCAGTGAAGTACAGTGAAGGCTGTAACAGAAAAGCCAGTGGAGAGATTAAATGACTCTCATGGTATCAAGTCGTGGGAAAAACAATTTCCATTAGTTTAAAATTATTCACAATCAGAGTTGGGCCTATTGAGAAATTTGGACCTTAGCAGTATGTGGAAATTGATTTTCTGTTTTCAAATTAAAATCTATGAATGCCACATTGATGAGGTATATAGATGAGGTAATTATGTTCCCACTTAACTACAAAATGGAACTTTGTGTGAGAGAGAAAAGAGTGTTTTTTGTGGCATCAAGTGAGAGGTTTTAACAGCATTCTGGCTCACCATTGATTGAATAAATGACTTTCCCCTTAATTACTCAAATGCTAGGTCACCACGTGTCTTAACTAGTTTAAGTTATCTCATTAACTAAAACATCCAAAGTCTTTTCTCTACCCTTCTGTGGGTTTAAAAGGTCCCTGCGTGATGAATACGTTGGTGAAATAATGCAGGAATGGTTTGAGAAATGAAATGAAAAATGATATGAAGTTAATAGCACAATATTTATACCTGCACCTGATTTTGGCCACTTGGGGGCATCAGAAACGGGCTCTATACACAAAATACATCATCGCATTTTAAGTTGATATATAGCGGAGTGCACAGATCAATATTAGCATTCATGTCAAGTTTTGGTTAACACCGCCTGTGAAGTCCGACGTTCACCCCGGCTTTTTATCTCCACTCATTTCTGAGGAACGTGTCTGTGTCTTTAGCTGCTCAATGCTCCACTATGCTCACTGGCTAGTCACTAGCTTTGTCTTAGTGCTGCGCAGAAAACAGATTCCTGCTGCTGAGAACAATGCAGAGAGCGCTGAAAGCGAATCGACACGGTGAATTGTGGGCCAGGAAACCAAAACCAATGAGCTGAAGCGCTTCGTAGGACTGAGAGTCAGGTTATACATTTAAGATGGTTCGCCACTACAAGCAACATTTGACATCAAACATTTTGAAAAAATATTGATTATAGCAGCAATACGAAGTTTTTTCAAATATTTGTGAGCATCAAAAGCTCTGTAGAATCACAAATGAAATTATCAAATTAATGTTCAGTTCAATAAACCGTAAAAAAAAAGTAAGCGTGTTCATGTAAAAAAAAAAAACCTCAAGTTTTACTTACATTTTCATCACAATTATTAATTTAAACAGAATGTTCTTCACAATGGCACTGTATGATCATGTCAGAATACAATCCGCTCCCTATGTAGATATGAAGGGCTCATTCTAAGCTAACCAAAACACAATTCTTCATTTCAGGTGATTATCCACCAATGAAACCATAGTTATGAATATTATATTCCATTTCTGCTAAGAGATCCCTTTAAATGCTGCCCACTGGCCCGAATGGCGTATACCTTATTGTATCATTACAAAGACGTATACTTGTAAACATCGGACTGAATTTCTCAGCTTCAAGTCAATTTACGAAACCTTGGTCCGAGTTTGTTCCCAATATCACGCTCGTACGACACCTCTCTTACAGCGCAGTGATGTCTTTGAATCCGTTTGTACCACAGTGAATCTATTTCTGTTGGTGAATGCTCTGGCCTTGAGGTGCTCATGCGTTAAATTATCACTGCTGAACCCGCTCTTTGTGGTTATCTTCCAACCCACCCAAATTCCCTTAGATATTATTCACACTAAATTCCTCAAAGAGGTTACAGGAGCTTTGGGCTCTTGCTTGCTCTCTATTGTGAATGTCTTCCCCTCCGCTGATGGCATTCCCGATTATTTGAAGAAGGCAAGTGTTCAGCCTCTCCTGCAAAATAAATTAATAAATAAAAAAAAGCAGCCTCCCTTCATCCATGACTTCATGATAACTATTCACTGATTCAAAGCCACATGATTTATCTCAAAAGCTTTGGAGAATGTATGACAAAGCAATATCAGGAGGTGATGGAATGAAGTAACAGTTGAAGAGTGACATTTCCACATTTTTTATTTTCCCTGTCAAGGAGATAAAACGTCCCAGTCGCCAAACTAAAATCTGTTTCTCTTTTCCATTTCAGCACGTGTGCCGTCTCAAAGAAATGCCTGAAGATTTCCTTTTCAAAGTGCGCGTGACCTCTTGACCTACGCTTTGTAGCCTCCATCTCCTATGAATTCCTTTAAAAAAAAAAATCAACTAGCATGAGAGTTACGATAGAACACAACAAATGCAGCTTTTCCTTTAACTGTATGACTCACCGATTAAATTCGGAGATGGAAAAAGAAGAGAAGTTCGCCTACTCTTGATAAATGTTTGAACCAGCGTATAAAGCTTATTCAAAATATTCTATTTCATAATGGCATTTCTCTGTGAAGAAGCTCCAGCCACTCAACTCTGCATTCCTGTGCTCTGAATTCAGATGTGCACTGTGGGGGCCACTCTGCAAATAATGATGAATCTACTCGACCCTATAGAGTCTGCCTCTATAATAGGACATCCACTTTTCTATAGCTCAGAACAGTGATTGCATGGTCAAGGATGACTTTGTAGAAAACACGCTCATCATCGACTTGCTTATCCTGTCTAACCTTTGCTGGGTTGATTGGATCCTCATCGCCTCCACTTCGTGTGGCTCAGCACTGAGCACAGACAGCTCAGTGTACCATTATATTGGCCGATCCACCTTAAAAAGGTCAGCATACCCTTAAGTGTGCTGAAGTTGCGGCTAACTTTGGGGCTAACTCCCTTCACTTTAGAAGACTTGTAGCCAATATCTCCTCAGGACCACCCACAGAACACGGTCTTAAGCCTTCTACAAGTCCACAAAATAAATATGGACTGGATGGACCAACTCCCATGAACCCCTCCAACGGCCCTGTGAGGGTAAAGAGCTGGTCCACTGAATGAAAAGTTAGGTTTCATTGCACACATTCCTTGACATTTTAAAAACGTGGAAGTGACGTTATGAGAAAAGCACCACACAGCTACCCCTCAACACAAAACAGAACAAGACACAGCAAAACACAAATAATTAAGATAAGAAACCGACCCAATTAAATTGGATTATAGAAACAACATGGCAGTAGAATGCGGCACATGTAGGTTCAGTATGATAACAGCAAGTTGCAGAAAATGGCATGTTGGAGAGGTTAATAGATGTGAAAACCTTTGATGCAGAAAATGTATTCATAGACCATGTGATGGCTGTGTGTTTGGCAGTATGGGTGGCTGAGTGTGTTTATTATAATTTAATCTTCTGTTAAATTCATTTGCATTTTGTTTTTATCAAGAGGTCTTTCATTTGTTTACATGTGTTTCACCATGAGGTTATAAGCCCTTTAGTATTCCACATGCACTCAGTGGAGACCCAGCCACTGCAAAACAAAAGAAAACTCACTTGTTTGTATTTGTTGTGGCACTAGTGTCACAACAAATACAGGTGAATGGAACGGCTGCAGATGGGCTTAATGAAAGACAATATCATGAGGTTGGGCGTCAGGAGGGCGGCAACGAGCAGCGCCGAGACACTGCAGTTGATTGGTTTTTAAAAAGACGGCTGTCTCAAAAGGTGTTTACTCAAAAAGGACCAGAACAAAACAAGACATCTCATCAAAAGTCCACAACAAAGACAGACTAGCCGTAAAACCCACGACTATGTCATCTCTCAGGGCGACACATTGCAGTGAATGTAAACTACAAACTACAAACTGTGGGAAGAGATGTGTGCAAAATGTACTACTTTTCAGGGTTAGAAATCTTAGCTTTATAAATTGCCACTTAAATCATGCAGCCGGATACACTTCTGGTCTTCATAACCTACAACAGAGTTGCTGTAGAAATTCACATGTTCTCCCACCAAGTTTGTAAAAAAAAAATACTGTCCTTTGTATTGACAGGGAAACCCTTGTCTATGAGCTCATTTTTGTCCGTATTGTTTATACATGAGGCCCCTGGTCATCATAAAACAACCTTATATCTATGATCCACCTAACACCTTTGGGATGGATTCAAACAGTCAGCAGGACTCTACAGGTCCCTTAGGAGGTCACTGCCGTATCTTTGCCAGCTGGTGTTGGGGAATCCAACAAAGACTTGAACAAGGGTTGCTATTAGATATGTTTTAAAACTAAACAACAACAACAACAAACTATTGTACAGTGTTTTCAATTTTAAAAATATATATTTTTCTTATTTTTGTGTTTTGTTCTTTTAACATTATTTCAAATATATATTTATTTATTTATAGTTATATTTATATGAATGCCAAAACAATAGTTAATCAATATAAACTATATATAGGTTTATTATTCAACTGCTCAGCGCCTTAATTCCGGTAAATGTGATCTAATCCCTCTGATGAACATTGTGAATAGCAGGGCCGTGATAATCCGTCCTCCACATGTTAGAGTGGATTTAAACTCAAAGAACATTCACTGCCGTTCTCTCCATCTCCTAGTCTGTGCGTCGCTATTAGGGTAATGGTGTTCAGCTCATATGTACGCTACAAAATGGATTTAGGATCCATTAGCTTATTAGGCGCAAAATGACATTATCTCCCCCCAATCTGAACTCCGTAGCAGCCATTGGGAGATAAATTATGCTGTAGCGACACCCCCCCCGATCTGTCAATCAATCCTCTTATCAGTTCGTCTCCCCCAGGGATTGCAATCACCCATTCACTGCATGCTTTAAATGAATGGAAGTGCACTGGCTAATCCATGCAGCATGTTTGGAGACGGATTAATCTGGTTGAGGAAGATATTCTGAAGTGTTGGAAATGCCTGAAGAGAGATAAAAAGCCTTGTAAAGGCTGGATTGACTAGACTATATTTACACATATGAGAAGCCGGAGCCAGTGAATATTAGGGATTTGTTGTTCTTGATTCAATTTCTGTTGATCAACTTGTCAACCAATCAACTGATTCTTTAAGCACTAATGTAAAATGGTACTGAATATGAGGTGCATCCAGAGTGTTGTCCCCCGTTTAATAACCTTTATAAACATGGTACTTTATGGCTACAGTTACAATTTGAATCTGTACATTCTGAAGGTGGTTGAACTGAAACTTCCAGTGTGGCCTTGGGAGGATGAATTAGGAGTGAAATAGTGAGTCTCTGAAGGTTCAGCTGTACTCCAAATTGGAATCTCTCTTCTCCCTGCTTCATTATCACAACATTCTCTTTGTGTCTGCTTGGAGGCTAATTAAGGGGGGACAGAGAGAGCGAGAGAACAAGACCTCGCTGATGGAAATCAAATGAGAAGGACAGGAATGGGAGAATAGAGGAATAATCAGTCGTCTGATGAGCGCTCACGGTGCCCTTGATGAACAGCGCCAATGCCTTCCTAGAATGGATGAGGCGAGCGAAGAAAGTGCCAGGGACAAACTACTAGAATTTGATCTTGTAACAAAGGGGAGTAAGCCGAGTGTAGGAAGAACCAAGAGTAAGTAGAATGAGCTGAGTCTTAATACGTGTCCACCTACTGCCTCACAGGCAGACCCACATGGCAGGAAATCCACTTGCCAGAATTCAATCTTTCTCCTTTCTTTCAATTTGCGCCGCTACAGCAGGCCTTTAATTACTTACTGTCTGTAAGAGGCTATGGAAAGCAAGGTGCCACTACTAATACCGATTCATCTGAAAAACTAGGAATTGCCTTATCCATAAAAAGAAAACTTTAAGAAGTCTTAGACCCAGGGTGACGTCATCAGATGTCTTGTTTTGCCCAATTTATTGACAGTCAACCATTTTCAATTTGCATTATCTAAAAGAAGAAAAACATCAAATCTGAGAAGTTGGAACCCTGCAGAGAACGATTGCTCTTTTTATTCTTTGTTAGAAAAAAATGAAAAACTTCAAAAGGGAGATAAATCAGAAATTCAAACATGGCTCAGCATTAAATTAATTACTAAGTAGACTAAAACCAAAACTACAATTAGTTGATTAATTGACAAAGAGGGGGCAGCCCTGCTGATATTTATCAAATATCATTTCAGCTCTGCATGTTTGACTCGGGGAGGTCAGTCAGTCACTTTTAGTTTTCTTTTAAATCTTTTATGACAAGTGACCTTGCAAAGCAGCTTTTGTCAACATCTCTGCATTGTAATTCATGCTAAACGACACACAGCCACGACTGCGCCGCAGTGCAGCGTCATTCAAATTGGTCATCTAATCTAATACCAAAGTCCACTTTATTAAATAAACTGCATCTCAAGCCATCTCTGAATGGAATAAAGTCTCCAAAGCACAGAAGAAAGTCAGATCACAAGCAGCAGCCGTTCTGTTTGAGGTCACCGGTTTAAATGCACAGCGTTGTCAGTCTCCAGTCAGGCCTGCAGGGCGAGGCTATACCCAGCCTTTAAATTCCCCTCCGACTGGCTGTACATTTCAGAGCATGCGGCCATTTGATTAACATGTAGATCAGAGGTCTTCAACAGGGGGTTCGCAGCCCCGGAGGTACTGCAGGGGGTCCGCGAAAGTTTTGGTTGATTCGAAAATAAAAAAATTCTCTAAACATGAATCTGTCCATTATTTTAGTAGTTCAGTATTGTATGAAAGATAACAGGTATCTTTATGCATGGCAGTGGTACTAATAGGCTAAAATGAAAACATCAATGTGAATAGCTTGTGTGCATGATTATCATGCAATTGACAGACAATGTTGATATTGGCATTGGTATCAGTTGACAAGGTATGTTTATAAATGGCAGTGGCACGGCCCCCCTACTCACTGTACCTGTTTAAAATGAAAACATGAATATATGAACCTGTGTATTATTTGAATAGCTTAGTACTGAATGCACAATAAAGAGGTATGTTTATACATGGCACTAGGCCCATTTAATATAAAACACAATTTTATACAATATATATATATATATATATATATATATATATAGTCGGGGGTCCCTGCTCCATCTCTCTATCAGTTTGGGGGTCCTTGGCCTGAAAAACGTTGAAGACCCCTGATGTAGATGAATGTGCCGGTTTGTCTCTCTTCTCCCGAGCATTCCCAGACACGATGAAAAAACACAATCATGCCAACAGCCCAGGAAGTCCATTTTGAAAATCTCCATTCACCGAGCCTCCGCTTTCACACGAGAGATCGGAGGCAACAGGTCGCCTATACACACGTCTGGGCTCACTGTGAGAAGACATAATGGCCGTGGACTGTGTTGATTTGATAGAAGGAGAAGGGGAGGGGGGGTCACATTTACATTTCAGAGTTGAGCTGTAAAGAAGAAAGAGTTATTTGTCTGCGAGGTAGAAGAGAAAAAAAAGAGGGTAAAACAAATAGGGACTTGAGACAAGGGTGAGTGCTGTTTGAATGACACTACAGTTTGTTTACTGCATTAGTCCGTCGATGGATGTTCTATGAAGCTCTTATTCTGAAATCACTTTGAAACACAATTCTACAGACACACAATCGCTGGTGAATAAAGTGTTGTCATGGAGACACAAAAATCAGTCGCACTTTGTGATGTAAAAAGCGGGTTTGATATGACGATGCGCTGTCACGTGATGGATGAAGCACCACGCTTAACACACACACACACACACACACGTAAAGATGCAGCTAATATAAATAACTGCTCAGGTTTGGGATCACAAGACAAACGAGACAAAAGACATGGAAGAAAAGTGTGCAAAAAAACAAACGGTAAAGATAGCTTTATCTAAGGAGGGCGGCATGTTTAAGTCTTAAACTCAAGCTTAAATCCAAACAACATATACTGCTCACTGCTAATCTGGTCTGTCACCATGGATCTGCTTTTCCAACACAGAGATTTGATATTTTCACGGTACAATAACCATCTCTGAAAATATCACGGTTTCATGGTATTACACCATTATTGTTATTATTAGTTACAATGACCCTTAATAAAGAAATGAGAACATTTAAATAAACAGATTTGTAAACCTGAAGGCGTGTAACTTTAATATGTTTTATAACTGAAGCTTGTTTTGTTTACATGTTAGCAGCACTATAGGTTGTTAAATTAACTACTAAATAAAAACCATCATCAGCTTTGAGCTATTAAAATAATGTGCTGTGATTATTAACAATTACTGAAGGTGAGCGGGAGCCCAGCCAGACTGCTCCCGTCTGTACCTTTAACTCACACACACACACACTCACTTATTTCAGGTTTTTTGTCAACACCTTGGATAAGCAAATTTACACGGTGATACTGCGGTAAATCGTTTCAACTTTAAATACGCTTCAACGGAGATCATCTTTGTTCTTCCTCGTATACCAAATAGGAGGAAGGAAATAACACAGCTGGTGCGGCAATTTCTTGCCAAGTGTCTTCATCTGTTTGGCAGGTGGACAACCATCAGATCTGCAGCATCTCTTTACGTAATCACCACCACCATGGAGAGGGGGTTTGGGATAAATGTATACATGGCTGAATCATGATGCATACAATGGTAGATATAAGAAACTGTTTGGAACAATTAACAAATGCTCAATGTCTGGAACAACACATAAGAGAGGATTTTGTGAGGTGGTAATACATTGCTGTTGTTTAACTTCCTACAAGCTCTAAGCAGTTTATAATACAAAATTAAAACAACTAATGCTGATTTTTTCTTTTTTTTTTTTTTTAAATCAAAGCAAGTATTTTTTTTTAAACACCATCATTCATTTCTTAATCATTTTAATTGTCTTTATTTGTTTATCTATAGTTTGTCATCTTTACATTTCTTTATTTTATTTAACGCAATGGTGCGTGGCCGATATGCAAGTTTAGATATCAAAAATGTTATCTGAACATCTCTGTTCACGTCAACTACGTTTGTTGTAAGTGTAATAAAACCTTTACGGGTAAAAGGCCAATGTTTTATCAATACACAAATCTGCTCTGTCAGCAGTCTCTCATCCACCACTGCTACGCTTCGCATGGGCACGGCGCGCTAGCTCGGCTAATGGCGAACTGTTACAAACAAGCTAAAAGAAAAGCTGTCCAGAACTAGTCTAACTGCTGATGAACAAGATTGGTGGGCGGTTGGAAAGGCTAATGATTTCAACTGAGACGTGGTGGTTTTCATAAAGATGGCAGCCTTCTTATATGCTCGCATGTATAGTTACAATGTCCTCATTACGGGACAAAAATGCTGCTATGCTATATGAATGGAATAAAATGACGTAGATATAAAGAGATACAAAATGTGAGGCGGTTTTATAATAAAACGTAATGTTAACCTTAATCTTGATATGGCACATTGGAGGGAACTAAGAAATACTGACGTCCTGCTAATCAGAAAAATGCTCACATGGGTTGTTTTGCGAGGCAATGACAAACACTGAACAGTATTTTCTCATTCTGTTTGCAGGTCAAATGGACCAGAGACATGAGCCAAAGTGTCCCAATTTCAAATGTTTAAAACTAATCCAAAGGGCACTTTGTGTGAATTGTAATTTGAGCTGAGCCCACATTGCTGTGGGTGCTCACGACAACAATGCTCTTGGGGTCACTGAGGCCCACAAACCCCTTCCACCAATATGAGATGTAAATTAGTTGCAACACCATTTGATTTGAACAAAAAAAACTTCAGACGGTGTAAACTGACCCAGATGCAGGGATGCACAGGATAAATACAGAATTCAAACTGCGAAATTGTCATAATCAACATGTTTACCATCTCATAGCACATAATGACCAGCATTTTTCTGGGAGGAAATGACAGGGTATATCAGAGTCAATGACTCGAGGGTTACTTTGCCGGAAGCTGAGATTTCTGGCTTTTAAAGCTCCATTTTCAACCTGTACTGGATGTAATTAAGATAAAAATACTGATCTCTGAGGGGGACGATGAAGGATGTTAAAAGTTGGTGTCTGCTGTCATTAAAGCAAAGTTCACACTACACAGCTTTCAAAGAGCCGGCATCTTGGATTACGACCGTCGCCATGTTGTTTTTTCGTAACCAATGGACGGAAGTTACCAAATTGTGGAATGCGGAGGAGTGATGTAGAAACGACC
Source organism: Anarhichas minor (assembly GCF_050575085.1). Classification (NCBI taxonomy): domain Eukaryota; kingdom Metazoa; phylum Chordata; class Actinopteri; order Perciformes; family Anarhichadidae; genus Anarhichas; species Anarhichas minor. The sequence goes on from NW_027466513.1 coordinate 2,457,929, forward strand.
TGTCAATCACAGTAGCCCCGCCCTAAAGCATACCCTGCTTTATGGTCTGTTTGACTCTAAATGGACCATAATGTACTTAATGAACATCATGCTGTATTGAAGAAGACTTGAAACTAGAGATTGAGACCATAAACTCATGTTTACAATGTTTACTGAGGTAATAAATCAAGAGAGAAGTAGAGTCATTTTCTCATAGACTTCTATACAATCTGACTTTTTTTTTTGCAACTAGAGGAGTCGCCCCCTGCAGGTCAGTAGGGAGAATGCACGTTTTAAGACACCCTGCAGACCCGAAGGTTGCCGCCTGCTCACACACTACAAGATCCTTCATCTGGAATCCCCAATGACGTCTCCAAACTACGATTTGTCACGAAAACTCACGCGAGAAGTGACACAGCGTCAACTCGCCGTGTCTCCCTAGCACAGTGCTGCTGATAACAGAGCTAACAGCTAACGTTAACGGAGTTTCCATTGAGTTACATTATGATGCGTTCAAGCTCCATTTAGTAAAAATTAACATTGCGCAAAGTCAATGATAAAGCTGTCATGATGTGTTCAAATGTTTTGTCTAAAATCAAGTTTTTGCCGTGAAACTTGAATAAATACAGTTTAACAGAGATGTGTTCACAGCAATATAAAACAGATATTAGTGAGGGAATTAGGACCCGTTTAAACTTCCAAACACTAGCTCTAAGCAGCTCATGATATATAATTAAAACTACTAATTTTGAATTTTTGATGGGTTACACTGACTTTGGGTGGTTGAATCTAAAACCTTAGTCTGGAGGCTTGCTGTCCCTTATAGTTCTTAGGAAGAAAAACTGCAAAAGTCGGAAAAGGAATCGGCAGGTCGGACTTAAAAAAAAGGAATCAGCCAAGAAAATTGCAATTGGTGTATCTAGTCTTTGCACAGTTGACACATAGAGCTCCAGTCCACTCAATGTGTGCGTGATGAGCCAAAAAGTGTCGGTGATTGGACAATTAGGGCTAAAGTTGTGTAATGTGAAGTAGGCATAAGGCTCAGTAGTTTCTACTTGTTCATCGATACAGCACTGCGTCATCACATTGAAGCTGTAAATATTCTCTATTTTCAAAGTTGGCTCCGTGCTGAGGTAATGGGAATGTTTGCAATCTATTGCCTCAATTTCTCTCGGGAGTCCAAGTCTCGGCACACTCAACATGCACCAGTCACTTTCATTCATGATTGGGTAACTATGGCCAACTAAGATCCACAGGAACCACAGGAAATACAATAAAGATACTTATTATCTCTCGGATGGTGTAGAAATATTTCATTATAGACTCTTCGGGTCTCTAAACACTGCACTTCTCCTCATTTTCATTTAACAGTTACCGGCTGCGCAGTGTTTCTGCTGTGTGTCGGATTCATTGAACAAATAGGAAATTCAATGTACTAAAAACGGTCCTATGTATACAGTATGTCATGCATTTATTGTAGTGCCCCCAACCATTGTTGCTCCATGTGCTCACAGAGAAAGTGGAAAGCTCACATTGAAACCTCCGGCCATCATCAGTGATATGCTAAATGAGGTCACATCACACAAACAGCGGCAGATTTGTGTGTATGAAGAGATTGGTACGGCCTTAAACTCCACAACATTAGCTGTTAATTCACAGTAATTGATGTAAGCTACTACAAAGCTACTGATAGAAGTCCAGCTGTGCAATATCTAACTTGCAGACTCACCTTATCAAACTGAATTTAGCCCGGTGTGTCTGACCAGCAGTACAGCAATTACAAAACTGACACAGAGCACCGATCAGATAGCAGCTGTACGCCTCGCTGTGTGGAAGTGACTGGGATCATTCTTTTATGTGTCAGGTACCTAAACATTGCTTTCCAAACTGTGTAAAACAAAAACAAAAATTTGATGCAGCAAAAAATTCCAGAATTTAATTTATATAGAATATAAACATAGAACTGAATGGAATAGATCTGCCCCGTTGTCACAGATATGCGATCCAGCTATTTGAGTCAGAATCAGCTGGATATGTTACCCAGCATCGGTGCATTGCTCTGTCGTGTCATCCAGTTACGGATAACTGCATTGCCTTAAGAGTTTTTGGAAACATAAATGTTGTTTGTTATAAATATTGAAGCAGAAGACAACTTTGCTTTCAGAAAGCATGACTCTAATTTGCATACCTGACACTTAAAAAAAACAGTAAAAAAATAAATAAAAAGGGAAAAAAAAGAAATGGACCATTTGATATGTGAACAGAAAAAATGCAACAACATCAAGCAGTAATATTGGACTTGAGAGCAATACTTTTTTTTTTTAGATGTCTGAAACATTGTTAAAACTTATGTTCCTTTAAAAATAAATCCCTTCTCAGTTTTTGTTTTCGTTCCACTTACAAGCCGTATAGTCCTGTTAGATTGCTCGCCTCTCTCATCTCATCCAACAAAAAAGGAACGGCTGATTGCTTTGGGGCAGACAAAGTCCCACAGAGTCGCTCAATTATTGACTTTGCTAAGTCAACCTTTAACGTACAAATCCTGCTCAGACTCTTGTCCTTGTGGTGGCCGAGGGCCCGCTGAAGGCACGCATTCAGCTCACAGCCCAGCAGACATTAATTCCTCTCCATCTTCACACTCAATTTAGTCTTGAATGTTCCTGCCAATATGGCTGAGCCTTGGAATTAGAAGTGGTAAATTATACAAATAACCTCTTAATAGCATGGCGTGCCCAAATGAAGTGAACCCGCCAACACGGCGGCAATATGCGGCTGCGGCAAGTGAAATGGAAGGGCGAGTCCAATCATGTACGTACATGTGCTCAGTGAGCAGACTGTGGTGGCATTATGAGGACTGGTGCCCATAACAAGTGAGTATCCACAGTGTCTTGTTAGTTTGTCATATCTTAGTGTCTCCATCCTCACAAAGCAACAATCCAGAGTCTGTGGCGACGAAGAAAAATAATTAAATTCAGTGCTTCCGTTTGACCCCATGACTGATGTGTCAAGACCCAAGTGGTTTGAGATATATCAAAGTAAGAGAAGACCGATTTTCAAAAAAGGGAAATAAAATGTGGGTCAGGGTTATATTATGAGTTGCTGTGAATACATATATCACCAGAATGGCTGACATGAATCAGAATTTGTCAGTAAATTGTCCTTCAGAGTTGCTAAAGAATTGTAAAAGGGACATATTTATTCACTTTTTCAAGATGCATAACTGCTCTCAGGCAGCCGCCTCACGTAGAACAGATTTATTGTGTGAATAAAGAGTATGTTCAAAGTTGATGTGTCATGTCAGACTCTGAGCTTGTCATCCCCCCCCCCCCCCCCCTCCACCGGCCCGCAAGCAAACAGTGATTTCGGCACGGCAGCAACCCGGTGGAGTGACGATGATAAACTGTCCCACGGGGAGGGGGAACTTGGACTCGGAGCCTACAGGTGAGTCCTGGGGTGAAGGTGGGATTCATGAAATGCGTAAAATAGAGCAGCAGCAAGTTTTATGCAGCAGCGTTAAAGCAGAGTTGGCAAATCGGCCGACGGCGTCGACCACCACGTTTCCATACCACGAGGAATATACTTCTTTAAAGTGAGTTGGGGTGGATTAATCAAAAGCCATGCAATCCACTGGATATGCAGCAGCAGCAGGCTCAGACACATCAGCCATGCAGCAGACTATTATTAATTTATACAATAAAATCACAAGACCTGCAGGCCTGGAGCAAACAATCTCCTCATCAGCGATAAGAGGCACATGGTCGTCATGGGTATAAGGTTGACAATGAAGGAGAAAATGTAGAACAGGAGCTCAGCAGCTTGGATGCAATTATGATGTGAAGAATAGTATGGAAATACATCACATAAACCCATTTTTATTGAGTTTAAGCAAGTATATCGCCTGCTGCAGACTGAATATGAAGCATGTGTGGAGAAATTATGAATGGGACTATTTTTATGTTTTCAGTTAAGCAGATGTTAGTTATGATAATGGTCTGTGGCCAAGACAAGAGTTTGCTCAAGCCTAAGTAGACTTTTACTCTACATACTGGACCCAAGCTGGAATTGAGCAAACCATCCAAAAACAACAGCAACAATGTTAAGGGTGTACTACATGCAAAATCAATTCTACCCACAACAGCTGTTTAGCCACGTTGTATTACAATAGGAGGGGATTGTAACGCACATGCATGGCAAGCAACAACCAAAGCAAAAACCAGTGCAACCACCAGAATTTCCACAGTTGAAATCAGTGCAAATGCAACACACAGGTAAGTTTTTACCAAAAGGAGAGGGGGGAAAGACGTACCTTGATGGAGTGATGCTGAAACAAACAAACAAACTTTTGAAGAGTTGTTGATGTTGTAAACTCCACTTCCGGTCGTGAAAACTCCCCTTGCCATTGAAGTAATCACCTAATGCCGATCGTCCTGAAGCCACACTGTCGCACACTCTGCAGGTTAGTTTGCGGTTAACAGCGGTGCTGCAGAGAGTGTTGACACAGATTAGCGGGTGAGCAGCATCACACAGTTAAAAAAAATAATAATAAACGCCACCATGATGGAAAGGGTGCGTTTGATATCGCGACCAGCAGGGTGGTCATCATGTGTGAAGCTGCCTCCATTTGTAGGATAAATTCAGAGGATAAGTTGAAACCTGAAACAGACTGGAATGATCAGTCGAGCATGAATGTCCATTCTTGACTTTGGGATTAGTTTAATTAAATTTAAATTTAACTTAAAATATTTTAAAAAGCCCTACATATAACTAAAAGTATAAAATAATATCTCTCCATTCTAAACTAACTTTAACTTTCCCCTGAATTTAACTGGACCATAAGTGTCTCTGTGTTGATTGATTAATTGATTTTGTCAAATGTTATTTATATGTTTCATGGATTTAGGCTGTACGTGCCATGGAGCATATAGTGACACAATAATATCATACAATGTGTTTAAACAAAGACATTAACAATTTAAAAGACAGAGAATACTTTGTTGCGTGCCACATACGAGGCAACAATATGCGTGTTTCCAAAGAAAAGAAAGTGATTGACATTGTTTTGTCCATCCCTTAGGGTCCGCAATCCGCTCCCATCAATTGTTGCTGTCATGTGTGTTTTGTATTAAATTTTGTTCTTGAAAATTCAATAAGGTATTATATTAAAAAAAACATGATTGACAAGTAAACAGAAGAGAGAAGTAGAAAGTATGAAAACTAAAACAGTCGTCAGTCCTCACTGTCCACGCTCTGTCTAAAGAATTAGATTATGCAAAACATGCCTGTTTTCTCATGTCTCCTTACCAAAACAAAGCATTTTAAGAAATCTATAATAGGCAATATACTGTTATTTTTCTCACAGCATGACATAAAGGTCCTTTATTAAAAGTAAATTAAACTATTAAATGTCTTGTGTATCTACAAAGCACTATAACACAGAGGCAAAGGTCACATGTGTGCATACACTTAGGTTGCTGTTGTCCATGCTTTCCTGCCATGTGACATTCAGAAAATGTAGTATAGCTATTGAATCTTTTATGAAAGAAGAATGGACAGACAGAATGAACAGTCATTCCACAGAGCTTCACGGTGGGGGGGATATCCTTAATCAAAAGGGAGATGTTTTTGTCTAATCTAGGCCAGAAAGTTGAAGAAACCCTGCAGCGTGGACCGTGTTTTCAGCTGTCACGTGTGTGTAACTGCAGAGTGCCTTCGGTCTCACAAGTGGAGATTTGGGGGAAGCAGGACATCTGAGGACACTGAACCAAATGTCTTTTGAGAAATGCTCCACTAAAATCAATATTAGTTCTGTCACCTTCGAATGAGAATGTCCTGAATGTGATATCTGTGCAGAGTTTGCTTGTCCTCTCGTGGGGTTTCTTCCTCCCACAGGCCGTACACACTTCAGCAACCATAGAGATAGCATAGGAGTGGAACGGACCTTAAACTGTTTTCCGTGGTCATTTGACACGTATACAAAAGAAAATGGCGATTGCTGTTCGGCTGGTTGTTATCAGTGAGGGGCAAGTAAAGTGAAACGAATCAATCGTCCTTTCTGCAAATGCTATTTGGTTCATTTTCTCTAGCATTCAGCATTAGCAAGCCAGCTAACTAGCCAGCTGTCTGCTAGTTAGCTAACGATGATGTTAATTCCGCCATGCTTTAATGCTACACTAGCTACAGAAAACGAGCCGGACAAAGTTGTCGCTCATCTGGCGAAAGCAATGTGCTTTCCTATGCTGTGACAGGAGTGTGTGGACGAAGCAGTAAGTTGTTCAATGTTACTCGTTCACTCTGGCTCTCTACGCTCCGTAACGTTACTACTCCACTGCTCGTTTTAGCCGTTTCTGCAAAAACTCACCTCGGTGAGTCCGCGACTTACCGCAAGTCGGTTTGGTTTATACGGAAGTTAGCCCACTACAACAGTCCCAATGGCAACGGTGAACTTAAAAATGGCCGCCGCTCTGTTGATTTGAATGGGAATGTCCGTTCTACTCCTATTTGTTTGTGAGCAACTCTCAGTTGTCTGTATGTCAGTTTAAGTGTGCTTGTCTGTCCGTTGGTCCTGTAATAGACTGGTGACCTGTTCTGGGAATCACCCCAGCACCCTCTCGCTCCATGGACAGAAATGTGTGAGTACAGATGGATGTTTAGAATTGGTGGAATATACAACGGCTTTAGCTGCACAGTGGCAAACTAAGAGGAGATTGCTTCAAATAACTTTCACCTGTGCATCAATACTCAACACCTATCGTCAGTAGTGGTGGAGTGAATATCCAGGCTTTGACTCTCTGTAAATATCAACAAAACTCTTTTGTTATTAGTTAAATAAAACACTGTTATGTAATTATGTTGAGAAAAATGTGATTTGTAGAAAAAGTGTGTTTATTCATTGGCTAATTAAATTTAGATTAGGAGTTTATAAATGATTAAACAGCGGTAGACTCAAGTCTGTTGGACCACAGAAAAGAAAACAGCCTGTAACCTCAGCCGCACTGCAGTGATCACTGAATTAACTGAAGAATAAAGCAGAAGCGAAAGAGTTGTTTTCATGCAGTTATTTTTTGAGTTTTTTTAAGGCTCCTTCACAAAAAAAGCAGATATTCAGATAACAACCGGAAATCAAACAGGCTGCAGCTGGCATACAGTATCTGTAATTGAATACATTTATGCAGCAGACATCTGCAGAGTGTATTTCTCAAAAATGTTTTTCTATTTTTCTGAAAATCATCGAGAAACTACAAAACCGTTTACATCCTCGATTCAAAGAACCGCTCATTCATCCTGTAAAAGCTGCTTTGTAATTGTTTGTTTTTGCCTTTTTGAAACTGAAAAGTATCACACGTTTGCAGAGATGACGCAGACGACATGGAGCTTGACTGTGAGAGGGGGGGGGGGGGAAAGCCCTTGATGATACTCAACATGGTGGGAATGAATTGGTCACAGGAGGACTGATTTAGTCACAAAAAAGAGGGAGGCGGGAAAAAAATCCACAGTTAGAAGGGTGAAATTTTGTTTTATGGCAGAGCCCAAGGAAGGGGGGGGGGGGGGGGGGGGGGGATTAATGTGCTGTGGCCTCGTGATTCATGAGTGCCTATTTGGTTTGTTTCTCTGAAAATGAATTTACGGTTCAATTGTATCAGACGTACAGATTGCAGGTTTCAATATGCAGGCAGGCTAGGCTGAGAGGAGGGATTGTTGTATAGTACATTAGTTTGTGCTATTTAGCTATAAAAAAAAAAAGTGTATCAATAGTGCCCCCACATGGAAAGGCCTGAAAGATACTAATGGCTTTCTGTAAGCCACCATTAAAAACACAGCTTTTAGTGCTTGATTTCAAACACCAGTGATATGAGACTTGATGCAGATGTTTAAGTTGTTAACATAACATTTTATAGATTATTTCTGCATTAAAAATGAAGGAAACAGACCACGAAACATATTAGAACAGCTTTATGATTCATTTCAAAATCTTAGCAGCAGGCAATGTGTACAACTTTGCATTGTGAAAATAAAGCTTTGCAGAAAACCACTACACAACAAAGCATATTTACTTTGAAACTAAAGATAAAATGTTTTTTTTTTTTAAGTATCTTTTGACCAGCTCCATCACAAGTCTTTACTGTCTTGACTCGGTGCGGTCTAGTCCACCAGTGGTGACGTTGTTTTACCAAAAACTTCACCGCAGACACGGGTTTAAAGTCAGCACAGTCTGCACCCGTAAAATACCGTCGACATCCGTTGGTCTCAAAAACTGATTTTTTATTTTTTTTTGCAGGGAAGCCAAATAGGTCAAACATGTCACAGCGATGTGACATGTCTCATCTGGTGCTCCTCCTCAGGCTCTCCACGGTCTGCAGGAAGGACCGCAGGGCTTGGTCCTCCTCCAGGGTGGAGCAGTCCTCCTCCTCCTCCTCGATGATGCCACACTGCACGCAGCGGAGGCGGGGCTCGCGTTGTCCGGCCCTGCAGACACAAGCTGTGGCCAGGGACTGGGGGAACTCCTCCATCACCAAAGGCAGCAGATGGGCAGGGAGCGTGTCCATGCTGGTCGCCATGGTGAACGGTGGCCCAAATGAGAGGAGGATGACGTGGGGTGCTGACGGCGAGGCTCGAGAGTAGAAGCGACGTGGGATCTTAAAGCCTCTTTGTTTGTTAACAAATTCTGGTGTATCTGATCAGCTGTTTCCACAAGGTTTTGGTAGAGATGATTAAGAAGAAAAAAAAAAAAAAATTCTTCAAATATGAAATACTCAAATGAGTGAGAGCTGTTTAATATTCAGTCCTGGAGGTTCTGCTTGATGAGAGATGATTTGAGAGATCCTGTTGCTGCTGCCCTTCGCTCTGGAGCTCTGCTGTGAAATCACAGTGAGTGAGTGCGAGTCGGAGCGAGCCGTGGACTCTTTATATACATCTCTATGCACTCCCACTCGCTTCTTCCTTTGGGCATCCCTCCACACACACAAACAGCTCCGCTCCCCCCTCCTACGTTCTCAGCAATGACACACTTCCGCAGCTTCCATACCGGTGCACCGGAATCATCTCCCAGAAAGTGTTGGCATGGGAACCGGACGGCGAGGGAAGAGGCAGAGAAGGAGAAGGCAACACATTTGCATGGACTGTGAAGATGACGAATAATGGCACAAACCACTTGAGGGAGTTATATGAGCTGATCAGTAACAGTGTGTGTGTATGAGGCATTTGTATTACACATAAGACTTTGTGTAGATTTTGGGGTTTGATGGTATCAGACAGAGATACACATAAGGAGATTTACAGATACTTTTACATGCGATGTCTGACTCCAAACTCCCATATTTCCTCTTGTTAGGAAATAAAAACCTGAACTGTTCTCTTATCAGGCCTTTCAATGATTTCAGCATAACGGCTAATACGTGTTCCCTTCCAGGCTCTAAATCTTGCAGCCATGTGATTTAAAACGCAGGTGACAAGAAAGGTGAAACCGAGCAAACGAAGACAGGAGACGGATGACTGAAGTTATTCCAATTTATTGAGAACAAAATGCAATTCAGTTTTCCAGGTGTTCTGGTTTTCTCCGCTTTCGCCACAAAACAACAGGCGCGGCAGGTATTAGGAATACGTCTCATGCTGAATCCTTGAGAAAAGCACTTAGGACATAAGTCGGTCCCCTGCTGCTGCTGCACCTAAACAGTACAAGATGCCCGCGGGGACCAATGCAGTATAAATTAAATCTGAGCCAAGACGAATCAATGGAACAGGACTACTCCTCTATGAACACACAAACTCCACATACGTGTGGCTTTGAAAACAAGAAAAAGACAAAGAAATGTTCACTTGCTCATTGGTTGGTCTCGTCTGTACATTTGGTCTGGTTTAATATTTTAGTAAATCCAACAATAAAAGGTGAAAAGATCCACCCATTAACATCGATGTGGCACACTCATACCGGGATCAACTGGATTTTGGAACTTTAAGGACCTCAGATTACAAAATCGTGCCAAACAATGACAGCGGTTTTAAAGAAGGAAATCTATTTAGTTTGTAATCAAAACGCACATTTTCATATTCCAGCAAAACGTCTCCGTCTGTGCTGGTCATTCATCTGCAGAGCCTCCTCCTCCTAAATGTTCCACAGATGAAATGTGGTTTGGTGAAATTAAACATGCGGACCCGTCAACGCCCCGTCACCGCCGTCGAGAAAAAGTTAAGACGAAAAAAGCAAACAAGAGACCTTCAATGATTTTGGTGCTCAAGAAGAAACTTCTGAAATAAAAAAAGGAAGCTATTAATGTCACAAAAACACCCATTTCCGCCTTTTAAATCTAATTAAATATTGTTCAAGTGCTGCAGAAAGTGTTAACAGTAAGTAAATACCACCTCCAGTGTTCTACTGAACAGCTTTAAGCGAGTCAACAGAGATGAAAGACGACCCACATACACAGAGGCCTCCACCCTCACGTCCAAATGATCTGCACCTCTCCCCTCACCATCTAGGCTTCATTTTTAAAATCACGTTTCGCAGACAGACGGGTGGTTTGGGGAATTCTTTTTAGTTTCCACATTAGCGTTCCCTTCGTTAAAGCCGATCACTCCGATGAGGAGCGCCACTTTGTTAGGTATTTTTCACAGAACCGCTCGGATTTAACACACGTGACGGCTGCCGTCGCGTCGCCGATGACTGGGAGTTATCGGGAGGGGAGGGAGACCGAGGCGTTGCCCAGAAACTGTCACATTTTCTCTTTCTACGGTCCCACCAAGGCGGCAAGTCGGGGCGAGTCGTTAACACAGCTGGTCCCCTCCGTCCCCGGCCGCCAAGCAGATCCGTCTAACCCTGCTTCTGCTTCTTAAGGTAGCGAGCTCGCTGAGACAAACCCACCCCCATCACATGGCTGTTGAGGATCCTGGCAGGGAGCAGAGCAGTAGTCACCCAGCCCTGTGGAGGGAAATAACATGGTCAGCTGGTGGCATTTACAAACAACAGATTAACATTCATTATTCATTTCCGAACCACAGAAGCAACCATTGTGGCAAGAGAATGAAAATGCAGCTAATTGTGTTGTTTTAATGCCGATGGTGGTATTCGTTGGCACAGGCCTCTCCGGTAGCATCTCACAGAGAAATTTAATTTAATTTTGGTGAACTTATCTTTCTGGACAAATTCAACAAATACGCAATTATTTTTTCATATATTGCGCATTAGTAGGCAGTAGAAAAAAAAAAAGAAGCAATAAAATCTTTTCTGCTTTAGCCGTAATGAAGGTTAACTCGGCTTTAACTCAAACAGTACGGCAGTTCTTCCTTCTAAAGAAACCTTGGGTTTTTAATCTTCTTCAGTAAGTAGCAGCTTTATTGAAGCATCATAAATGGTTCTTTCATTGACTTACCATATTTACTTAATCACCAATACAGATTTCCTCTTAATTGCATTATTTAAATTTCTCACACTGATTTACTTTAAAGCTGGAATGTGTTATTTTTTTCTAAATTGATATATAATTAAATCCATATAATGAATTATGGACATGGTTGAGAGGGGTGATACACTCGTTGGAGCGCGCTTCACTTCCATATCCATTTAGTTTTATTACCGGCGGCGACAGTGCGGAGCTCGTGTGGTTTTGACCTTGTGGCGCTGTGTGTGTGGTTCATGGCACGATGTGGTGCTGGAGCTACTGCAGGAGTGCTGTTCAGTACTTTGTGCCAGGTGTTTGTATTTCACTTCGTCTGTCTGTGGACCCATTTTGACAGCAACAGTGTCACAACCGTGTAAGATGCTGCCACGAAACTTTACAGGCGTGGAGTTGATTATTATGATTATTATTTAGGTTTCCAGATTGCAGCAGTCTAAATTACATCCTGGTGAATTGCAGATTATAACTGGGGAAGGCAGAGCTGTACTGCACAAGTGAAGAGAGAGGGATTATCAGATAATCAGAGCAGACGCTACAAGCTTGTGGTTTAGCTAAATATAAAGGCCGGTGACAGAGTTTACCTCATCGGCAACCAAACGCACCGAATCAACAGAGGCTTGCTTATGTCGAACGATTTATTGACCCCATGCGCACCGTAACGATCGGTGCCGTTATTTATGTGCATATCAAGAAACGTGATCATTGATATGCAGGTCACACACAGTGAAGACTATGAAGAAATGAAGACGCCTGAACTAACCGAACTCAACTTGTGTTTCTGTCTCACTTCTGATGCTCGTGTCTCCGCAGAGTAATCTCAATATCAGGATGCACACAGTACTAGACGGTAGTAGAGGAGCATCCCACTGCATCATTTCAGAGGATGTTTACCTCGTGATAGATGCTTTTTAGCAACCGTTGACACATTAAGTCAGTGAGTGGAGATGAGCAGGTAGGAAGCTCTTTATGTGTAAAGTGAACTTGGAGCCACTTCCCTCCTGTTGCCATGACAGACCTCGACTATTACTCTGTTACTGTCGAGCAGTCGTGTTAAAATGAAACATTTGACAGCCATTCAGATTGTCAGATTTCAAGTGCTCATGCTCATTATAGAGAGAGGGATTGCAATGTGGACTGCAATGTGCGGAGGAAGATCTGGCGGCTTGCTTTGTGTGAAATTCAAAAGGAAGCCCGAAGTGACGATCTGGGAGAAGGAAAGTACACGGCGTGTCTTTATATCAGACTCTTTGTTTTGTGTTCCTAGCATTACATACCAAGACTTACCAAAATGGCATGGGGCAGGTAGCCATTGGTCTGGGTCTGCAGCCCCACGGTGTTGAGCTCGGCTGAAACGTACCGCTCGGGACTGGGCTTGTCCAGCGTGGGCCGCCGGATTTTACTCAGCTTGGTTGCGACAAAAAATGGTAGAACACTCTGGTGGGCGGGGGAGGAAAAGACACAGAAATGAACAATGTGTCTAGTTTCATATCTTGGTTATGTGTTTTTCTGAAGCCTTAAGGATGTTCCTACAAATTGCATTTCTAACCATCATTATGAAGCAGCAGACTTCATTAAAAGGCCCGTGTACTCACAGCAGAAGAACGAAGGTTGGTTCATTTACCTGGATGATGATGCCTTTGTTTTTGTATTCAGCTTGCAGTCCTCGAGAAAAGAAGTCCACAAATGCCTACATTGAATAAAGGCAGGTCGTTAAGGCCAAAACTACAGTTCCAGTAAAAGAAGAAAAAAAAAAAAGAAAAAACGTTTGATTTCTATTCCCAAAAGAACAAGAACACTTCGAGTACAAAATCTGCAGTCCTAAAGCGAGCTAAGAGGAAATATGTGCACAAAGAGTTCAAGTACAATGGGCTTTCGCAATGTTAACGGCAGGTGTAATGAACTGAGACGATCGTTAAATTGGGCATTAAAATGAAGATTCATCCTTGATGGATTTTGGATGCACTTTTTAAACTTGCATTGCTGACACCTGAGTTTAGAAGATAGAAAATGACCCGGTGTTAAGACGCCAGCAAATTAATCAGTTAAAGTGTGTGTGTTTTTTAGGCTAACAAAACACACACGAGACAGCCATATGCTCCTGTAAACATTTTTAATTGGTACACTACCTCGGGACCCGAGTTAGTCACCCACTTTATTATTTTTGCAACAATTAAAACAGCAAATATGAAAAAGGACGATCCCTAACTTCATCCAAATAAATGCTGAACTAACATCCATCATCTTCAGTGGTGTTAGGTAGTTATGGCGGGCCCCAGTGCGCACACACCATCAGACTCAGACACACACCATCACACACACACACACACCATCACACACACACACACACACCATCACACACACACACGCTGGATTTTACAGTAGAATAAGGTATTTAGACTATTGTATTGGGGAGAGAGGTCTAAGAGAAATCTACCCGGACTCCCCCCCGTTATTGAATCGTCTTTGACATTAGACAACATCAACATCGCCCAGCAATCATCCGCGCATATCTGTATATGATGAAAATGCCAAAGAAAATAAGAAATTATTCATTTATAGGTTATGTAGAATAAGCATCACTTTGTTATAGATTGCTGCTGACTTTAATTGAAAACCATGACGGAGATGGGTTTGCCTTTTTCAGGGTTTATTACGTTAAATTCGACTGAATTCTTCTTTGTTGGAGGGCCTGCTATTTCTGCCGCAGTATCGGCACGAGGTAGCGGACTTGCTCTGGCTGAAGGGAAGGCTGGAGCACATTCATTTCTCCTCCATTGTTGTTCAGAACTTGCAGCCTACATGCAGGATCTAAAGGTTGGTCTTTGAGGGTACTTGTCCCCGCCCCCTCCTTCACTGCGATTGGACGGCTGGGTAAACGAGTGACACGTGTGACAGTGAAACATTGAACGCGTTTCAGCTCTCGGTGACCAGAAAAAAAAAAAAGAAAAAAATGTGCAGCGCTCCCATTGCAAAGAGTTCAAAAAGGAAAGGAACGTGAGCGTAGCAGTTGCTTGTAATCGAATGCTGTTGGCTCGTCAATAATGCAGGCGTTGCAACTGCCCCAGTCGATTCGTTTAACCTCAATGTGTATTATGAGACGGAACGATGCACCACATGAGAACAAAGACGGATTTGTCCTCACGGACCACAGTATATTGTGTAGTGTAAACCGTTTATGATGCACGTCAGCTAAAAGGTCATAAACCGTGTACTGCAATTACCTTGGAGGCGGAGTAGACGGTGAGCAGAGGAACAGGGTACATCCCGCTGGCAGACGAGATGTTGAGGATGGCCCCCTTCTTCCTGGAAACGGGAATATAAGCAGAAGCTCATTTATACTGACAGGAAACGCAAAGCGCGAGAGAAGGGGGGGGGGGGGGGGGGGGGGGCAACAACCACTGAAAACCAATCCCAGTAGAGGACACGGCACTTTGTGTGCTTGCAAGCTGGAAACTGCTCTCGTCGTACATCAAAGCAGAGCAGGTAGATATTGATAAGATCAAAAGGACCGGTTAGATCCATATTCAAACATTTGGCTTTCATACAATATTGAATCTAAACTAGAGGCAGATGATGTTTGGAGGAATAAAATCATTTCGTATGTGTAATGACGGCAGAGCAAGCAAAGGTTTCACTCAGCCACAACAAAACTGATCAGAAAATTGTATAAATCAGCTGTAATGCAGATATATATATATATAAAGATTTATACGTTCCATCACATCACAATAACTTAAAGGCAGAGTATACAGTATGTATTCTCTATCGTACTATCCGATAGTCAAATATAGTTTTCATGCACGCATATTTCAGTGAATATTTGATATTACATGTAAAAATAAGTGAGTTTTAAAAAGGTGTTGGTATATATATATATATATTTTTTAATCTCTGGACAGAGCAGGGCTAACGGTTTCCCCCTTTTCCAGTCTTTGTGCTAAGCTAAGCTAAGCCTCCAGCTTCATCTTTAACAAACAGATATGAGAGCAGTATCAATTTTCTCACCTTTCTCTTGGCACAAAATAAATAAGCATATTTCCCAAAACTCCTTTACAACAGTTATGCAGTGCATTACATACAACTGTTCATGTTTAAAATGAGGAATGATTTAAACAACACAACCCTATAAAACGATGACATAATAAGACGACATCATTTTCAACTCAAAGCACTATGTGCACCTTTGTGCTTGTGTTAATTATTAAAGATTCACAGACATCAGTAATGCCTCAACAGATCAATTAGTGCTAATATCAGACAAACTTACCTCTCAACCATTCGAGGTAATACGAGACGTGTCATCTGCAGAAACAACAGAGAGCGAGAGAGAGAGAGGGGGGGGGGGGGGTGACAAGTGTGAGAGCATAGACAGACAACAACAAAAAAGTTAATTAGCGTGTGCGTGTGTGTGTGGGTGGTGGAGAAGTGTGTGGAGGTGTGTGTGGGTTGCGTGTGGAGAGGTGGTCGAGGAGGGAAGAGAAACAAAGAGGAAATGATAATGATAGCAGAGGGAGCCGTTTGAAGAAATATTGAATGACATAAATTAAGCGTAAAGAGAGTGGGTGGACTTTTAGCTGTTGCTCTGGGAACATGGAGAAGAGACCTACTACGCTTTATGTCCTCCTGCTGCTGCTTATGTGTGTCTTTATTATTGCTATCATCTGTGGGACTACCTGTCAGCGGATCTCAAGCCACCTCAGCCACTTAATTACTCGAAGGCAACACAGACGTCACAGCGAGACGTTCGACAAACAGGGAGCCCGCGTTGTGCCGACTGAAGCACTTACTTAATGATCCCCGCTAGCTATCTCCACGTTAACTATACCAGAGTATTTCAGCACATTTTCACACCCTTCAAACTTAGCCACTTTCAATTATCTTGAACTTTTCAAGGAAAGAAAGTGTCGTGCCACATAGACACGAGGCTGTATGTGCCTCTAGTAAATTTGATTTCCTCTTAGACAGCCTTTTTAAAGTAATAACACTCACCTGGCACACCGACGTGATGTTAATGTTGACCATGGTGTCAATGAACTGAAACAAGGAGATCAGGAGCATTACTACAACTTGGGGTGAGGCTGCGTTTGTGCATCATTTTTCGGAAATATAAACAATTCTGTTCAAGAATCAACTGCAGGTGTTAAAGATGGTGTAAATGATTTTACATCCTGGTACCAAACACACAGAGAGACTTCTCTCACATGTGATCTTTCTAATTATGTATTTTTACGGTCTCATACTTCAACAGTTTTACAACAAAATTAGACTTTTTTTTAACGTGTAAAATGATCTTTTAAATTGACAAACACCATATGTCTAATTCATGGCAGAATTCTAACGGATTCAGAATTTTCCTCTCTTGTGCTACAGCTACACTTCACTTCTGCACGTCCTGTATTTTTGACCCTTCTGGCCTCTTTTCAGCAGCAGGCTCGCTTCAGGTAAGCAACGTCGTGCAACTACAATAAGTCAGCACGTTTCCAGTCATACCAGATAAAATAAAAGTACAATATTGAATCAGTTTATTCAACAAAAGGCAGAAAACTGATGTGAGCATATAAAGCATGCTGGAGCTAGATTTGACCCAAATAAGATGTGCTTAAAAGACATTATGGGATGTACTTAATCCCCGCTTCTATTCCTTTCAATCTAGTAAAATGTTTTCCAGACATTTCATCCGTCGATATAATAATTGATACCTTCACGGCGGATAGCTTTGACTTACCGTGTCGAGATTGGGGACGTTGAGGAAGAACTCGGGGTAAGAATATGATGTTCCAACATTGTTCACTGTTAACAAGAGGAAACAAGAACAGTGACATTGAATGTCAAACCGATGGATGAGAAGGAAAGGGCCATTTCTGTGATGTGGAGTTCAGCGTGTTATTCCTCTTTCCAATCTTAGGAGGGCAGCAAAGGGCTGAAGAATTAACCTTTCTGATTACATTCAACATTTCACTGCATCCCTGATGTCTGCAGGTCTGATTCAGATTGAATGTGTAATCTCCTACGACCGTCTAATTCACTTCTATGAACAGTGAGACGAGCGAGTCTTACCCAATACTCCGATCTCCAGTCCCGCAAGTCCATCTTCAATCCTAGAGTAGATATCTACAGAGCTGAAGTCTGCTGCGATCGTTTTGGTCTCCACGCCGCATTTGCTCGCTGAAAGCACGAAACACGTCAATTTTGCACATGTGTAAAGCAAAGAAAGACCGCAAACATCAGCGCTCACTTGCATAGAGCGCTTATGAATGACCACATCGCTGGCAAACAGTCACTTTGGAAAAGGGAAGACCAGAGGAGAGGAGAGAGAGGGGGAAGAAGAAAAAAATTAAACCCTGAAATAATCCTTCATCAACGAGGATATCCCTCCCTGAAGAGGCAGCTTTCATTTAATTGGACAGATTCACTTTCAGCTCCAGCAGGAGGCTTTACTGCCTCACAGCAAAGGAGCATAACAGTCCCGCTGAATCTCCACTCAATGAGAGGATCGCTCGTGAAAAAACACGCAATTCAATGCAATATCATTTCATCGGAGTCATTTAGCCCCGTCGGACCGTCGCACAGTGCAACATGGATGCAACATTTGGGGTTGAGGATGAATGAGGCTGAGTGGCAGCATGGATCAGTGAGACTGAACGCCACTCCAGCAGCTGTCATACCGAACACATGCACTACATTAGTCATGTGTCTCCCGACCAAAAGTCCTGTTGATTTCCCTCCACTGTGAGATGTGGGATTAGTTAGACTTATGGATTAAATGGAGTAATATTGAGCTACATATTGTATTTCAACGTGATGAATATACGCTACGCGTCAAAAAAAAAATAAACACCCATCCTCACTCTCGATTGATTCTGGCAGCATTTTTTTGTCTGCATTTACACCGCATGTTTAACAAACTAATGAATTAAGTTACTATTCATAGAACTCACAGATCGCCTTGGACACGTCATCCAGCTTCTCCTGAGAGCGGCTGATCAGCACGATGGAGAAGCCTCTGCGGGCGAGCTGCAAACAGGAAATAAACATGTCAACAAAGGCGACACACGTGTGCAATTCACAGTGGAAGTGGCATTAAACAAAAGGTGTGTGTGTGTGTGGAACATCAAATCATTCATAAAGGAGAGTTCAGTCACTGTATTCGTAGTTCTGTAAACTTGTTCCGTATTTGATTTGCACCTGTAGTTTCTATTCAAAATGTCAAACGGGTTTCTTGAAGATTTAGGCTTCTGCCTGTAGACTGCAGGTTTGTGCATTCACCTCCACTTCAAGCCTAATTCTACGAGAAGCACGGCGAATAGCCGCGCACGAGCATCCGTCTGCCCGGTGACGTCACAAAAGGAGGTCGCCGGTGAGGGAGAGAGGGTTGGTCTTCAGGTTTTGACCAATCAGTGACGACCCCCGTCAATCGGTCACCAAAACAAAATGCATCACGTGCAAAACCTTTATTTGAAAGTAACCGTTTAGAAACAGGTTTTCATGTAGGGCTGTCCTAGTCAGGTACTAAATGATTAAAGGGGACATATAATGCTCATTTTCAGGTACAAACTTGTATTTTTGGGTTTCTACTAGAACATGTTTACATGCTTTAATGTTTTAAAAAACTTTTCTCATACGGGTCACATAAATATATCTGTATTCCTCCTCTGTCTGGAACGCTCCGTTTTATCGCCTGTCTCTTTAAGCCGCCACTCCCAAAAAAAACAAGTCTGCTCCGATTGGCTTGCGAGAAAAATATGGCGTACTTTTGTAAAGGTGTTTCTCAGGCTGTGGTTAGAGCGGTGTATGTTAATGAGCCAGCATGTGACAGAGGAAAGGGAGACAAATCTGACGGAGTTGTCGTATTTCACAGTTTTTGTGTGTCGATAGCTGCTCCGGACACCCAAATGTATGTGCACAAAATGCACAAACTTGAGAAGAATAGTTTACAGAATCCTAAATATTCAGCCTCACGTAAGAAAACCTGCAAGAAATGAACCCGAATATACAAACCTTCAAAACAGACAAATTGACAGCGACAAAACTGCATTTAAACACACCCACTCCTATGTTTTCGAGCACAACTTTAGGAAGTATTTAATATTCCGTATGTGTTTGACAGAAACAGAGAAACTCCGCCCCTGTGGGTGAGGTAAGGAGGAATCTTACCTCCTCAGCATAAGCTTTCCCAATCCCATCTGTGGCTCCTGTCACAACTAAAATGGAGAAGAAGGACAGACAGAGACGGAGTTAGCAGGACAAATGATGTAATGTTCTGAATCAAAACTAAAAACGCAGACGTCAATAAGGCAACATGTGCTTCTCCATGTTCACTGGAGGATTCCCGCTACAAGAACAAGCTATAGATTCTTAACATGAACATAAAACTGTCCGGCTCGTTATTACGCTTTCTTTAAATACGTTTATACTTCTACAGTCGCCAAAGTACGTGGACACCCAAACATCACACCAGTAAGTGATTGTTGGACACCTCATCAAACCAACGGGCATTAATCTGCTGCTGAAACTGCCTCCATGTAAGAACAGACAAAGAGCGCCACCCACAGGAACTTCAGCGCCACAGGAATCCAATGATTCAAAGACGCCAGTTATGGACTGTTCGACTGACCAAGTGATCCCTGGAAAGTGCAGCGCAAGGACAAAAAGAAAAACACAGAATGACTTTGGAGGGTGAAGGGCTAAACGTCGGTGTGGATAGATGAGTATACACGGAGAGCAGCCGAGGTGAATAAGAAGGACAAACAGAGGGGAGAGGGGGGGGGGGGGGGGGGGGGGGGGCGAGGTCCTCTCCAGCAAACGGATGCCCTGGAATTGACTGGCACAAACAGCGGCGGCGGCCTATTCTTAGCAATCCCCATCTTTCAGAAGGAGCTGTTCATCACACCGCTGGCTAAATAACAGGAAGTGGACGAGAGGAGGAGAGCGAGGACGTGACCCCGTTTAACCTGTAAAGCTCTACTTAAAGATATTCTTCTTCTCTGTGTGTCAACTTGCGTGTTCTTCTTCTTCGTCTTTGCGTTTTTAAGTGTCAACAAGTAATTATTAATAGTATTCTGTACTAATTGTGTTTTCCTGCATTGTGGTGTGGACCTACTTGTGAAGTGCACTTCAGATGGGAATATTGGTGGTTCGGTTCAAACCACATCAGGCTGCTTGGGTGCACTGAGCAGCGGGGGCCTCTAGGGGCCTCTAGCGGGGCTCTCAGACTCTATGCTCATTAAATACTACACACGAGGAGCACCGACATAAGTGCAGTATTCAAAACAAACTTCGTCTCAGGAAATAAAGAGAAAGACACGATAGAAAGAATCATTGTAGAACTCAGTGGCAGAAGTAGAGACAGCAAACTGCACAATGTGCATCCTAAATATTTTTTTGAATATTTGTTGCATTAGTGATGTATATATAAATATTGCAGTCAGTTCTGGAACCAGACACCGCTGCTCGTGTGTCGGTGCGTTTATTAGAGAATATTCTGTCAACGATGAATTGAGGGCGGACGTGATGACGATTGAGATTCAAATTCTGTATCAAATTAAACACAAACCATAAAGAATTTTATTGGTAATAAAATCTTTCATGACTGCATAGTACAAGGTGGCTGAAATGGCAACCGTGGTTTTAGTTTGGCCAATCAGAAGCTGACGCCTTTAAGAGTTAGTGGGGTCTGCTGCCGGGCACATAAAATCTATGGACTTATTGTTTCACACTAAAGCTTCGTTCATTTAGTTTTCATATGCTGGGACAAAGATCATCTTCTACGGAGGCCAGAATAACACTAGCACTTGGTGTTTTTAGTCTCACTTGTTATAATATATAAACTGCGGATGAAACAACTTTTTGCCGCCTTAACTCTGGCTATCTGCCAACACAGAGCACCAAACAGCCTTGATAAACAGCCTTGATAACAAACCTGGCATATTGTTTATTTATGCATATTGCTTTCATGAGATGTTTGTGCTTTTGCCGCAAACGTCCAATACAAATATCCCCACAGAGAGCTTTGTTCTTCTGAGGACACTCTTAATTCCTTCCCTTACTCATCTGTGGATCTACCCTTCGCCGTGCCCGTGTCCCCTTTCCGTGTGATCTTCCTCAGTACAGATGATGCCGAGGTGCTGAGCATCCTCTGGGGCTGCGGCAGAGCCAAGCGCGCGCGGGGGGGGGGGGGGGGGGGGGGGAATGACAAACACGAAACACGGGGGATCCTGGGGGCAACTAAAAATAGCACAGAGGAGAAGGGGGGGGCGATGTCGGGTCTGCAGGCACGATGATGAGGGAAACATGGGCCGGGGTTATTTTTAGATGCATCAGAATGAGCTGTTTTGCAGTCGGAACAGAAAACAAAACAAAAAAAAAAGAAAAAAAGCTTTTACAGCAGAGTGCATGTTCCCTTCAGTCAAATAAAACCAGGTATATTTCAAGAAGCGCCGTCTTCTGCTGAATGTCGGTTAGACTGGCTAGCTGCTCTAATGACGGCGCTGCTGCTGCGTGCCACCGTTTTTGGGGGCGTTGGGTTTGATAGCCGGTAACATTCCATTGTTGAAAATAATTGAAGGACTGGGAATAAATCGTCTCTTTCTGCGCCCAAAATAAAAGCCAGAGTCCTGCCCTACTTCCAGACTCGCTTTCTCTTTCCGCTGGAGGAGGGGGGGGGGGGGGGGGGGGGGAGGGGGGGCTTTCATGCAGAAATAATTGGTGGAGGACATGTTTAGTTAATTCTACCAATGACTACAATTAGGGATGTTTAGGGGATATTTTGTGACACCGACAGGCTTTTGTTCATTAAGCAATTTGAGTTTTAATACACACTTTAAATGAAGGAACCTGGCGCTAAACCTACACGAGGTTTGCACTAATGCACATGTTAGAAGATTTAAAACGGACTTTACATTTAAATCAGACAGCATGCGGACATATGACGTCGTTATAAAAGCGCTGAGATGATTGTGAGCAATAGAGACTTGGCTGTAACTTTCTTTTTAGATACTAAAAATAATTAAAGCATTGTCTCAGATAGCAAGACGCCATTCATTCATTCATTCATTCATTCATTCATTCATTAGGATAGCATTACAATGGTGCCCTGTTATACTGCCACAGACTCTCACAGACACACTCAGGAAAGTGAGACGTGAGTAGCAGTGAACCAGAGTCCCGAGGACCCGGACTCTCATTCATGAATGGCTCGGGTCCTCTTACGTAATCAGGCCATCCTCTAAATCAAGTCCACTTCAGCGAGACAAACTTTGTGAATGAGAGCAGCCGACGGGCTGCTTTGCCTCGTTGGATATTCTTAATCATTGCGCATGTGGAGCCTGATCCAAAAATAATTACCCCCCCAAAAAAAAAAATAAAAAACCCGTCTGACGCGTTTCCATTTTTAGCTGCACACTAAAAAAAAGATCAAAGGCAACTTTCGGCACGCATCCTCAAAACATTTGGGTTTGTCTGGCAGACTGATGAGCACACAGCTGAAAATACTGTATTATTATATAGTAATATAATAAAAATGATTGATTTAGGATTGTGAAATATGATCTACAGATGCATGAAAGATTTAACCAGAATCAGACATCTGTCATCTTGTGATTTCCACTGACCGTGAAGGATGCAATGTAAAATAACTGCATCTAAAAAAATACTACTTCTTTCCAAATCGTTGTTGAGAAAAAGGTCTACTACCTGCGGCGCTTTGGTCATATTGTGCCGTGAACCTTGAACAGCAGACAAACATTAAAGCAATCCCCAGCGGTTCAAACTTCAAGGTTCAGCCGGTGAGCGAGGGACAGATGGAGAGCATTCTGTCTGATTTGATAATCCCCTCGAGCCGTAATCCCGTGACGAGATGTACTGCAGTGGACACCGGGTGACAAAAGGCTGATCATTCGCTGCCCATTCTTTTATTACCACGGATTGAGACTGACAAAGAAGTACAACAGATATCAGTAGACTGGAAACTTCACAATCACCAGTGCGGGTCATGAAACTTATTAAACTTATTATGCAATCTGTGCAGGTTGTTCGTGTCACGTTGACGTCATTAAAGGAAATGCGTCTGCTTGCATCCATTGCATTAACAGCTCTACAATGAAGTTTACCAAATGTATATAGAGTTTATGGATATCTGTCACTTCAACTATACATCTATATCTGAGGTCATAGGTGTAGCTGGTGTTGCACCAGACTGGACTACATGCTAATTTTCATTTTGAATAATAGAAACTCCTCTCTCTTTAATGCAGTTATGAAACTATTTCTCTCAAATTGAAGTTTTATCAAACATAGAAATATTCCGTGAAGTAATTTTTCTCTTGCAGAACAAAGTCACCATACATGTAGTCAGCCTACAGGAACGTTGACAACAGTATTCATGATATACATATTAAAAGCAGGAGGTGTTTGCTGGACGCAGCTCCTCTGGCAGGTTGGTCAAAGGCTTCATTGCTCAACAGCCTGTTATCTTTAGCTGATAATCTAAAAAAAAAAGGTCCAAACATGTGTTGGGTGCGTTAAACATTTTAAATGTATTTAATACAAAGATGCTGTTTGCTGCGAAAGGATTAAAACACAAGAACAAAGTATTGTTGCCAAATTCAGCTGGAGTCAGAGACGCAACCCTCACGTTCATCCAGAAGAGGTCAGTGAACAGTGCTGACAAAGACTCACGTGCAGCAGCTACAAGAAAATTATTTGGGCTTTTGTTTTTTCAAAATAAAATGTAATGAATTCAAATAGATAACGTACTACAGCATACACGTTTTCTTTAAGGACCATTCATGTTTACAGAAAGAATGGTTAATTAATACAACAATGCAGACGTATTGTCATCATTAATATTACTTTAGAGACTTTATTTTCTTTAAATTCAAGTTGACGCTCATCTACAGAGGAACCACCAGGGCACCAAACAATGTCATTCCTGTCCTTAACCAACACGCAATGTAATATGAATAGGCCCAATTAAAATGAACAGGACTTCAATAGCAAGTTTGGCCGAGATATGATATGTTGTTATCTTTAATTGTAACACTACCCTCTTTGTTTGCAAATACTGCAACAACAAAAAAGATATATATATATATATATATTTATTTATTTATATCATGAACCATCTCAACGTTAGACAGTAACATTTGCTATTATGCACACAGTTTCTCACCTGCCCATTTCCCCAGCTTGGTGGGTGACACGAGCCGTCCATTGCCCAGCACCCACACCCTGATCCCGGTCAGAAGCCGGTACAAGGAGCACACGGACAGCCAGGCCGCGGTCAGAGCACCGAGCCAGAGCAGCGGCGTCTCCACGGTCCGTAACACTGCTTCCCCGCTGGACCACATACCTCAAACCACACGCGCCTCTGTCTCTGTATGATCTGATAACTGTAACGTCTGGACTTGTAACAGCTGTGTTACTAGAAAAATGTAAGAAACGCTCAAAGTGCAAATGCGTGTGACGAAAAAAAGGGATCAGGACGTTACTTCCGCGTTGGTCGCTTCCGTTATCAGCGCTTGGCTGTCTGTGATTGGTCCGTTTTCTTCTTCTTTTATTGGTTTAGAAGGCAAACTGCAAAATAATCTGAGCTTTACTACCACCTGGTGTTTTACCTCAGACCTCCCTGTCACAGGTCCCGTATTTTATAAATACAAATATATTTTATTTTATTAAAAGGTATGTGATATGTAATTTTCGGAGCGGTTATATTATGTTATGCCTTTTTTAATTACTTTTATCTTCAAGCTTCTTATTTAATAGGCCTGGCTCTGTTTTACTTGTAATAAAAACAATTTAAAAAAAAAGACTCAATGATTCAGTTTCACCCGAATGTTTTACAGTGAGGTTTGACTCTATTTTTTAGTATGTTGAAAACTTTGATTAAAAATGCAACAATAAAAATTGAACATGAAAATCCCACCTGTTCATGATTATAGAATTATGTAAGTGTAAATCTTTTTTCTTCTTTACCTAAAATCCAGTGCCCTGTCCGGTTGTTAATATGTTTGAGGGTGCATGAAAGCTGGCAGATTATATTGCAACAAGCATTGTTGCTATGTTTTATTGTTTTTTACGGAAATACTCTAGGAATACTGATATGTGGTTTAAAAATTTGCAGTATTCATGAATATACTGACAGTACTGTGAGAAATCCATTGACACAATAAATTCATGATATGTATTGTACTGCTTATTCCCCCTGACAATTTTAAATATTTTTTAAAGTGTATTTTAACAAAGTGGCCCAAATGTGGGTCTAAATAGTAAAACAGTCTCATGAAGGATTTTGAATCAGATATTTTGTTTATTTGATTTTACAGTTTTCCCCAAAAACACGTATGATACTTTGGCTTGAATCTGTTTCTTTCCCTTGTCTTTCAATGTCTTTTTACTTTAGAGAAGTTACAAGACTTCATTGAATCTAACTTAGTATACAGACACAGACACACACACACACACACAGACACACACACACACAGACACACACACACACACACACACACACACACACACACACACACAGGGAGCACACAACTCAGCCAAGTGGAGCAGACAGCAGTGGTCCATAATGTGAGAGTGAGCGTTACATAAGAGCATTGCATCTAAAAATAGAAATGCAGCAATGGTAAACAGGAGTCTAAACTGCTGGCTGTAAGCTTTCAAAGGAACCTGAATGAAATTTAGATTAAAGCGCCATCTCGGACATAAATGGACCAGCTGCCGGTCACAACCATGAGAGGCTGCAGGCGAGTACAGTGGGCCCCGATGTCCACGTGTGAGTCGGTGGGAGTGAGGCGGATGGAGAACTAAAAACTGTTGCATTGATAAAATGATGAAGCGAGAACTTGACCCGTGGCTTCGACAAAACATGTGAAAAGAAGCAGTCGGCTAATATGTATATGTATTAAAAGTATATGGACATCTTTTAATCACACGACATGGTGCACTACGGGCAGAAATTCAGCACCACGTGTGGATGGACAGCTCCTCATCGTTACATCATTGTTTTTATTTGGTATTTTTTGAGAATGGAACTTGGATACAAGTCTGTCGGAAAACGCACACATACAGGAAGAACGCCACATTCATGGAACAATTAACAAATAATATCGTTAATATAAACTCTGTTCTTTGTGGATTTTACAGGATAATACACGTCGTTCTGTATCTTCTCTACGTCTGCAGATTCAGAGTCACAAGCTTTTATTAATGTTTATTTCCATGTGTTGTTTTACAGCACAACGTCACAAAAGCACCCACTGGTTACAAGTTACTAAAACTACACATGCAAAGATCAATAAAGAGACATGATGGAGGGTTTAACACTGCTTTTATTATAACACTGCTGAATATAAATGGTTAAAAGCATTATTAATATTGTAACAAAACACACACACAGTTAACAGCTTACAATTAAATCCATTAATAATCAGAGCAAATGAGGTTAATATACCTTTAAACACATGAACTCATTCTTGGGATATGCTTAAAAAAAAAAACTATTTTATTTAAGTTTTGTATCCAGTCCAAAAAAATGTGAAAAAATAAGACAGAATGATGTTAAATTCATTTTCACAAACAGGGGAAGAAAGTACACATGAGGAGAGAACATTAAAGTGTAACACACACACACACACACACACACATTCCTACGTGATTACTATGTGAAGACCGACCACAAATCAATCATTTAGAGGAAAAAGGAGGAGTTGAGCGTTATGGCATATTTAGAGGGGTTCCACATTTGGAGCCTGAACAGTTAACGTGCATCTGATTGTTTCCCAGTTCACAACAGTTTAAATATTTCCTTGACCCACAGAGAGTGAGACGAAACTGTTGCAGATTGTTTTACTTCGTCCGCGTCAAGTCTTCCTCTGCTCGGTGTTACTGCTTTCTATATACGATGCCCGATGATTCTAACGTGTCCGCCTCATCTAAATGCAGGAGCAGGATGTGTGCGCGTGGCTCGTGAGTGCTCGGTGATGTTTGCACATCAGTGTAAGATCTCAACAAACTCATCAGAAATATACTTCATAGCCGTGAACGCTTGCACATGGAGGACACTTGCATGATATCTAATTTCAGACTGTGTTCTACAAATAAGTGTGAAGGCTTTTCTATTGCTCCTTCTCACACACACACACACACGCCTGCAAAGGTAACACTATAACATGGATGCACGTTAACCTTATACACATCTTGCTCTGTGTCTTGCCTTTCAAATAAAAAGATTTCAATGTGTTCAATGTCAGAGTTAAATCGTGATAGTATTGTCACAGAAGATAAAAGTGAATAAAAGGAGAAAGTTAAAGACAAAATAAGAGAGGGCATATCCTAATACATTTAGAAATGTCCGTGTGGCACATTACAAGCTGTGGGGTTCTTTCACACTCATAAAAAGAAAACGCAAAAACAAATTGAAAACCCTAAAATCACCTTTTGATTTACAGGACGAGGACGACTACGTTTGGAATGACACCTAAAATGATGTGAGTCTGTAAAAAGAAAAACACACACACACACACACACACACACACACACACACACACACATCTTTACACTGTGTGCACAGTTATATCATTTAATAATAGTATTTCTCTAATCGTTTTGGTCGAACACTTTTTACAGAATTTTTTTCTGTGGTTCTAAACTGTTACATCTCATAATCTCACTATTTTATTTTATTTTATTTTTTTTAACCAAAGCTACCGTCCTCACACTTTTCAAAACTGAGACTGAGTCTTCCGACCAGTGAGTTTATTCTGAGTCGTTGTTATTACTTCTCCTTTAAGCAGGTGAGCTGATAAAAGAAACAAATGGCCCCCTTTAGCCAGAGCTCCTGTATTAAGTGACTCTCATTACAATACGTCTCAGTGCAAAATTAAAAGGGGGTCATCTGGGCTTCTGAAGACTTATTAACAACTGTTGATTTTTTGAGTTATAACGTCATCTTTCTCTCTTGTTTATATTGTTATCGCTTTCATTGTTTCTGTTTTTAACATGTAAAGTGCATTTGAGTACCTTTTAAAGCATTACACAAATAAAATGTATTATTGTTATTATTATTTCTGTGTCATTCCTCCATGTGTATCTATTTTCTCCAGCTGCAAAAGGCTCATAGTCATCACAACGTCCTGTTGTAGCACTTTCTCCTTGTTTTAGCACTGAGCCTGAATAGAAACTAAACTATTGTGATTTGGACTCATCCTGAGCTTGCCAATAATAAGAAGACGCCCTGTTTTTTATTGCAGATAATAAAAGGAACGGTTGTGTGGACAAAGTGACTTTCCATTGTGGTAATATGTGGAAGAAACTAAATCTCACGGTGACACACGAGGCGTGAAACAAACGCAGAGCACGTTAACAGCAGTCGTTGCTGAATATGATGACAAACTATTGTTTACTTCTCTTTGACCGTTTTCCAACTCACTCTATGGATTTCCACCTGCTGACCTCACTGTGGTTCACTCACTGCTGCCATCTCCTTGTAGTGTGTGAGTGTGTGTGACGGGGACAACCTGAGTTTGAAAGGCATAAACACAAACAAAGAAAAAAAAGATTATATGAGAAAGCAGAAGCAGATATATCATCATTGTACGGAGAACTGTTCAGAAGGAAAACGGATGTGACATTGGGGTGCATCATGGGAAGTGTAACATAGAATGCAGAAGACAACAATCTAAACATTAACAACATCATATGGAATTCTGTGAATGTATAGAATAGGAATGATTCAACTTTCCAATTTGCATTTTGTTACCTGTAGATTGGGTTCACAAAAGCGTAAGCGGGAAAACGAGAGGTGTATTTGAAAAATGCAAAATATTCAAATAGCAAGAAAACTCAAAAGTGACGAAAGTGCACCTGCAGGTTTCTGCAAAAAAATCGTTCCCAGTGCATCATTTTCTATTTGAAAATTCTATGCAGAAAACTCCAAAACCCACAGAATCCTGATTTAAAGCGTGTTTAAATCAAGCCAACCCCCCCCCCCCCCACACACACACACACACATCTGTCAGCCTACGTCCCAGATGTTTAGTCAGCAAAAGAATCCAAACAACACGTTGCCAAAAAGAACCTGTATATAAGAAATATACATCCTGTTGGAAGGCATAACCAGGCAGAGACCAAATTATGATGTAATTCTAAAGCCAAATAATTAGCCAATAAAAAAAACAATATTTTTCTTTATTATGATAATATATTTCTGCAGTGTTGTGGAAAAATCCCCCTCATCTGTTTCTCTTTCAGACACGTTTATTTATAGCACAATAGAAACCAACATTGTCCATAATATAGACACATCACAAAGCATTAACACCAGACAATCCGAGGACTGCTGAATGAGTGTGTGTGTGTGTGTGTGTGGGGGGGGGGGGGGGGGGGGGGGGACGCTGCTTGTTTCTGTAGAGTTCCCCCCCCCCCTTCTGACCCGGGGCCTTGCTCACTTCCTCGTGCATCACATCTGGAGAGGATTCATGTTCACGTGCAACATCGTGCTATTTTTGGGCGACCGAGCACTCTTTGACATCGGAGCGTGTTTGGAAGAAAAGCAATGGTTGGGTTGGGTTGGGGGGGGGGGGGGGGAGGGGGTGTCACACTTGTAGGATGTAGACTTTAGTGAGTCCAGACCTCGGTGTTAGAACAACCGAGCCCATAGTCTCTGACAGCAGCGGCAGCAGTTTCACTTCTCGGTCACTCACAACGTGAACGAGCGACGTTCAGATCCTCCACGAATGCTTTTTGGGGTAAGGGCTTCCCAGAGTCATGTATGCACAGCAAGCCCAGACCGCAAAAAGATTCGTGACGGACAACATGCCACTCCGAGTCTACGGCTCACCTCGAGAGGATGGGGGGGGGGGGGGGGGGGAGTCTTCGTCCTCAAAAAAGTGTCTCCAGATGAAACACTACAACACGCTGTGTGTGCATGAGGGGCGTTCGTGCACGAAGGCGTTCGTAGGTTTTTTTTTGTTTGTTTAATCGTCTGCCATAAGATAGTAGCGACCGAAAGAAATCCGCCGGGGAGGCTCGGCGTTGCTTTGCAGCAGCGCAGCCTTGTTGTTAAAAAGAGCGGCGGTGAGGAGAGAGGCGGCATCGCGTTGCTGTTATACGGGCTTCAACGCGCAGCGGAGGGATGGCCGCGCGGTTCTCATTGGACGGGACGTCCTCGTCGTCCACCAATAGCGATGCAAAAGGGGGGAAAAGAGCACCTAAGCAGGAGGCCAAAGCACCTGACAGACCCCCCCCTATTCAAACATCCAC
This sequence comes from Anarhichas minor, assembly GCF_050575085.1. Taxonomy (NCBI): domain Eukaryota; kingdom Metazoa; phylum Chordata; class Actinopteri; order Perciformes; family Anarhichadidae; genus Anarhichas; species Anarhichas minor. Next base: position 2,488,561 of record NW_027466513.1, read on the forward strand.
TATGGACACCAGTGCGACATTAAACCAAACATAACCAACAACATGGGAAAAAAACAAAAAAGCATCGTTATCTGATGTGCGGTTTCCCCCACGTGGATCGTTTTTACACTGAATGAGAAAAAAAAACACTAGTTGAAAGCGATCAGCGCCTCTATGTTTCATTAATAGTAAAGTTTCCTTTTATTTGCAAAGGGTTCATTTGTCTCCGAACCTCCAGCTGCCGAAGCAAAGGGGGGCCCCACCCTCGCTCCGTTTTCATTGGGCCCGTCCAGCCCTTTTTCTCATTCGTGGACGCGTCTCCCAGCCGGGCACGATCCCCCCCCCCCCCCCCCCCCCCCCCCATCCTCCTCCTCCCTCTCCTATCTGTCTCGAGCGCACCGGAGCCAGACGCCACTGACGCAGCACGCGCCTTACTCACTTTTAGCAGTCACGACTCGAGACTCCTTGTGCACAAAAGGGGAGAAAGAAAAAAACAACAACCTGCAAACAAGGATGGGATCGTAAAGGCAGCGCTGTGTAGCTGAGCCGCTCGCCCCCTTCAGCTTCTGCATGGAAAAATGTTTGCGATGATGGAGCTTCTTATTTATTTTTTTGCACGTTTAAAAACGGACACAGATTGAAAGAGCGAGCATCGAGAACGAGGTATCAAAATGTATGTGAAACCGGGTGCATGGAACTTATCAGAAGAAAATGCCCACAGTGGTATTGTCAGGATCCTCCGTGTAAAAAGAACACTTCAGCACCACAGCCAGAGGACAGCTCCCCCACTCACTCTGAATGATCTTCAAAATAATCCCCCCAAAACATCTCTTTTATTGGATAACAGAGAACATCCTGAACCAACAACAATAATAATGATGTTATCAACTAAAGCAAACTGACATCCACCCTTTTTTTGTCATAACTGAGGGTGATTCCCGTGTAGATCGGTTTGATATCCCCTCATTGTGCAAAAAAAGCAGAAATCCACTTTAAAACACTCGTGACAACGCGTTTCTCTCCGCACACAATCAAACATTTGCTAAGTTTTGCAGTGGTGTGAATAACAAATAAAAAAGCACACATATAGCAGGGCCTTAAAGAAAAGGGGTGAAAAAGGGAAACAGCTGCAGCAAGAACTCACCATTGTAGCAGCGGAGGCTCCTTTTAAAAAAACACGAAAAGTAGTACCAAGAAAAGAGACGGAAAAAGGCAATTTTTCTCCATAAAACGCGCTCTAGCTTTTCGCTTCTTCAAACTGTGCACACACTGTACTCTTGAATGGTGTGCCTTTTATAGGAGTGATGCCCCCTATCTATTTCTGGATCACGATCCAACCCCGTTTCTATTTTTAGCTCGCGCGTGATGATGAAAAAAAAAAAAAAAGCAAAAAAAAAAAAAAAGCTCGCAGAGGTTCCTTGGAGGAATTTCGAGCGTGCAGCGTTTGAGAACCGGGCGCGAGCTCCCCGTGTTTCTCTCTCTCCCGCCCTCCCCTGCACGACGAATGCGCGCGCGGCAGCATCTCCCTAATAATGATGCTGCTGTGGAAAACCGCACGGCCCGGATTTTTTGACGGAGTCACGGAAAGTGTGCAGAATTTAGCTTTTTATTAATTTTTGATTTGCTGCTGAAAGCACAGTGGCTACCCACTGCACCCCCCCCCCCCCCCCCCCCACACACACACACACACTCATACGCGCGCGAACGCAGAGCCGCCCCCACCCTATCAAAAAAGACTAAAATGCTCACACGAAGCTACAATTATTATTTTTTTGTATTTTGTATTTTTTAGCTTATTGCATATTATTTTTACGCAGCCTACTTTTATGTTTAAAGAACCCCCAAATAAATAGAAGAATGAAATAGACTTCCTGCTCCTGGGGGCTGCGTCAGTCACTATTGACGTCAGGTGGAGAATCTCCCACTTTGAAGGTGGAAGCAGGAGCCCCCGTTGTCTATACGGTGGCTAAAAAAAAACTATATACAAAAAAAACAGCCACGGTCCAATGAAACATCCGCTGGAAAAAAATGTAAAATAGCAGCGGATAGGCTAAAGAAGGCGCAGTCCTCTCCTCCTTTAAAACCGGAGGGGCCATTGTGTGCTGGCTGTGGTCAAACCTCTCTTTCATGTCACTGGAGGCAAAGACGTATCGGCCTGCATGTTACACACACATAACACAACGTGGAGGGAATTATGAGCTCCATTTGGCCACAATGAGACACCAAACATCCGATTAATGCGGATGCTTTTCCCCTCAAACATCGACTCTTATTTCTGATCTGTAAAGGTGTTAAATGACTCCGGGTTCTGGTTCACGCCTCCAGCGGACCCAGAAGTGTGGCCCAAGAGTGTGATGATGCAGGAGGCTCGTTACAGGCTGCCGCGGTCTCGGTCCTGCAGACCCCCCCCCCCCCCCCCCCCCCCCCCTCCGCACAGGGCAGAATGCTGAAACGCGTAGTAACGGAGCGGCGCTTGGCCGACCGATGATGCTATTTTTAACTCCCATACTCCACATGCCCGGCGCTGCGGGTTTCTGTACAGCTCAGGGTAGCCTACTATACTGCACGAGGAGGGCAAAACATAAACACAGGGGGGGTGGGGGGTGCTTCCAGGCGGAGAAGCAGGCTGGATCTGGTTTCCCCCACAACAACAAGAAATATAAAACCATCCTCGTCAGATTGTTTTCTTCCTCTTTATCAATGTGTCTCTTTAAGAATGAGATGCTGTCTCATTCATTAAAGCTGCAACCTGTAGGAGGATTTCCTTGGCATTGCATTTTTATTTTTTGTGTTGTCTTGTATTAATAATTGATGCATTATTGTTATTTCATATTCAGATTTCATAAATGCAAATATAATTTATGTTTAAAATAATCAAGCCTGTGTATAATACATTTTACAGACCAGTGAACCTTGGTGTTGACTATAAATACGAGGGTCTGTGATCCCTGAGGGACCAGGCACTCAGAGGTCTTCCATATACCTGAAGTTACCTTGCAGCTCCCTCACACCAATGATAATGGAGGGTTCACAAACAAGGTATTAAAGGTGCAGTGTGTGCAGGATTTGGCGGCATCTGGCGGCGAGGTTGCAGTTTGCAACCAACTGAAACTTCTACCGTGTGCCAAGCCAGTATGCCGAGAAAGATGTGAGAATGTCTCTTCTGAAGCCAGTGTCCCTTCTGGGCTACTGTAGAAAAATGGCGACCGGCTTCGGGAAGAGAAACCGCTGCGGATGTGGATATAAAAGGCTCATTCTAAGGTGACAAAAAAATCCTATTTTTATGTGATTATATACTAAAGAAAATATAAATTTCAACATTACATTACATTTCTGTTTTTAGTTTTGTAAATGGAGAATGTTTTATTTACAGACTGGTTAGGACTGTTCTAATACCTAATCTGGTATTTGACTTACAACTGTTCACATAATCCTTATAACAGCAAAGTGTAAGAACAGATGTAAGATGTGCAATATAAAACGATTTAAAAGAAGAAGAAAACAAAGAGATGAGAGTGGTCTGTTCCACAATGACAATGCCTTCACTCCAGGCTCGTGGTCGCTTAACAACTTTCTAATAAGTGGTTTTTTTCCTCCTGTCACCTATCTGTATGAACAGGTCTGTGACTTCAGTGGCACAGCTGAATGCTGTGGAGATAGTGGAATTACTTCGGAGCTGTCCGTGGTACTAAAGCGACAGTGAAGCAGTTAACACAGTCAGGAGTGATTTCAGACTTAAAGACCTGTATAGTAATCATCACGGAACCAGACTGATTGAGGCTGCAGGAAAAGTAACAGTAAAGAGGGAGGGGAGACAAGAAGGGACTTTGGTGTTAATGGCGGTGAAAACTATTGTCCCCACAAGGCAAATATATTTTTATTACACTGAGCTGCAAATAAACGGCCAGTAAACCCCTCGTGAATACACCCTAGCAGAAGATAATGCATGCTCTATGAATGTCTAGTGAACTAGTGCAGTATTTAGATGAATTCTTGCCAAAACATGAAGGGCAAATGGTGGAGGAAATGGATCTCAATTGCCACACTAGTTCATACTTCACGTTATGGACTTTGAGATCTTCAGATGCACATCCTCAACCTCAAACACAGATATCTAGATCAGAACTGTCCATTTATTTTGTACATAAAACACGTATGATGAAATTGTATCATGGTGTGTATATATCCAGATTTAATGCAGGTTTATACGTGAAAAAGGAACTTACGTACTGGTGGACTCAGGAGGTAAAGTAACACATCAAAAAGGCCAAAGTGAGAAAACGTGATGGAGTGCCATCTTGGACAGTCTAACATCAGATGGTAATACAACAATACATGCAAATGTTTGGAAGTCTACGCCATAAATGACAGACATTTAAATAAACTGACATTTTTAATCTTCCTCCACTCTTTCGGTCTCAGTGTCTTTAAAATAGTCATCTCCTTTCAGGTCGAAGGAGGAGTTTCACTATCGTTATGCAATGCGTTGCATCAACATCCATTCAGTGTAACTACATTCAGCAGCGCCGAGCCAAATATATCTACACGATACGCAATAACAAACTTCAATGTGGGATTGTGCATCAAAAGATTTGCATCAGAACAACCTCAAAACATTGCCCACTTCTTCCAATGTTCCTCCACCTGAAAATGACCTTTCAGCATCTATTCAGAAGCGAGTTTGTGTGGCACATAAGTAACAATGATTTACCACTGCACAAACAAAGATTATTTAACTTTTACTAGCATGCAATTGATGAACTTAAGATAGCCAGATTAGTCCACACTATTTGCTTTATCAGCATCATGTAGCTCGACTAGTTGCCAAAATTAAAATGTTTATTTAATCAATATTAAACACGGATGTGCACACTTTACTGCTAATCCATATGTGCATAAACATGTGTATTAAACAAAGTGCATTATTTAAATATTTCAAAGGTGCACGGAAGTTTCTAACGAAGGCAGTAATAAAATGAGCTGCCTCAGCTGCAGCACTTAACAAAGGACTCCCAGTGAGTATACTATCGCTCTGAAACCACCCAATGGGTACAGAGCATCACACACACACACACACACACACCCATTCAATGCAGTGTCTCTATGGTGTGCCAACTCACATGCCTATGACATAACAGGGCTCCTACTCCCAGGCCTAACGCCCCTGACAGATCCATGCACGCTTTGCTGCACATGAGCTATTTATATACTGCACCCAAGACGAGGCCGTTCAAAAAAATACCACTCCGGTCAATTATTCATTGAGAAACATTCCAAAAACAGAGCGGGGAGCGTGTTCGGCCGCACGGGAATAGACCAAGGGGGCTAACAATAAATAATGTCCATTAGCAATGCAGCAGCCCGTTTGTCCTCAGCGGTACCGAATCTGAAGGAGAAGAAGGGCGGGAAATGTGTAGCAGCAAATTTACCCTCTCACGTGTTGTGCTTGTATTTATAGGAGTCTGTGCATACACTTCAGCTCCTCTGCAACCATCTTGTTCCTTTACAGGATTCTAAAAATAGCCGGCCGCGCTGCTCTTGTGCCATTTTTAGGTATTGCAATTTAGAGGGGGAAAAAAAACAGACAGCAGGGAGGAGGGAAGGAAGTGCTGTTTTGCATGGATACTATGTGGATGCACTTCTTTGAGGACACACTGTTCCATCTTTGTTCTAAGATGCTTCACGCTGCATCTGCAACATCTTATTCAAATGAACAGCTTTTAACTGCAAGGTTTTAATTCATTCCTCCGACATTTATTGCGTTTTACGCCGTGTGGAAGCATTTTGTTCTGTTAAGAGCTAAAACAAAATAACAGGGTTGTGTTGCAAAACTACGAAGCTTTTTAAGTTTCTAATTATTATTATCTCCATCCGGAGGATAATGCTATTGGCTTCTGCATTACATTCAGTCATTACAATTACGATGAGGTATAGCTGCAATAGCTTGGCGAGCTTCATTTTGTTTCTAACAAGATTGTATGATACAACAACTTTGAGCCGGTTGCCTGCATACAGCCCAGTTGTTTTTTTCTATATAAGTAATGCTGAGTGCTGTACACTGCTGGTCTGAAGACGCTCATCTATTTTCCAAATTGATCTACAAAGACCAGAGTTGTGTGAACCTGGAAGAGCACAAATGTGAGAGCAATAATTCAATGTGAATCTTAAGATGTCAACGCATCAATTTGATGAATTATATTCAAACCTTTTTTTTACCATTGGAACTTAAAAAATACAGGCATTTTTCAGGTTATCATGAAAACCATTGTAAAGTGTTCACACATATTAAGGTGAACTTTTGGGTGTGAAAACCAAGAGACCGTTTCAGACGTTTGATTATGGATCAGTTATTATAGAGCTGATGACGGGGGGCTGCTTGCTGCAAATTGGACTGCTTTTGATTTTTGATCACAAAATTGACTTTTAACCCGATTAAGAACACATTTTGGGCTATCACACAGAGAGGGACAGACTGTAGGTGTCGTTCTCAGGAGTGTGGCTAAAAAGTCAAACAGTGCCACCATTTGGCCAGTTTTAAAATGTTAACTTTCAGGTTTTCCACCAAGGATTCATTTAGTGTGGCTGTTAAGTGTTCATGGTGAAAAGCTACAACTGCTTACTTCTAGGAGTACACACATCTGTTTATATTTTCCAAAGAGGCAAAGAATTGACACAGAGAAATGAACTAATGAAATCCACACACTGCCTTTAATACTGTACATTAAATACAGATTCCACTTTTGTTTTTTTAATAGATGGTCAATGGCAAAACCTTTTTCTGCCTTATGACTTCCATAAGTTAAGAAGCAAAAGTAATAGCATGTTGTAGTTCCTCTCTTTTGTATTTAAATTACCTTGGAGCAAAAATCTAAGTTTGTCTGTCCCATATAAATAGGAATGATATTGAAAAAACAAAAGTGCAAAAAGTTGAGAATTCCAGTCCATTTTATGAAGCAGAACCAGTGAGGGCATATACTGTTCAGTTTGAACTCCTTTATCCTCTGAGTTGAGAGACGCTTTCCTTACCAACCCAGCAACAGACTTCAGCAAATACTGAATATCATCCTTTTCATTTAAAGTCGAAAACATAGCGCCATCTCCAGGCTGTGCTTATTATTCCACCTCCAAGTACCAAAATGTCTTCAAGAAATGACAATGTGTGTTCCAATTATCACAGATTGAAATCAAAATGTTGCACAAGAATTAACTGGAATTTGCGAACCTTATTTGGTTTTATTCGCCTTCCATTTTTTTGTGGAACCTAGAAAAAAACAATCATGACCTCTTGATTGTTAGAGAACAAGAGGTCCTGCATTTGACATATACGTCGTGGGGCACAATTATCTACAGTTGATGTTTCAAACCTAATTCTTTTGGGGAGTTAGAACCCAGGTTCTACTGATATGAATCTTGATACCTCACCTTTAACCACATCTACGTTTCTTGCACTTTTATTTTGTGCTACTTATCTGCGGTCTTCAGATGGGTGCGTGTCTGTCTGAGTGTTCGTTATCTGGTGTGTGTGTGTGTGTGTGTGTGTGCATGACGGTGGGGTGTTCCTGGCTCGGTGGTTTAGGGCTGACGGCGTTCCTTCTTGGTGAGCAGGTAACACTGAATGGTTCTTAGTCGATCTTTGGCGGGGGCGAACTCGGGCTGCAGCTTCAACGTGGACTCGTACCAGCGCATGGCTTTCTCAAACTCCTCCTGTCGTCGAGACACACAACAACCACGTCACCATCGGGACATTTGAAACCCAAAGGACGTTCAGACAGTAGGAGAAAACGTGATAGCAGCCATTACCATTGCGATGTAGACGTTGGCGAGGGTAAAGTGGTTCACGACGAAGTGCGGGGCGATTTCTACCGCCATGCGGGCGACTGTGAGAGCGTCCTCCCACAGACGAGCGTTCTGGAAGATGTTGGCCAGGCTGATGAGGGGCACGTCCTGGTTCAGGAAACAAAGAATGTATTTTCATGTTTAAAACAATCCTCTGTTCAGTATAAGTAGCAGGCGGGTTACCTGCTGATAGGCTAACTTGCCTTCATGTGATGGGGGGCGTAGTTGAGGGCCTGTCGCAGGCAGTCGATGGCTCTCTTGCCTTGACCTTTCACCCTCCAGTACAGTGCAGCCATGCTGGATAACACCCATGATGTTTGATTCTGGAGGAGGATAAACGATGAATCAACAGAACAGTGAAAACACGAATAATATGCTCATTGCATCTTTAGATATCAGAAAATCTACTTCAATCTTCTTGGCATTTCGCCGGTTTCCTCGGAGTAGATTTCGCAGAAATAATGGCTGCGATTATTTCATTTTCTGAAAAACCTATATTCAGAGAATCTTGTCTAAACGTGCATCGTTTGAATACAAAAGGTTGTCTTTAACGTAGAGATGTGAGGGCTCTTACCTTCTCCAGGACTTTAGCGATGCGCGTTCCCACCTGCTCAAAGGACTGAGGAGAGAACTTATCTTTGCCGAGGTTCTGCAGGACCTGGAGGTCAGAGACACACACACGGGACTATTACCTGAGAGGTGATCATTTAATAACAGTCTGTCAATCACGTCAGTCTTTCTACAGTGTAGAACTCTCAAGTGATTTTACATCAGTAGCATGCATCTACACCTGTTGCATGTTCTATTAATTCAGATGAACTACTGTGTATACCCTGCTGGACCTTTTAATATATTAGTAATACAGCTAATGAACCAAAATATTTATGATCATCATCAGCTATATCTAATTAGTGTAACATTTGGCTACTTAGAAGTCTTTTATAATAGTTATATGGGAATAGACTAGAGAGAGAGAGAGAGAGCGAAAGAGAGAGCCCCATCTACAGTCCTCAGTAATATAATTTCCCGCAGCATCATGAAAGTAAATGTTGTGAACTTCTCCCAGCAGACTTTAAACAAAGTGTTTTTTCTTATGAGCATGTTCAACATGTTCACATTGGTTTTGATTTGTCCTTCTGTTTCTCTATCATTGTGACCACACATTAACGCCGCTGTTGGAACATACGGTTTGCGTATAGAAAGAGAAGAGTGTGCATGTTGATTCAGCCTGGGCCTACCTCACGCAGCTGGCTCTCTCCAGTGTAGTGGATGGCGGCCCGATTGGCCACCCCGGCCAGGTGGTCGAGGGTGTGCATACTGGCAGCTAGGTTGGCGTTGCATAAAGGTTCGGCAGCTGGCTCCTGGAGAGGAGTGGCAAAGTCTATGTGCTCTGTGATGCTGGAAAAAAGGGAAAAATCTGACATCAGACTAACAGGATTTACTGTATTTTGGTTGTTGATATGCTGTGATGGAAGATGAGAATGTGACCAGGACAGTGAGAGTCTTACTCAATGTTCTTGGCAGAAACAGCCAACCAGGTGCTCGCTACAGTGGTGAGGTCTACCCTTCGTGTCCGCTGGCACTCCTCCGGCCCCGGCCAGCCAAGACTTGTGTAGTCCCTCCAGCGACCTGCTCAGAAACACACAAACAAAACCAAAGACGTCTCTTTTAGTTGTCCAGCACCTCAGTGTTGTATTTGTGCGTTCATGCGGTTGTAAAAAAAGAAAAGAAATGCAGGTGTATTTGGTACCTGCAGGGCCAGGCGATGGGATAGTCGGCCCGCTTATCTCCAACACAGAGTGTCCTCCAGGCAGCGACTCCCCGCTCTGGCCGTCATCACTGATCGCAACGCTCTCCGTCCCGTCCACCTTAGCCTTCCTCACCCGCTTCACCTGGAAGGTGATCTGGTGAACGAAAGCCATTCAGTTCGGCTGTGAGCGCTCCAGTCCCCCAGGTCTCACCTGCTTTGGTGAATCCATACTGTATAAAGGACGGGCATGCACACGTACCCACTCGGCTCCCTCGTCGTCCTCACAGTTTCCGAAGCAGGGCCCGCCACCGGCACGGGCGCCCATGACGCGGTCGTTCTTTAGCACCCGGATACCCCGCAGGTCGCCGCGCTTGCCCCCGACATCCAGCGCTCCCTCAAAAGCCCCCATCAGGTCCTCCTTCAGCTGCCACTCCTCCTCCCCTTCCCCTTCCCCTTCCGCTCCTCCTCCTCCTCCTCCTCCTCCTCCTCCTCCTCCGCCGCCAAATGGCGTGGGCATCTGAGCCGCTCCGGAGGCCGCGGGAGAAGCCCGCTGCTGTCCAGCTGCTTCACCTGACCCGTTGGTGTCCAAGATAACCTCTGAAGAGGGAACAACAAGGGAATAAATACGAGTGGTGTCGAGCTCCAGGAGCACTTAGCAAAAATGTTCAGGACAGAAACACCCCATTAGAGCCGGATAATGATATTTTTTCACAGCGGTAAATTAAGCCAACGGACAAGTGAGACGGTGGTGGTGTTATTCTCAATGACATTTAGTCAGTTAACTCAGGATAATGATACTATTAACGGACATCACTGACTGAATAAACGAGCCAGAGATCATGCTTCCAATCGTTGAAATGAATTGTATGAAGTTTGATTCGTACTCTCAAAGAGCAGGGAGTCCTCCATGGCAGAAATGGCCGGTGCGTCCTGCTTGTCTTCGCTGGCCTCCCATTCCTCCAGCTGTATCCCGAGGTCCTTCTCAGCCGTGCAGGCAGCGCCCTCTGATCAACACAAGTCAGGTTCAGACACACTTATTATGGAAAAAGAGCTGCAGCAGGCAATGAAACGCATGCATCTATAATCAAACTGATTAAGAAAGACTGATTAGAAGACAGGTGACAAACAGTGACGTTAAATGTGTTGTTGAATGTATTTTTATTATTGTATTTCATTGACTTGAACAATCAGCCCACTCTTATGAGGGATATGATGTAATCGTAATGTTACTACAATTCTCTCCTGGACAGAAAGTCCAGGAGAGAATTGTCCAGAGACACCACGGATGGCGCAACATTTAACCCCGTGGGGCCATTTCTCAACCGCAGTAGTTGGCTACCAGCCAAGAATATGTATGATGTTGTTTTTCCTAAAAAGACAGAGAGCCCAAATTATTACCACCTGATTGACTGCAGCAATACCTGCAGCGACCATGAAATGTAACCCGAGAAAGATTTGTGTATATAAACCTTTTGCCCTAACGCTGAGGCGGGTGTGTGTTTTCTAAGTGCTTATGCGACCTCATGTAGCCGCCGTGCTTTATGGGAGCAATATTTAGCTTTGCAGAGTAAAATATAGACCCTTCTAAATTTGGCATCAGCTATTTTCTGCAGTCTAAATTATTAAGTGGCAAAATTTCTCCACTTCAAAGCACTTTTCTCTTCACTCCCACTGACGTGAATAAAGAAGAAGGTGCGGCCTCTGTTCACATTAGAAGAGCAACATACTACTTGCTTCTCACGGCTACTCCTGCAGCTTCAAGGGACAGGTGTGTGTGTGTGTGTGTGTGTGTGTGTGTGTAGGTGTTCACAGCTCAATGCAGGTAGCTGGTAGATCTATCTTTCTGCTACAGCTACAGGATTATTACTGCTCTGTCCCTGCATGTTTGTATTGAGAAACTCTCAGTCTCACAGTCTAATGATGCAATCGTTAGGCCTTTGGTTTAGCTCCCAACAGTGTCTCAAAATCCCTAAATCTTAGTTAACAGTTTAGCTGCATGCCCCAACAGAAATCTGGGAGTGCCCCCCTGTAAGTAGTAAAGTTAAGTAAGTGACATTCGGAGGAAACAATCCATTGTACTTCGGAGAGAGGGAGTGTGCATTTGATTGACTTACGTGAGCAGGGCTGTCGCTGGGACAGGTTGTAGAGGAAGGGGTAGAACTGCAGACAGCGCAGCAGAGGGAGGCTGCTGCGACACTGCTCACAGCCAGCAAAGGAGGAGAAGGAGGAGGAGGAGGAGAGGGCCGTCACCAGGATCTGGCGGAACAAAGCCAGAGCACCTGTGACGTTGCCCTGAGCCAACTGCACGCTCACCATGCTGAGCAGGGAGTGGGGCTGAGGGAGGGAGGGAGGGAGGGGAGGGGAGGGGGGGGCAAAACAAAAACATTAGCTGCTGGGGAACATACGTGGGAACTCACATTCAGCTTGAGCAGATAGATGTATCTCCTATAACAGATAAAGGGACAAAAGCAACGTACGTGCATGAATTCTTGTGCACTTTAGCAGCTCCGGTTCCTACATATATTCTACCTGCTGTTCATCAACATGCATCCTTTTACCGCTACAAGTCCCTGTGTGGATGGCTTCATTTAACAAGATGTTGGAAACGTTCTCTATTGATCTTAGTTAATGCTGACTCAACAGCATCTCGCAGATCCTGCACATGTTCGGGACAAACAGCTTAAACCTTCCCACGGTACTCTTTGTGGGTTGAAACAGGGAGAATCTACAGACCACTGGAGAGGACTACATTCATATTCATGTTTATAGAACCACCTCGAAATGATGAGTGATTTGTGAAGTGGCACAATATACTGCTGGATGCCTCAAAGTGACAAAGGGTACAGTGGGTGTGGGTACAGTGGGTGGCCATTAAAAGATGTGCTTGGACAGCAAAGTTTGGGCTATTCTTCAGTTTTATCAATACCAGTTAAAGTTATAAACTACGTTCAAGCCATGACTGAACTGCTTGTTTTTGTCAACACATGTGTAATACGTGTACCTCATACGGTGGCCAAAACTGTAAATCAGATGTAACACAGTGCACGTGTGCGACTCTCAGAGGGTCAAACCCAGCAGGTGGTGTGCCGATGTGCCTTTACCTCCGATGCATTGACAGCCAACGCTTGCTCCAGCAGTGTTTGTGCGTGGGTGGTCAAGCCGTGGTGCAGCAGCAGGTTAGCGGCGTTGGTGAGGGACAAGTGGCGGTGGGGGGGTGCGGCTGAGCGCAACACTTGGCGCAGGCACTGCAGGGCACGGCTGGCATTGCCTTTGGCCCGCCAGAATAGAGCCGCCTCATTGTGGAGCAGCCAGCGGGGCACGGCGGCCTACACAAACAAACGTCTGTTAGCTCTGAAGACGAACAACTGAAGACGATTCATAATCAAATTCTCAAATGTGAGATTTACTGGCTTCTTTTTCTCAGCACGACGACTCTAGTTTGCTAACGTGTGCATCGTCTCACTAACGGGCACAGATGTCCCAAGACGATCCTAAGTACCGGTATCGGAGCTGATCCGAGCATATTTTAACAGACCGGTTTGGGCTAAAATGAAGCGGATTCAAATCCTTTCTGTACTGAACTCCGTGTGTTGTCCGCTTCAGCCTGCTGGTGTTGCACCGAGGCTCACATTCAGCCCGGCTCTACAGCGCGAGCATTCCGCTCATTATGCGAGATCAAATTAAGAGTGTGTAAAGAAAAAATATTTGATTGCGCCAGTGATTGACTCCGTTTGACACCTGTGTTGGTAAAAATGTGCGAAGCTCGGACAGAAACAAATCTGTGATCTCTCCTCTCTCTTTCACATTAGCAAAGATCAGTTAGCAGCTTCTCCTTTTTAGCCAGCGGAACGTCACTTTTGCAGGTTGAAATGACAAAACGCCACAGGCAGAAGTTCACATCAGCTTCTGCTAAGTTGATGGTCGGTGACATTAAAAACTTGGCCCTCTTACTTGTTTTATAGCTTGAGCTATTCTGGAGCCGATCTGCTCCAGCGTCCATCCTCCACTACGTATCTGCAGTACCTGTGATCACACACAGCAACACCAATGATTGGGTATTCTTCTGCACAGTTCCACATACAGAGGCCGGGCATAGTAATTCTGTTAACATTCTGCACATGCTATGCATCCATCTCCACACACAGATAATGAGGCAGACAGAGACCTGGGAGGCAGAGGGATCTGGAAGCGTCTTTTCTTCCAGAGGCCAGTCTAGTGAGGCGGGCAGGAGGGCTGGATATGGTTGGGGGACGGGACCACAGTCTGGCAGAGCTGCCGTCAGAGGACTGCTGCTCCCGTAGAGGAGAAGCGCCACTGGGCTGAATCACACAATGAGACGAAGTTATTTTTACGTGGTAATTTTCCAAAATGTAACTCTGGTTGCACAAGCGGACTCTTTTCCAACTTGAACTTCAAATTCTTCAACCTCAAGTGGAACGGAGCTATGCTGCTACTATGTACCCCCCCCATCCAGGAAGGTGTACTGACCCGAGGCCCTGTGTCTCAGGGGGCAGGTAGTAGGTTGGCAGCAGGTGAGCAGGGGGAACACTCGGGTACTCGTGGGCACAGTCGGTCCTCTGAGGCCACAACCTCTTCTGCGTGTCCTAAAGTGAACACACAGAAGTAACGAACACATTTAAAATATCCCCACATGCCATTCTGATCAGAGATTGTATATTTGTTCATTACACCTCTACGGGTATACAAGTAACACAAATGATAATTGCAGGATTTCTGTAATCTTTGGTTCACAATGAGTGACAATTTCAATCGCTCTAATGTTTCAGAGTCCTCTGCCACTTGTCCTTTTGGTTTGATTTGCTGGTGTAATGCCATCCCTGTAGTTCTCTGTCTTGCCTGTGTGTAATCCTGCTGGCGGCCCCAGAGAGCAGCAGCAGGGTCCTGGTCTCCGGACACAGAGGGGTGCAGCTGGGGGCTGGCTGCCGTCTGGTTCGAGTTGCGCTCCGATACGAGCGCCACGCTGGACGCAACCGACACATCCTCCCCAAACTGTGAACAACGAGAGAACCAGACTGAGAACTGAGACACAGAAGCTGAGGTAAGATTTTTCTTTTACTGGTAATATTCCCGCTTGTTTGCTTTAATTGATAAATATCCGCTGGAAGTGAAATGGGATCTCAGGAGAATAACGTGGGCCGACCATCACAAAGTACATTGTAATATCTCAAGAGACTCACCTGGACATAGTGGACATGCTCGAACAGATCGCCTCGGTGGTAGCGCACAGGCAGGTCGAAGGGGCAGTAGAGGCTGCGCTGCTGCTGACCCAGCTGACACATCTGATGGTTCCCTGGAGCACACAAAATTGATATATATATCCTTTCTTTTTCATATTTAGCATGCTGAATCACAGCCAACATGTTTGTTCTTGACCAGCTAAAGCAATGAGCTTTTCTTCTCTTATGATACACAATAAGACGCCTCTAGGTGTTGTCAGATCTATGAGCGTGGCATCTTACCGAGCTGGGCTTCTTTGGCCATCTGGGTCTCGTGGATAATGTTGCGCAGGATCTGCTCTTCCTGCAGCAGCTTGTGTTTGTCCAGCGCCTCCTGCTGGCGAAGGTAGTGGTCATGCTGCTTCTGGTACTCCTTCAGTTCGTTCAGTGTCCGCTGCAGGGATCTGAAGATATAGGACAATGAGGAAGGCAAATACAGGACAGGCAGGAAAATAAAGCCCATCACATGACCACCCTACGACTACAGAGACGTTTCTGTAAATCCACACAGAGTCTCTGCCAACTCTGGGGACCTGTCTTTTACTTACATACGGACTTCCCCATGGATGGGTTGCAGTGCAAAGAAAATGTCCCTACAGGGAAAATGTATTGTTTTTACTGTTATCATTAAAAAAAAATCCCCTTTAATTCAATTTTTAAGACATTTTTAAAACTGAACTGTAAAAAAAAAAAAAAGAGAAAAGAATGCCTTCTCAGATAACCTAACCCAGGATTAAACGTGTGCTATACTGGTAGGCAGAAAGTTTGTTCTTGTTGGTGCCTCACAGTTGTGTCCATATATCATTTGCGCGTATCTTATCCAACCAAAGTACTTCAGAGAGGGAATGACCGAGCGCCTGCCTACCTGTGCTGGGCTTCCAGGCGCTGCTCCAGCTTTTGCTGACACAGCACAGAGTGTTTCCTCCTCAGGACCTGCTCGAAGCCGGGATGGGCCTCCAGCGCCTGCTCGTAGCACAGCACCGAGTGGTTGTATTCCCCGAGCATCTGTTCAGACAGCGAGAGAAGGGGAGACGGACACATCGCGGAGACAGCTGAGGTCAAACAGTGATTTGTTTCATGGAGAAATCCCACTGTACTAAAACTAAAAGAACGTAGCCGACTAAATATATATATGGAGGACTACACGCTGCTGGTAGGAAGCTGTGGGGACTCAAAGAGAAGTGTTGTGTAAATATGAGTTTAGTCAAATAAAGGCGATTCATCTCGCTAATGGTCTGACAATAACAAGCCTCTGGGGGAGCCAGTAGATATCTGGGACAAGACTTCCTTTTCGGCACTCTGCTTATTGTTTACAGTCTGATTGGCAACTTGAGATACAAGACCAGAGTTGGAGTTTGGAGACGAAGTGTACGACCTGATTGTTTTACAAGTAGCCAGTTTACGAGCTCATTTCAAACCAATAAAAAGCAAAATCATTTTCATGTGTTCTGCCTCTTTTCTCCATGCGGACTGTTTACTTGCATTCAACCAAAGCCTTCTCCGACGTGATTGGTCGACACTCCTCAGACTACAAAAGCGGGAAACCAGAACGCTTTCAATACCAGAATCTTGTCCCATTGCCTCTGGATTCTACATATGAATGCAGAGTCTGTTTATAGAGATTAATAAAGTCCCTACACAAGTATAAAAGTCTTGGATGGCAATATGCTGCATCTTCTATATATACTGACCAGTGCGAAAAGAATATGCTAGTAGCAGAATTCTGTCTCATTGGTGTTATGAGAGTCCTGAAAGCCAACTACAGATGGTGAGATAGCAAAAATCAGTGTCAATAAATTTGCCACCATCTTCTTTCCTGTGAGCTAATGTAGTAACAGTAAGAAAGAACAGGAACGAAAGCTTACTACAGTTTACTTAACCAAGTCGGAATTAACTACAGTGACAAACTACAGAAGCAGTAGCTGTGATCCTGTTAAAGAAACCACACTGAACGGACGACCAGATGCATGTCTGTGGCTTAAATACACACGTGTCTACTGCAGTGGTATCATATGTCTTTGGCTTACAGCATAAATGTTGCCCAAGGTGTAGTGGCCGGTAAACATATCTGACGTAAGGTCCAAGGCAGCGTGGGCAAGAATAGCAGCATCTGCCGAGAAATGGGCGCGGTGCAGGATGTTGGCCATGTTGATCAGGGCTATATCCTTGTGCTCCCTGCAAGAGGACACACACACACACACACACACACACACACACACACACACACACACACACACACACACACACACACACACACACACACACACACACACACACACACACACACACACACACACACACACACACACACACACACACAATGAGAACGTGAACACCTGTGAGCAGTCTCACACCATAAACAGGATACTATTGCGGTGTCGACAGTACCTCGGGGAGAAATGCAGAGCATGCACCACACAGTCCAGCGCCCTCTGAGGCTCGTTCTTGAAGCGCCAGTAAAACGACGCTATGTTGTACAGCACCCAGGATGATGAATTCTGGAACACACAATCATAAAGATGTGCACACGCACACTATTTTAACCACTTGGAAGGACTAACTTCCAACTGTTAGGACTCTATAGAATCTTTGTTCCCCCCCCCCCCCCCCCCCCAACATAGTTTTGCTGCATTGACTAATGGACCGTGGTCTTTAATATGTGTATAGTGTAGTGAGGGAGTTGTCCAGGCAGACCTTACCCTCAGTAACTCTTGATGGACGCGATGGCCCACCTCTTCAACACTGCGGCCCAGCTTATCAGACAGTGAATTAAAAATGGGATCCTCCTTAGAGAGCAGTGGGGAGGTCAAGTTCGCCCTCTCCTGCACACCCTGGAACAGATAGAAGGTCAGCTTTACGTGGAGTTTTAGCATGTGATCGGTCACACAAAGGCGACATCTCTGTTGTGTGAAGAGCATCAATGACTTCACCTGACAGAAGGGCTTACTGAAAATCTCAAGTACTTTTTACAACTACATAAACAAGTCTGAAGAGCTGTGTTGTGAGGGCCTTTTTGAATGACCGTATGTTTTTTAATGGTTTGGTAATGAGTTCCACCGAGCGGGGAAGACAACTGACAACACCCCGTCACCCCAGGTTTGGTCCTTGAGACTTGCAGGAGGTTGGAATCCGCAGACTAGAGGCATATTTAAATATAACACAAACAACCTTGTTGATAAACTGCAACAAAAGCTTTGTTCACTGAAGCCAAACCAGCTTCCCTCTGAGCTCTTCTTCTTTTCAGCTCTGGATTACTGGGATGTGACATATCTAAATGCAGCTGCCTCAGGCCCTTTAGAGTGCATTTCCCATTAAGCGGTCACGCCAGCTTCATACTGGACGCCGAAGAGTTGCAAAACGCAGCGCTGTGTCAATAGTTGCGCAAGCAGTAGCCTGCCTGCTCACACACATTTCTCCACACAGGTAAACAAGTGATTTTTGTGATTTTCAGTAGCTGCTTTCTACAGAGCTAATCTCTGTCCGTCTGCTTGTGTGCGTCTACTCGTCACACATATTATTCTCTCCTGTATGCGTCTGTTCTTACACGATTTAAATAATTTCCCACCGAAACTGTAAAATGCCAGATCCACCAAGCTAAAAGTTAAGCCCCTACTCACCCTGAGATGCTGGAAAGCATGGATACTATAAGGTAGTTCAAACACTTTTGCACAGTCAGGCTTTTGTAGATCCAGGGGCAGAACTGACTGGGAATCGACATAGTCTTCAGGGCTATAGGAGGAGGGCAGAAACATCTCTTTAAGCATAAGCATATAATTACTCTAAACACAATCTAAAGGATGCCTTAACCACTTTACAAAAACATTGTAGAGATAGCAAGAATGTTGTCGTGTTTCACAGAGCAGAGCTTACCTGATGTCTTTGCTTTCCAGGGATATATAAGTGCCACCATAGAGGTCCAGATCTCCCAGGGGAACCTTAGCCATGACACAGTCTGCATCCTCTTTGTAGTGTCTCTGCTCCAGCCCCGTGTCTCGGTCCTCATTCTCCTCAATGTGGATCTTCTGCGCCACCAGCTGCTTCTGCTCAACCCCAGCCAAGGAGAACAATCAGTGAAGACCAATAAGCACGAGAGATGGACAGTCGACAAGAGTAGGAAGTGGTATTCAATGAATAAAGTAGCGATAAAAAGGGTATTTATGATCCTTTTTCCCCCACGGTATTGACAAACTGTTATCTCTTTTCTGCACAAATGAAACTGAAGGAAAGAAACTCATTAGCCAGAATGAGATCCCAAAGAGAAACACACTTTGACAACATCTTTGCACAAGATACTGATTAAATTAAACAAACACACACACCTCCAGCGTCTTGAGGTAGTTAACACGAGTCTCTTGCCTCATGAAAATCACAACATCATGTGGATGCTTCAGATTCAAAGGTGAGTCAACCTGAAAAAAGAAAATATTCATGTCAATCCCAGTGAATGCGAATCAGCCATCTGATTAATATAAGTATATGCCAATAGATTCAAATTATATAGCTAGTCATGTTGGAAATAGCCTTTTCCAACTTTAAAACTTAACCTATTAGAGCCCCAAAGCATGTAATATTAACATTAACACTGTCTTTGTCTCTAGTAGTTTGATGGCAGCTGTCACAAACCGACACTTAACGTTATCATAATAAATAAGCGACGTTAACATGGGCCTGTCATCTTGACCTAACACACCTTACGATAACGTCAGATTGAAGGTAATGTTAGCTAGTGGAAGCTAACCGACTTAGCCAAACAACATTATATTTAATGCCACTTGTCTCGCTGTATGTAACATCACTCAAAGCTGGCAAACAAGTCTTGTTGAGATCCGATTTAACGGATACAATTAACGTTGACAAACCATAGACGTTACCATTAACGCTAACGAATATAGCTACGCAAGCTTAGCCACCTAACATTAGCAGGTCAATGAGCTAGCGATAAACTGTCATACTTGTTGTTGGATTTTTCCATCCTCTGTGACAACCCAGTGGGTCGTAGCTCCGCCGGAATCCACTATAAGCACGCAGAGAAAGATGAAAAGCTTCCCCTGAAATGACGTTTTTCGCGAATAGTTGACGCGACGGGGCAAAGACTCAGGACAGATATTCCTGAGGTCCGCCATTTTTTTTCTGTCTCATTTTTGCTCTGTGGCGGTAACGGTAAGTGCAGCCTCCGGCCAGAAGGGGGCGCTAACCGCCCCGCAAGTGGCAAAAAAACAAACAAACTACACAGCTTGCCGTTTTTGCTATGTGGCAACGGTAAGTGCTGCCTCCGACCACACGGGGGCGCTAACCGTTCGCAAGTGGCAAAAAAACTAAACTCTACAGGTTGCCGTTGATGACGTCTGGAAAAGAAAAACAGGAAATTCTGTAGAAACGAAAAAAGGTTCCAGACATTTTCAAAGGCTAAAAGGTGGGTATTATATACGAATATGATCTACTTTCACAGCTTATAGTCAGCACTTGAACGCCGTTGTTTGCTGAAGAGGATGCGTGTGTGCCGTCCCTGCTGTTTCGGTCAGTATCTTTTTCCTCTTAATCGTTCTTTAGCACACCTAAGTTAAGGTTTAAAGTTGCAGTTCCGCATCCAGGGGCATGACTAACTCCTACTAGATCAAGTGACAACACTGCCGACGCTATTCACTGTGTGTCATCATAGTGTGTCTGCTATGGAAATAGTTTGCAACGGTGTCCCCAATATGAGCTGGGTGCCACTTTAGTGAAGATGTTGAGTCATGCTTACTGTGAAAAAGAATGACTTTACACGTTACTTCCCATTATGGGCGTAACGTTATAGCTGTACCTCATTTTAGAGAGTAACGCCAGCTCATGTAACAGTATGAGAAATGCATGTGGTAGCTACACAGGTGCTACATTAACATGGCTGCACTGTAATTGTGTTGATATTATTGTGTGCTAAGCAACAAATCCTCAGGATACTTCCTCATGATCAGAAAATATATTCAACACAAGCTCAATATTTAATGTGTCAATGTATTGCCATTTATTTGATTGGAATTTAATGCAAAAAATAAAACCGAAACCTCAAGATGTCACATGACCTCACCTCACTGAAACAGGAAACTTGTTCGAAACAAAAAGTAATCGATTATTCAACAATTCAAAATACCTTTTGCTGGCTCCATAAAGCAACCATGGTGTTTACTATCTATGTTATCGTAGAGGATAATGAAATAACACCGCTGCTGTTTTAAAATTTAAGGGTAAAATTAGCTCTGTGTCCCCTTTTTCTGTAGCTTAAATGGTGTTAATTTCAGCAAATGATAACAGCGTCTGGCTTGTGATTGTGATGCAGTTCTAAGCCACTTTGTCCAGCTGTTTTCTTGAGGTGTTGCTGTTCCACACAGTTCTTGCAATGCTCTCGATAGTCGCTTCAACACACCATCCTGTGATACCAAACCTTTCCATCTGTCTTGAATAGAAAAGTCTTTGCTGAGCTTTCTTCAGTACCGATGCCAACTTTGAAAAATAAGTAACATTTACACACAGTATAATAATGCCTTATTTTTTTGCCACTTTCACCCTGATATCCAATGTTTGTTTGTCTCACTCTCCACAGATGGCTTCCTTTGAAAGCAATAAGGGAGGTTTGCAGGAGGACAGCTATGAAGGAGCGGTTGGTGGAGAGCTGTCCAACTGTGCATTGGCGATGCTGGAAAAGGAACGTGAATGCCTCCTCAGCCCGTCAGAGAGCCCTGGCACCTTCATCAGCAGCACCTCCACCACTCCCGCCCCCCTCCAGGGCTACGATGTGGAGTTTGACCCCCCCCTAGAGAGCAAATACGAGTGCCCTATCTGCCTCATGGCTTTGAGGAATGCCATTCAAACACCCTGCGGTCACCGTTTCTGCAAGAACTGCATTGAGAAGTCTATTCGGTATGCTACTGTGCAGCTCCCTAAAAATATATGTGCCGTGCATGCGTCGAAATGATGCAACATGTTGCTAACTCCTGCCGTATTAATTACCGCTTTCCTTGCAAAACAGCGACACAGGACAGAGGTGCCCCGTGGACAACGAAAGGCTGTTAGAAGACCAGTTGTTTCCCGATAACTTTGCCAAGCGTGAGATTCTATCGCTGACCGTTCGCTGTCCGAACTCCGGCTGTGCTGACAAAATGGAGCTCCGGCATTTAGAGGTGAGCATTTTAAGATTCACACGCATCTCTGATTTTGAATGCAGCTCAAACAAGATAAATACAGGAAATAGAAAATTTAAGTTAAAAAGCCAGAATTTGAAACTGCATGGTATGATTTAAAACGCATTTAGGTAATTGTGGTTACTTAGATGTTTATACTGTATTGCTCATTGTGGTCAGTTATGGTTGATTCATCACTACTTGTACTCAAGAAGACGTGTCTCTCCCCCTGTCAACACAGACTCTCTCTCTCTCTCTTTAATTCCAACATATCCTCTCACTCTGCGTCCTTGTTTTGGCATAAAAGCTGCATCAGGTGCCAAGTAAAGAAACGGCAATCTTCCTCTGGCGTGGACGATGAAATTGGACCACTGCTGTCTCGCCACAGAATAATATTAACTGCATTGTTTCGATGTCTTACTCCTTCCCCCAGAATCATGTGCCCCGGTGTCAGTTTGCCACCGTGCCTTGCTCACAGTGCCAGCAGTCGGTGAGAAAGAGCCACCTTGAGGAGCACAAAACGGTGGAGTGCCAAAGGAGACCCATGACCTGTCCAGATTGTGTGGCACACTTTTGCTATGAGGAGAGAGAGGTAATGTGGACTCGCTTATCTAACTGCTCCTCTTGCCGTTTTTTTCCGGAATAGTTCTCATCGGAGAATCAGCGAGGATTAGTCTCCTCACAGTCTGTTTTGGTTGCCCCTTCAGCTTCATGAGCAGCAGTGTCCCTTCGCCAGCGTGATGTGCCAGTACTGCGAGATGGATCTCATCAGAGACCAGGTGAGTTGTAACAATGTCTGCCATGAGGGGGGGGGGAGGCAGGCCTCTGGTAAAGTTTTATAGGTGTGAATTGTTAATCATTTAATGTAACTTCTGTTAACAGGAATGGGGAACAATAAGTCCACGCACAGTGCATTTGATGACATTTAAATAGTGTTCTGCATGAGACAGGAAGTTGGCTATTTCCAAGAGAGTTCCCTCTTCACATCCGTTACATCCTGATTTAAATAACTAGATATAAGTGAAGCTAAACTGATGATGTTTTTGTTTCAGATTGAGTCTCATTGTGACACCGATTGTCCAAAAGCACCCATCGCCTGTAACTTCAGCACCTTCGGGTGTAAGGAAAGGGTAGGTGATCGGATCCAAATCTCCGACACGGCGTCGATAAAGAACGATCGTTGAGTGCTCCGTCTGTTGCACGCCCGTTAAAGCGGTTTGCCTCTTTGCAGATGCAGCGCCACAACCTGGCTCAGCACATGCAGGAGTTCACGCAGATGCACATGCGCTACATGGCCGAGTTCCTGCGTGGCCTCAGCCTCAACGGCACCACGCCCAAGTCCCTGTGGACGCTGGGACCTTCCGTTTCCTCCGAGGATCAAGGGGCTGCAGCAGCATCAGCAGCGGCCTGTAGTGGGCCCAGAGGAGCTGCGAGCGGCAACGGCAACTGTGCGCCGAGTCAGCCTGCTGAGGAGATTCAGAGGCTCCGGGAGATGGATGGACGGTTGGTGAAGCAGGACCACCAGCTGCGTGAGCTCATCATCCTAAAGGAAACGCAGGTAAAGGACGCCCGTGAGCACAATTATGTGTCATCACAGAATCTGTGAGCACAGTTTGTGATGCGTCTTGCCATGTCTTGGGTCTCTCATATGTATTTGCAGAAATTGAATATGAAGTCATAACACATCAATGACTTTAACTTCCAGTTATTAGATTAATAATATCTGATTGGATTAATATAATCAATCATTTATGAGCTAATGCAGAACTAATTGCTAGTTTTTAGAAGGTAAAGACAAACCAAAGAATCAACACTTGTGTGGTACTCGGTGGCTCATGTACATAAAGGGATACTTCTATATTGTGTACTTTTTTATTGTTTTTATTAGACCCTAGTCATTTGGTGGTAAAGTGTGAAAGAGGAGATGTCAAACCTGCTGTGTAGAAAAATATAGCTCCCGTGAAAGTACGTGATGTTTTATGCCTTCATCAAATCACAGAGTTATATTTTTGGAGTGTCTCCATTTCTTTTCCCAGAAGGCTCAGTTGCTCTCTCTGTTTGAGCACAGACGTTTGAACTGCGTGTCTGCACAGGAGCGAGCTGCGCTTTTTCAGCTCGTTTCTCTCACGATGTACCCTCGTAATGAGGACCCCAAACTTACTGTTCATGCTTCACGTCTATTTTCTTTCGTTTTACACGCGTGAATAGTCCTCTTATCGGTTCGGTTCCTTAGCGATACTCTTATCGGTTATTTTTGATTATTTTGGGAGAAAAAAAAGACAATTCATTAAGAACAGAACCACATTGGTTTATTATTTTTGTATGTGAACAAAAAGTTCCAAAATCTATAAAATACATCCGCAGCTAAACAATTAGCTAAGTGATTAGCTTTCATTTATTAGACTGTTCTTATGATCAAATTTCAATTTTCAGGGGGGCATTTTTAAAGTGATGTCGTGTTGGGCGCTGCCAAAACACAGGTGACCTACACTCAGTACTGTGCCTGAACGCATCCTGTGTGGACACGGATGGAGCTAACTTGCTGCTCAAGCTGCACCTCCTGTGACGACACACGCAGTCATGTTAAACTATCGTCCCATGTCCTCCACAGGCTGGCCAGCTGGCAGAGCTCAGGCGCCGAGTGTCGATGCTGGAGGAGACCGTGAAGGACCTGGAGTCGCAGCAGTGTCACGGCATCTTCGTCTGGCGCCTCAGAGGTTTCTCCGCCCACCTGCGGAACCAGGAGGCGGGCCAGCCGGTGGTGGAGCACAGCCCCGGCTTCTACACGGGCCGTCCGGGCTACAAGCTGTGCCTGCGCTTACACTTGCAGACCCCCAATGCCCCGCGCTGCTCCAACTTCATCTCCCTCTTTGTCCACACCATGCAAGGGGTATTCGACGGGCAGCTGAGCTGGCCGTTCCAGGGCACCATCCGCCTCGCCATCCTGGACCAGGGCCCCGAGGCTCAGCACCACGTCGAGTTGATGGAGACCAAACCAGACCTGCAAGCCTTCCAGAAGCCCGTCATCCAGCGCAACCCCAAAGGGTTCGGCTACGTCACCTTTCTGCACCTGCATCAGCTGAGTCAGAGAGCCTTTGTTAAAGATGACACTCTGCTCATCCGCTGTGAGGTGACGCCACGTCTTGACAATGTGCTTCACCGTGACGGACCCACTGTGCAGCCCAGAGGACCCGAGGCCTCGGTTTCGAGGGACTAAAGTCAAACTCGTATCTATAATATCACCATCACAGCACATCTCCCAGTGTTTAAACACGGCTCAGTTCATTCTGATTAATGGACACCAGGAGAAGAGAAATTGATGTTCACACACATTTAAAATTTGGACACTGCAAGTATGCTAGTATTTATTTGTTCACCGACTTTTAAATGTCTGTGATGTTTGTTTTAATAAATATAAACAGTACGATCCTTTTTAATATATCTGAAATGTACATAGTCACCCGCATGGTACCAACATTTAGCGAGCCTCATAAGTTAAATTTTTGCACGTAGGTATGTTTAATCAGCTCGACATCACCAGTTTAAGATGTGCACTTGCTGCCTGAAGGCTGAATATTCCTGGAAGACTTTCCGCTCCTGCTCTGGTTGTTGGAGACAGCACTGAATGTTAAAGGTGCTAAATTTGAAATTCAGCCCGTTAATATAGCAGCAGACAATTATTTGTTCTGGAAAGATGTAATGAAGTGAGTGAAGTCGCTCTCCCTCTGTGTGTGTGTGTGTGTGTGTAGTAATCTGGGCATTTCTGTGCTATGCCAGCCGCGCGTGCACGTGCTTGTTGGAGCGTGCACCGTGGCTAGCTCATGGCCGCCACTCTGCACTCATACTAGCGAATACCGCTGAAAAACGCCTTTTTCAACCGCCGGCGTTGTCATCGAAGAGTACCGCCCACCCTACGGTTCCCCCGCAGGTAAACACTGTAGGTCAGCACTGTTTGCACTGTTGGCGCTGTTAGCACCGCTACCTGATATCCGTTGACTCAGCTGTCAGCATGTTGAGAGCCACGTGGAGGAAAACCCTCAATCATAGAAATGCACTGAATTTGAAATTTAGCACCTAAATTCCACAGATACCACAGATACCCCTGTGGAGTTTTTTTTTTGCCCACTAGTGGCGCTATGGAGCAACGGGAATGTTGCTGGGCTGTGTTGCAATTTTGTTGTGGGGGTCCAAAGAGACATTTTCCCAGAGCAAAACGTGAAAAAGAAATGAAGAGATGCCACAAACACAAATGACTTCAAAATGCATTTTGAGATCTTAGTCCAACAAAAGTAACACATCTGGAAGAGCTCTAACATCTTATTTTCATGCCTTTCACGTCCAAAGACATGGAGCTTTTCTTTTCCTGTGTATGCGCCAGGTGAGCAACTTTTATTAGAATGAATATAGAGTGCTATCTTAGAATTCGGGATCCATTTCTTTTAATATATCTACGGGGGACACAAGATGCTGAGAAGTATTACGTCATATGTGATCATGTTCATCAAACAGGAGGAGGGCTACACGACATCCCTCGGTTTCACGGTAGTACACTGGATGTTTCGTGGTGGTAACATGGCAAGAAGCTTGGTAATGTTCACGCAAAGGAGGAAGAACAAGACTCCTAGTTGGTGCATGTGTGGGTATTTGGAAACAATGCAAAATATTCAAAAGTCTGCTCTGCAAATGTTTCATTTGTTGCACCTTAACAATGCATACAGTATATTTTTATGCGTTATATCCACAGGGAACCTTTAAGCACGGCCATTGTAAGGAATAGCAAAACACATTCATGTTTATTCTTTTGACTGTATTCTTCTTAAGGCATCATTGTGACATCAGTAAAAAAAAGAGAGACTTTTTAACATGGAGCTTCTGTTTATAGGGTTTCATCACCCCTGCAGATTTATTACATTACTGCCGTGCATATTGGTCACTAAGTTTCTTTTGACAGAATTCACGATGCCTTTCACACAAGTTCCGACCTCGAACCGATATTTCCGCAGCAGACATGAATCTAACATCACGGGTCGGTGTCTTTATTTTAAGCCATTATTCTGCCAGTTCAACCTTTACATGATGTAATAAATATTGAAACATTTTTTTTTGTTTTGGTATTGTTTCTCCATCTGTTACTTTGCATTATTATGATGCCATTCAAAGTGATATGACTGTGTCAAAAAATGATTACTGTTAATGTTAACAATTAAATGAGATGTTATATTATCCACCGATGGAAATAGCTCACCTTCACTGTAATGTGTAACATTAGATGTGTTCTACTGACTTGAACCCTAAATTAAGACGTCGATCTATGCATTCTTTCCATTTAAACCAAAATGTTATACTTCTTGCTGCCCTAAAGGAACTTATTTCCTATAAGAAAGATACATTTAAAGAAGTCTGGTCTTACAACAACATGATGCCGTATAACCAGAGAGGGATTTAGTGAATTTGTTTATTAAGATATAGCACAAACGTCCCCACAACACTCAAAAACCAGGGAGACATCTGAGAAAACACTTTATTAATTTAAAGTCCATTAAAATCAATTTCCCCTTCCCCCCCCCCCAATTATTATACCTCAAAATATTACATATAGTATCATAAATAGCTGTCTGCGTGCTACCAGTTAGCGTTTTATTCATCAATGTATGGAAACTTTTTGTTAGCTCCATATCCCGAGTGACCTGGTCTGGCCTCATCCTCTTCTTGTTTGACTTCTCTCTCTGGTTGACTTTGAGATGCGTCCTTGGTGCTGCTTAGACACACTGAAACGTCATATTGATATTTAGTTAGATCAAAATACATAGTAGTGCAAGAGTATGATCACAGTATATTACTGTTAGAAGAGAACAGTGTTCATGTCTATTGTCACGTGATTATCAGATTTTTGACTCACATGGAGCTCTTGGAGCTTCTTTCCCGCACTTGAGAGTGCTTTGAGCAAAACACTCTGCCATCCAGGACAACACCTCTCCACAATATCTGACCTAGACAACGGCAGAAATGACCGAGGGTTCATGCAAACTGTCTGTCAGATTACTTACAAAGACAGTGTTATATGAAACAGGCTTAGGAATACGGATCTTTATTATGGGTCACATGGCGCTGTCACTTTTTCAGATTTACCTGAGCCTCCATGGATACCAGTCGTTTCTCTTGGTCCTTGAACCCACCGACAATCCTCAGCAAGCTCTGAACCCTTGGTCACAAACAAGACATATTCAATGCTGCAATCATCTTCTTTTTTTTTTTTTTTTTTTTTTTTTTACAACTTGGGGGCAGAAGCTACATGCATGTGTTCAGGGACCTCTGGATCTGAAAAGTGAAGCCAATGGCTAAACCTGCATTCTCTCTACTGACCAGCAGGGGGCGACTCCTCTGGTTGTATAGAAGTCTATGAGAAAATGACTCTACTTCTCTCTTGATTTATTACCTCAGTAAACATTGTAAACATGAGTTTATGGTCTCAATCTCTAGTTTCAAGTCTTCTTCAATACAGCATGATGTTCATTTAGTAAATGATGGTCCATTTAGAGTCAAACAGACCATAAAGCAGAGTATGCTTTAGGGCGGGGCTACTTTGTGATTGACAGGTCACTAACAGCGTTGTCCGTTCTGGGAGTTTACCATGTTTTTCTCTTCGGACTTTAACCCTTTCATTGTGTTTTCATGAAAGTTAGTTTTTAAATTTCTGGTCGCCTAAAAATGTTATTCAACGACCGGTTGTACTTAGCTCCACCCTCTCATGTCATTTCTGGTTGCAAAAAACTAAGATGACGGCGGCCAAAAACTCGTCAAACCGATGGGTGACATCACGGTGACTACCTCCACTTTTCACATACAATCTATGATAGTGTCCAGTGTGGTTATCATACTGTCATACTCCTACCATATGACAGTTTTTGCAAAAATTACAAAACAACCATTACTTCGAGGAGGTACTCTTGAGTCTCTCCTCACTGCTCTCCCAATGCTGGCGCTCCAGTTTGGCCAGGTAGTTCTCTTTCTGCACCGTCTCCCAAGTTATCAGCCTCTGGTCTAGCCCCGCCGGCAGCTCCCTCTCTAGCAAAACACATACACATACATACACAAGGAGGCAGTCCAATAACCAATTAAGCAACAGGCAATTCCCTTGCATAGAGAATAGATAAACACACAGCTTGTTTTCCAGTATTTCTTTTCATGTTAATTTAGCCCGATAAGCCACAGTGAACTATTTCTAAATATCCTTGAAATAATGTACAATGGCTTCCTAATGAAAGTATGAATATAACCTTCATACCAAGATGCTCCTGCTTGGACGCGGGCTGTTTGACCAGGCTGAGGAGGAGCTGAGATAGGTGGCTGATGATGATGAAGGGCGGGGCCAGTGCCGGACGGCTGTGGTATTCCACGATCAGGTTGTATCTCTGGAACTTCCAGAAGATGTCTGCGTTGCCCTGCACAACCTGGAATGTGTAGCTGCAAATGGAAAAAAAGACAAAAAAATCAGTTTGTGTTTTTGATTTTTTTTTTACTTACAAAGAAGCCACTAGCATGTGTCAACGCATGTCGTCGGACAGACAAACATGTGGAGGGTTTTTCTGGATTCCCTTCCCCGCCTCTGACCTGAACATGGCAATGAGCAGGTTCAGCAGCAGGACATTGGTGACAAGAAGGAAGATAACCAGCAGCAGGATGACCAGCCAGTTGGCGTAGATGTTGGGACACGGCGGACGCAGGCCCATGATAATCTCCTCTGAGTCATTGGTGCAGTTGATTTCAGGCATGCGAGCAGCTGTGCTCCGTTAAATGAAGAAAATTAGATTAGAAGACATCAGGCCGACGGTAAGCATCGCTGATCGCATAAATGAATATAAAAACAGCATCTTACACAACAGTCACACCGCACATTTTTCATGGATGAACACCCATTTCAAAAGTTGCGGAAATTAACATCTGCTGTAATTTACCGTCTATTTCCTCCAGGGGGATCTGGCCAAAAATGTGCAGGTAAGGGCGGTACAAGGCCCTCCGAAACACCCAGTCAATCCTCGGGTCGTTGGGGTGGAGAAGAGCCTGGGTGGCGACGCCGTACGCAATCATCCACACGCTCAGGAAAAAAAGGAAGAAGAAAACGTCCTTCATCTGTAAAGGAGAGAAAAAACATGTTTTTTATCTTCTCAATGGGCTACACAAGGTCTGCATTGACTACGTTTACATGCACATCCTTGCACTAATAATCCCATTTACATGCAGCCTTTTGTACTCTAATTAACGTAACCGTTGGCGGACTGTTTGATTGTGCGAACACAGCCTTCATCTTTCATTCCTTCAACCACCTTCTTGAAAAGGTCGGCGTTGAGATATGCGAGCATATCCAAAAGCCTGCTTATATCCAAGTCCTTACGACTAGAAATGTGGGCTTTTCTTTTGGGCATGCATCTCCGCAAACTGTTGGTGTTGTTGGACAACTATAAAACGCATTACTTAAAAGGCCTCAGTTTTTGGGGAGGGGAACTTAAAGAGACAGGCGCTAAAACGGAGCATTTCAGACAGAGGGTGAATACAGACATATTTAGACAGTATGAGAAAAACAAAGTGTTTTTTTAACATTAAAGCATGCAAACATGTCCTAGGAGAAATCCAAAAGGAAGTTTGAACCTGAAAACGAGCATGGCATGTCCCCTTTAAAATGTTCATAAATACAATGTTTGGGTAATACTGCTCTGTTCTGCTCACCATTCTTTCCACAATGATGATCTTGGGGCCCAGCTGCTTATGAATGGCGAAGATGTGGATCAGACGGAGAGTGAACACCATGAAGTCGATCGCCAGAACTGTCCTTCCTGCCTCATACGTGTTCTTAACCATCCTGCAAAATTAAGCAAAGAAAGAAATTACCGTTTGGTTTATTCCTTCTTCCCATTCAGTAATTCATTCATGCAATCGCTCCTTTGTTTTAAATGCTCTATTCTAAGCCATCATAACAACAAACCTAGAGCCTGTCGTGTCATGTTATATTTCTCCAGTGTCATCAATGCACTTTAATGCCAGTTACCTGCATGAGACCCCGACAACAAAGAGTGAGATGGCGACCATGTCACACTTGTTCCAGTTGTCCTCTACGTACAGTTTGAACTTCTTCAAGATGCTCATCTCTTCGTCCGTGAAGAAGCTCTGTGTCAGAGAACATAGTTCACGCATGACTATAATTATTTGTACATTTTTGAAAAATAAAAAAAGTACTTCTTTAGAAAATCTGAGTCCTTTTCCAGCAACTTTATATATTTGGAAATAGTGTGATTTGACATTCTTTCCCGTTGCAAGACTAAGTCTCGCTTTCATTTCTATTTTCTATTTTTATGTTCTATTTCATTCATCCAACATTCTGTGCTTTTGTAGCATAAGTAATTTGGTAGAAAGTGATATGACAGTATTGTTTTGTTAACGCTATGGGACTGAAATATAAATATCATAACTTAACAAAGATGTTTCTAAATTTAGGTTCTGTGGTCCTGTACATTTTCCCCTTCATATGTAAATATTTATATTTATTTATTATTCTTTAAAGCACTAATATTTTTCTCTGACAGGTCAAACGCTGGAGTCCTATTCAGACACGCCTGCGGGGACAAAAGGGAGTTAGCAGGTACACAGTCCTGCTTCTTTAGAAGCACCTGCATGTGTCCCAACAATCCTGTAAAATGTCTCTTGCACTTAAGAGTGTGAGGTTGAGTTGTCTCCTGTGGTTTGAACAGGGAAACCTGTAAGTGCATCAAGAGCGGCTGCTTGGTCCCTCGATGGGGCAGTTGTTTGGAGAACAAGCTGAGGGAGGTATGCTGTGTTCATAAAGTGGTAGACTGCTGCGTAAGCCCCGGCTGTACTACAGCAAAGCCCGACATGATGACCGAATACTCAAAGTCCCAAGCAAGACACAGTTGTCCTAATCGGCAGCACGATCACAACGGCTACGGTGCCGTGTAAATTAAAACAATGACTTGTTTTAAAAGATTCTAAAAGTTCTGAAGCCCCTAAATAAGATCTGATGCTACCAAATACCTTTACACAATTAGTTAAATAAAGTCCACCTGTGTGCAATCTAAATGTGACATGATCAGTCTCATGATCTCAAGTCTATGTATACTGTATATATACACATGTACATATACATATATATCTGTATATATACACATGTACATGTACATATACATATACAGTATATATATATATATATATATATATATATATATCTTATGTTTGGAGTTCACTCAAAGGCATGAGGGAGACTTCAAACATGTTTTATCGTTTCAATATTTAAGCGGAGGCTTTCCTCTCATGGATAGTCCAATGTCCTCCAGCTCCTTCAGGGTTATCTTCGGTCTCTTTGTTGCCTCTCTGATTAATGTTCTCCTTGCCTGCCGAGAGTATTGCTCCTCTTTTGACACGTTTGTTGTGGTGCAAAAGTCTATCTATTTTATAATAATGGATTTAGTGATGCTCTGTGGGAAGTTTCAGATATTTTTTTAATAACCCAACCCTGATTTGGACTTCACCAGAACTTTGTCCCTGGCCTGTTTGGAGCGCTCCTTTGTCTTCATGGTCTTTTAAGAACAGGTGTGTATATATATAGACTGAGACCATGTGACACTCGCACACAGGTGGACTTTATTTAACTAATTATGTGACTTCTGAAGGTAATTGGCAGCATTTAGGGACTAATTTGTGGAAGTACAATGCATAAAATCATTTAAATTCCAGGTTGTAATGCAACAAATAGGAAAAACAGCACAGGGGGTGAAAACTTGTGCAAGCCACTGTAAGTCTACTTCTACTAGCTCTTTTCTGTTCAGCCCTGTTCAGTTTCAGCGTGTTGAAGAGAAATAATTCCCCTCCAAAATATTAAAATAAAAGCCGCGGGGGGAGTCTGGTCTTCCTTCGCTCTTTATTTGCTGATGATATCTGACCTTTTCACGGCATAAATCATTTGCAAATAGAGCTGGAATGTTTCTTGGCGTAAGGTGTAGAGTTGGAGACTGAGGGCAAACTAATCAAATGTCATCAGATGAATTGGTGTTGGTTTAACATAAGGCAGTGATAAATGATGTGTGAATAAATATAAATCAGCCCTGATTATCCTAAATCCCTCCCAGACTGACATTAAACAAATCGTCTGGAATAATACGCCTCAACCAGCATGTGATCACGAGTGATGTCTACATATCTACTGTTTATTGCTACTTATCAATTGATGCAACAACATATCGTTTTTGACTACTTTGTGAGAGCGAGCAGCCTTACACCAGCCCATCTATCACCTTTAAAAAACTGGAAAACTTACAGTCTGTCACCTTGTTTTATGACAAGCATGGCGGGAAACAGAGGCCCCCCTGGGCTATTGTCTTTCTTTGGGGAGAGGCATGCACCCCTGGGCTCGGTAGCACAACAGGGTCCCCTGCAGCAGTGCGGTTCTTTATTTGGAAACCTGTGCCGTGGTTCTGTTCAGCTCAGGGACTTTCTGAGAGACGTGTTGAAAAAATAAGCGAGCAGAGAGAACAAGGCCTGTCCCATCTGGGGCCTTTGGGCCCAAGGGAGGGAGGGCTCACAGGGAAAAGAGTCAGAGCGGAAAGGTGGAAGGCTCATGAATCCTTAAAACCCCCAGAGAGAATGAGCTTATTGCAGCGATTCACACTGACTTTTCCGGCCTGAATGCTGTCATGCAAGCAAATCTTCAAAAGCTGCATGGATAGATATCCTCAACAACAACAAAATACATCACAAAACAATGATCTGAGGACTCAAAATGTGTTCGAAAACCGGATTTTAAAGGCCCCAGCGAGATCGGTGGCTACGGCGGTCACCTGTCGGATTTCCTCCAGCACCAGCGTGAAGACCCAGAAGTAGAGCATTATCTCTTGGGGTCCGGGGCCGAGGGGCGGCGGCGGGCGAAAGTCCAGCAGGAGCACGTAGGTGAAGAGGAAGAGGAAGGCGAAGTACATGATGACGTTACCAAGGAACACGGTGACGGCGGCGCTCCAGAAGCGGCGCCAGCGGCGGAGCAGGAAGCGCCACCACACCGAGGCGCAGCTCTGGGCTGCCGGACCTCCGGGCGACGAGTCCCTTTGAAGACCAAGAGACAGTATAATGATTTACACGTTGGACTATGGGAGGAGTATGTTTTAATCATTGATTATTAGGTTTGTTGATGCAGTCTGGATGCACTCAGGGGTTTTATGTTATGTCATCACATTGTCTTGTGTGACATGTGTGGTGGGTTTTACTCATTTGTATGATATGTTTTATGTGTTTTATCATGTTTTTGCTCAAACCTGTGTGTGTCTAACTTGGCTTTCACTTGGGGACAATAAAGTTGAAGTTGAAATTAAAATGCGACAGCTTTACTGTCAGTACACAATGCATTTAAACATCTAAAATAATGATTAACAAATATCTTTTTCAGATTATTTATCAGCAATGTGAGTATTATTTAAGTGCAAACTCACAAAGGGTCATCGTCGTCAGTCAACAGTAGAGCCTTTTCCGTGTCCAGACTGTCCAGCTCCACGAACTGCTCGCGGCTGTTACGGTTATCGAGTTCCTCGTCGCTGAGAAACACGTGACAGAGCGCGTCAGTGCACACAACACAAAAAGATGCATCCACACGGCTGAGAAGAATCACTTCAAGTGGATCACCTGAACTTAATGAGGTTGGTCCAGATGAGTGGCGGACAGAAGAAAGACGCCACGAGTTTGGAGATGGCCGTGTCCGTCGTCATCGCCCCCCACCAAATCTTCGTGAGCAGGGCCTGACCGTTAAAAAGTTCAGCTCCGAATCATGAAACATCAGACAGGGTTACACAGCAGGGGAAACAAAACTAACTCAACATCTGAATGAAAATCACCACAAGAGGGAGTCAGCTGCCTTTGAGTATTTCTGCCTTTCAGTCTTGTGACTCAATCCATGGCAGCCTCAAACAGGGAGTTATCCCAGCTGGTTATCAGATGAAGAATGCTAATTTCCCCCTCCTCTATGAACCATTTCATAAGACGTGTGAACCGTTTCCTTCTCCGCAGCTGTCTTGTTGCAGTCTGATGAGTCGCTTTCATGAAAAGGACACCCGATGCTCAGTCATGGGTTTGTCCACCTTTTTTAACAGACCAGTGAAATACACCTTCTCTTGAAACACTACACTGCATCCAATTTAAAAAGGCTTTTTTTTTTTTACCAAATGTGTGCTTTATATAATAGTTGTCTGCACACTAACCGTCCTTTCACTACTGACATTGAATACCGATTAACTCTCAATGTTGACTTTGTAATGTCAAGGGCGTCTATCTTTCTAAAATTGTATAGAGAATGGAGTCCGGTGACGAGCAGAGTGAGAGGACTTTGAAATAAGTATCTAATGGCATGCGATGCCCTTGAAAGTGTACGGCAACAAGGTGTTTCAGTACATAAGGCAGCAAAATGAATTACATAATGAAATGCTCTGGGTGAAAGTTAAAGGGGACATGTCATGAAAATCTCACTTTGTCAGTGCGTGCGCACATACATTCTGGTATCTGGAGTGAATACCAACCCACAATGCCAGTTGTTTATTCAACAAGCCATGCAGAATTGGCTCCTCCACATTCATCACATGCTGATTAGAATACACCCCCCCCTACCTTTACCCACAGCTTGAGAACTACCTTTACAAAGGTGCACCATGTTTTTTTTTCTTAAAGAGACAGGCGCTAAACTGAGTGTTTCAGACGAAGGGTGAATACAGGTATATTCAGACAGACGGTTTAAGAAAAATAAAGGGTTTTTGAACATTAAAGCATGTAAACAGGTTCAAGTAGAAACCAAAAATGCAGGTATGAACCTGAAAACGAGCATGGCTTGTCCCCTTTAAATGTGTCAAAATGACAAAAATAATGAGCTCAATTGGAGCCAAATGAGCATCTGGATGTGCGTCCTTGTTACCTGAACTCCATCGTGGGCAAAGAAGGCTTTGGCATCTGCCTCAGTGGCCAAGTTTAGGACGGTAGATTTGCTCCAGCAGTGTGTTCTTCTCACTAACAAAGCATAAGCCCTGTCTTCACTGTTGGAGTAGCACTCTCCAAAGACATCTGCCACAATTAGAACAGTAGATACACAGTGTCAAACCGCTCGGCTACATTTGAAGAATTTGCAGATTCATATTTCATTCCCTTCCACTTTTCCTGTTGTTTGAGGTCAGGGAGTATACCTTTGTTTTGATCACACTGTCATGGAAAGGTTTATATACTCACCAAGGGCGAACTGCTCATACTTCGCCTCCTTCATACTGCGTGCAGACTCTGCCTCAGATTCCAGTCGTGCCATCTCTTTCAGAATCTTACAACCCGCCAGCGCTGCCGCAACCGCCTCAGGGCCCTGAAGGATTAAAAGAAAGCTGGATCCAAGAAATGGGTCTGAGAGCGGGATCTGAGGAATCTAGTTGAGAATTTTAGAAACCCGCGTGTACCGTGTGCACCAGGCTGCAGTACTTGTACACACATATGGTGTATAATTCACGACTTACATAAAATGTAAGCATTCCTGTGTTATTATTAAATTATAGAACACTTTTCACTATATTTAGCACTGAAGTGAACAGACCTTTAACAGCGGTAGAGAACATTCTTAGTTGTAGCCTGTCTTCACCTGTCAATCAGCTTGAGTGTGAGAGCAGGTTCAAACCGTATGCTTTGAAGTTCGGTCGTGGACTCATCTCACCTTGGACACGACTAAAGTGGTGTTGAGGTAAAGAAAAGCTACCCTCATGCTTAAAGGACTTTGCCAGTGTTTTTTATTCCATTTACTCTTTTCTGCTCACTATTTGACCTTGTTTGACCTGCTGTCCGCATTGTTTTAATAAAACTCATCTTGAAACATCACGACTTGTTTTGTCTGTCATTTTACTTTGGAGATTTTTGCAAGGAATGACCTGCTGCCAAAAAAAACCTCCACAGCACTCGATATCAGACAGTCAGCTGCAGCAGAAGTTGACGTTTGCCAGCAGAAACTGTTTTGGAAAGGAAGCGCGGTTCCCTCCAGCAAGGATTAAAAAACCCGCAGGTCTGTACTGGGCACAAACACACTGACACTAGAAGAATTTGGAAGCAATTTATAAGAAAAACTAGAGCGCAGACAATGGTGCATTCACATGCTCCTCGGATGGTCCCATTTCCCAAGTTGGGAAGTTCGTAATGTAGGAAAAAAGATATACAAATAAGATGTGTTGTATTTTATTGCTCAGCGCGTTTAAACAACAGGTTAGCTGTTTCCAAATTGTTGTTCTGACTTGAGGGGGCATCTCCTCGTTGGGAACACATTTTTCAGATTATTCCGACACCACATGAGTGCAGCACAGATGCCCTGTCTCGCAGGCTCGAAAGTTCTCAATATGACATTCAGAGCATTAATATAGCACTGAACCACAATATATACAGATATAGTGAAGTAATGTTTACCTTAGCAGAGAATGAGGTTGCTCTTCCTCTGTGTGTTGTTATCAGAGCTTCTCAGTGCTTTAATAACAAAGCTGGGCCAGCCGTGCATGTTTTTAGTGCATGTTAGTGCATGCCATCGTGCTCCCACTCTGCGCTGTGCTTTAGCACCTTTAATGAAAGTGTTATAGTGTTTCATCAATGTCGGATCAATACTTTTTCCCCTTTTCTGCTGACAGACAGACAAACAAACAGACAAAAAGGCTAACCGAGCTGCAAACATAAATGTTGTTTTTGTTGACCTAAATGTCAGCAGATGTGATTTTTTTGTTGTTGAAATATGATGATGACGGGTTGTTGTATATGGGTGTTAGCAGGCTGTCTCCTCACGGTGTTATGTTGAATACTGTTTCCCTCCAAGGGAGCACTATCATTTTAACCTCCGGTTCTGCCGAGTGAAGCCGATGCGGAAGTGTCTTAAAACTTGCATTCTCTCTACTGACCATCAGGGGGCGACTCCTCTGGTTGTATAGAAGTTTATGAGAAAATGACTCTACTTCTCTCTTGATTTATTACCTCAGTAAACATTGTAAACTTGAGTGTATGGTCTCAATCTCTAGTTTCAGGTCTTCTTCAATACAGCATGATGTTCATTTAATGAGCTAACTGTCTCCTAGGTCCTAGGCTAACACCAGGTGGGTTTCCAGGTCAGTCACAAATGTGCATGAGGATAGAAGGAAGAGGGTGATAATCAATGTATTCTTTATCAGAACAGAAAACCTTTAGTTCTTTCTGGTAAAAATTGGCATTATAATAGATTATGTTTGTTGTAATATATTGTGATTTTCAACAGGTAATATCAACCTTTAAATGGGACAATCAGAGCAAACTGGGCTTTTTCAGGAAGGGGGCTGAGAAAAATAAAGTGTTTTTTATACATTAAAGCATGTAAATATGTTTTAGTAGAAATGGCCATGTACCTTGAAGAAGAAACCTAACATGACACATAAATAAAGAGCAACATACTAAAACTGAGGGCTCTCCATTTGAAGCTACACTTAGCGGTGTGGACCTCAACCCTCTTTATTCAAATGATCAATATTCCTATGCACCGCGCTGTAAATTTATAAATGGGGGTATTTTGCTAGCATAAGCCAGCCTGCAAGGATAATTGTGATGTGGCTTTCACCACGAGAGATACTTCAGACAATGAAATTATGAATGCAGATATCCCCGCCAGAGTGTGAGTGGGGAAGAAAAGATCTGCAGTGGGGGTTGTACACACACCCAATGCAATTACCATAATTTCAGATAATGTTTGAAATAAGACGCAGGAAAGGAGCACATGAGGGTGACCGCTTGTGAGATTACAGTAATTGGTTCCCTCAGTTCGGGGAAGGGCAATAAGGAAATGAAAGGTGCCTTGAAGAGACGTTAAAAACAAAGAGCAATTATCATTGATTAGTGTCTTTTAAACCATTCATAGTGCATCAATCCCATGTCAGGATATATTTCGCATTAACTTCAGGACTTTAGATACGCCCGCACTACCTCACAGCTCGATGAATACGCTGCCTCATGAAGCAGCATGACCTTCATTTGACTAATGTTCCTGGAGATAAGATAGCTTTTTAGTTCACCTGATGAATTCTTCATAAATATGCCGTTTGTAGTGCTCTTTTATCTGGATTGGCATTTTCATATGGCAGGACTGACCTACACCTGTGCTGCGCTGGCCCACATCACTCTTGTTCCCTCTGAATCTAGAATACAAACTAGCACAGCGTCATTTAACTTGCTTCAATTTGGTTTTGAATAGTGTTTGCCATTGCCAGGCACATTTGGGCTTTCATCGATCGAACCACACAGAGCTGAGATCGTACGAGCCGGAGCTGAACCGAATAAAGGAGCTGACAAGACTGACCATAGCCCAAAAGTAGTTGGCCATCTGCTGTCGGTTCTGAAGGACGGCCCAGAGGAAGAGGTCCCTCCAAGGATGTTCGCAGCGCTCCTCTGACTCCGCCAGGTTCTTCTGGGTGTGGAACAGTCGGCCCTTCGCTGGCTTCTCCTAGAGCGCACACACTTTATTAAATATGTATAGCAAACCGAGTAGCTGCACGCAGTTTACAGGAGCATGCAGTTATTACATGAGTCATAAAATCAATTGCACATATCACATCTATGGTCATTATTGCAAAACAAATGACTTCATCTGCCACAAAAAACATTATTGTTTAACTGGTAGTCTGTCAGTCTGTGTACAGGAGATGTAGGTATTTAAAAAAAAAAAGAAAAATGCATGAAACAGGCCGAGCTGACAGACCCTCTGCCAAGAAGCAATTTGATTTTAAGTCATGATCTGAGCTATAATTTCTTTTTAACAGCCTGATACAGTGCTAACAACATCCAGAGATGGGTAATTAACCGCAAATCTAGAGGGTCAATTTAGAAGAGATTTCCTAGGGAGTGAAAGCAGGTTTGGTGTGCGATGATCCATTTCTTCCTTTCTGCAATTATGGTGAAATCGAGGGCCCCTGTCACAAAAAATCTGAAGGGTCACCCATTGGCTAACAGGACAGAAAACACGAAAACTACATAGTTCGGACATCATATTCAGATTTTACTCGAATTACCTAAGAATTGCGACAACTTTGTTGATTAGATTATATGTTTTAACCCTACAAGTCCAGGATGGGAACAACATTAAAGATTCACTGTTTTCCAGGAAGTGAGTTTAACGTGACGTCTGTATACTGTCTTGCAACTTTCAGGCATTTAACGGTTTAAAGTGAAAAAGTCTGAGAGGGTTAGAAGGGAAAATCACTGTCCGCTCACAACTCATAGACCAATGCAAACTGTGACAAGGGAGCAGAAATACTGTAGACATTGCTTCATTTTAAGATATCACAAGCCAAAAAGGATGAGAACTACTGCAAAAAAGAAATACAGTACAAGGTGGACCATAATCCATCAGTTGAAAGGATCTCTTATTCAGTGCAGTATATATGATTTACTGGAACTTCCGAGACAGAGCGAATCACTCACTGTGGGAATCTTTTGGTAAAAGCCTTTGCAGGAGTCGTGGAGGAAGTCTTTCAGCACTTTAGCGACCTCGTAGAGGGTGAAGCGGGGTTTCCGGTCCCCTTGCTCGGGCGGATGGTGCCCAGGTGGACCGGGCGCCCTTCCAGCTCCGAGCAGAAGCTGCTTCTCCTCGTACTTTTTGAGGAGCAGGTTGTGAAAGAGGCTCTTCTCCGACACGGACCAGTAAAGCTCCTGCAGACGACCGTAGGTAAGGAACTCGCCGAGGTTCACGCCGTTGTCCACAAAGAGGCGCACAAAGTCGGGTTTGTCATTGATCAGCGCATCCATCATCACCTCTTCAAGGTCGCATGCCTGTAAAGATCGAGCGTCTTTGTTACAAAGACTCATGAAGCAACAGTCCTCTTTACTTCATGTGAAAAGGCTTTCATAATTCTCCTTTACTGTAATGGACATTGGCTTACCACACATATTTGTGCACTATCTAATGAGTCACTGGTCAATACGTCCCTCCCATATTGATTGAATACAAATGTAGGTACGCCAGCTGCAAAGCTCAAGGGATAGAAATGAGCGGGTAGGTTGATCGGATTATCGGTTGATTGGTCCACTATTTGGTTCAGACAGAGCTATATCTCAAAAACTATTGGGTGGGTTGTCAGTTTTGTACAGACATTCATGGTCCCCAGAGGATGACTCCTACTAAATTTGATGATCTCCTGATTGCTTCTCTCGTGCCGCCATCATGGTTGACATTTGTGTTTTTCAGTGAAATGTCCTGTCAATTAGTTAATGGATGTGTGTTAATCAAGCAGCAACCTACGTTGCTGCAAAATGAAGCCAACATTATGCCAAAAACTGCATTTCCTCAAATGGCCTCTTGAGGCTGGCTCCAAAAGCGAGTCAATCCCACTGAATATAAGACAAAGTTTAATTACAAACCTCTTCTCAAAATGACTGGTCAACTCACCTTCCACTCCACATCCCCATTAAAGATGTCACTCTTGGCGATGTCCACGCGGTTCCAGGCCACAGCCAGCTTTAGCTCGTCAAGGAAGTCTTGGGCTTCCTGGCTTTGGCTCTTACAAGCTGATACACACACACACACACACACACAACATACAAGATGTCAACAGGTTCACAATATATGAACTGCTCGAAATGTCAAAGCTCTATCTCTCTCCATGCAGCTTTTAAGTTAAGAAACCTTTACAGTAATTGTACAGTCTGAAAAAAAAAATTGCAAGTTTCTCGACAACATATCTCTCACAAGGTACTTTACCCTTGACTAGAGCTTTGAGGATGACCGTGTCCAGCTCGGAGCTCTCCTGTTCAGGGTCGTGGACAGTTAGGAGATGCCCGTGATCAAGTATCTTCTGGATCTGATTGGCAGGTTGACAGTCAGTTATTACTAATACCTCATTTGATAATGCATTGTTTATTAAAAATTACAATCCCTTCATTGTGTATGTCAGCTTGCCTCCCCCCCCTCTCCTTCACATCCTAAATTAGGTCATCACAAACACATTTTGAAGATAAGGATGAAAATCCCACACTAGCTTCCCTCACAATCTTCCCCCAGTGTGCCCCATTTTTCTGGCAACGCGAACGTGATGCGTGTATGTGCCTGCCTCCACGCTGCGCACTGCACATCGCTCTCACCAGCTTGACCCAGTTACTGATGTCTGTGCCGTGG
The DNA here is from genome assembly GCF_050575085.1 of Anarhichas minor. Classification (NCBI taxonomy): domain Eukaryota; kingdom Metazoa; phylum Chordata; class Actinopteri; order Perciformes; family Anarhichadidae; genus Anarhichas; species Anarhichas minor. The sequence continues at coordinate 2,530,693 of NW_027466513.1, forward strand.
TGGGCATTTGGAAAGGTGTCCAGCAGCAGCTCGTGAACACTGTCCACATCCCAGCAGCCCCTATTCATCAGCGTGACGAGCATGTCGGCCACGCCTCCCGAGCCTGCCAGGATCAGCCACGGTGTCGAATTGCCAATGCCTTTGTGCATCCTCTGCAGACAGGAACACAGTGTTCCGACTCGCTGGTTAAACTCACAAACATACCTCGTGTTTCACTGAATAACTTCTCAACTGAACACAAACAAAGAATTATATCGATCGGCTGCATGCCATAATCGTGGTTTGTGGCTCTGTTTATGCAAATTTGGTGGCGATGACAGGCTTTTCTAGCCCAAGAGATTAGCTTTGTGAAAACAGAATTGATTCCTCAGTCTGGCTTTGGCCCGTGACTTCAGGAGGTGGCACAACCAAAATTTGATTCAGTGCTTAATTCTCGAGCCAAAGCCACTGTTTGATTGTGGAGATTCACAAAAATATATCCAGCTCTCAAAAGGTCCCTTCGTGGTCACATCTTTAAGGTTCTTGAGTAACTAACTAGCAGCATAATAAAATGAAACTCACCTTCAGGATTCTGGGCTCCCCGTGGACCAAGAGACACAGAACAGGGATCTCGAAACTGCCTGCGCCTGAATGCACCAAAGTAAAGTACATTTATAATCACATCTTATGCATCTCAACAGCGTCTCAAATTATTACTACATCCCGCTGTTGTGCAAATGGTACATACAGGCATCAGCTGTCAACCGCAAAGCAAGCTCAGGAACAGCTTCTTCCCCTCAGCTGTCACTTTACTAAACTCTGCACCACGGTGATAGCCCCCATCCCCGGTTACCTCCCATATGGTGACAAATATCTTATTCACAGTTTCTCTTTGTCTCCTTGTTGTGAGCAGACTGATGTTCCTAATTGTTACATTTGAACCATTTTGAACTGTATTCTTTTTTTCTTACAGCTTCTCATATTTATATTGTGACACCTTGAGGGGGTCCTGACTCATATTTGGGAACTAATATATTAATGTGTGCATGTGCTAAGACAGGGTTTCCCAGAAAAAAAGAAGAAAAAATAACCATACCATTTTATGACGCACTGGGTAGCCCAGCACATGGTCGCAGTAAACACGTGGTTAACGACGTGAATTCAACACAGCCACTTCATTGGGTTTATGAAAAACATCATGGCTGGGTTTAAAATAAGTACATAAACTAAGTCAAATTTACATTCCTGATGCTCCTTTAATTAAGGCTACTCCACTGACACACAAAGAATTACAGTAGTAAAGCCAGAAAAAAGGAAAAGCCGCAAGAGCACACAATTTATTTTACATTTATAAACTACATTATTCAAAAGAATGGCTTTACAAATGTTTTCTGACCTCCTTGTTTGCTTACAAGTAGAACTCCACCTTGGATTACTGCTTACTGTAAATCTTGCAAAGCAGCAGCAGTTACCTACCTGAGCTAATTTGTGGTTGAAAGACAAAAAAGATAAAAAAGAATGGGAGTGCCGATGTTGGGGAGTCTGCTCACGTGCTGTTCTTTGGGAGACAGTTTGTTTTCGATCTTATATATTTACTCCCTTCGGGCGGTAAAGAGTGCATACCCAACACACAGAATGTCAATTGCAGACGCGTTGCAAAAGTCAGCAGATGTGCCTTTACTGAACTTTACGATTTTGAGGCTTATGATTTTACAGCGAGCCATATGAAAAAGGTCATAAAATATGAAGCAGGCTTTATTTAACAGTTTATGAAGCAGCCATCCGTACTATGAACAGCTTGACGGAGAAATAATACTTAATGCATCTATAATTTAAATAAAATGAGTACTTCTACTTTTAATATTTAAGTGAATTTAACTGTCTGTTTAGTTTATTTATACAAGTAAATGCAGGACCTCAACATTCAATATTTTAAATTCTGCTATTGTTATTAAGGATTCTCATGACTGAAAGGGCTTTACCTCCATAACCAGTGCGCTGAAGAGAGATGTGTTTGAGCAGCTTCACCCTCATCTCACTGGTGGCTCCTGGTCTGTTGGGATCCTCCTCCACCAGCACAAAGTGGGAGTGGTGGCTGTCCAGGGAATACACCGACCCATGAGGCAAATCCTGCGGCTTGTACTCTGCAGGCTCGTCCGCCTTGATGGCAGGAATGCGGGCATGCAGAAAGACGAGAGGACAGCATGAGCTCACTGTTGTGAGAGGTGTAAATATTTGCTTTTATTGTCATTGCTGCAGGTTTTATAAGCTCTATATATCGCCTGTGTATGAACAGAAACCTTGGGGAAGTTGCTGGTGAGCGCCTCTCGGTTGTGGATCATGCTCCAGGGTGCGATGCCAATGGCCACTACGCGGACTTTAGAAGAGGTGCTGGCCAACGAATGATCTCTCACCGCCTGGCCCAAGTGCTTGGTGATGCCAAAGCGAAGGCCATTAGTCAGAATCCATGCCCCTAGAGAACACATTAGCAGTTGCATTTGTGTGTGCATTCGGTCATTTTTTTTGTGCACTTTGTAGCGGGATCTATGGGAAGTAGAAGCGAGTCACTGTTATGAGTATGTATCAAACCAGTTGTGTTCTGGATTCCAGGATTCCTGGATGGCCTATTGATTATGTAGATTAGGTTACTGCCTAAATGGTTATAAAGCATTCTGTGTTAGTCCTGAAAGTCCTGAACACATTTTACTCATCATGCAATTAAAAAACACATGAAAACGACTTCCCACATCTGAATAAAAGATAGGATTTCCTCTTAGTGATTCTTCCACCAGCCAACAGAAGGCGACAGAGAACACATTCTCCATCATTGGCTGTTGATTTCAAAAGCCAAGGCCATGTTCGGCCCATTGATTATCACCTGTGCTCTGTGCAGCCTTCACAAGTCCTTTTCTTAAAATGTCCCTGAGCCAGGGCTTCATCTGAGTCAGCTCATCGCCGCCCACCAGCGACACCACCAGGTGTGGGGGAGCGAGGCCCCACTCCTCCGTCAACATCTGGTAGATCAGCACTGGGTCGGTGTCGCTGCGCACCCTCATGAACTGAAAATAAAGAGACGAGTCGATATGTCATTATTCTCGAAAGATCTATTTTGCAAACTCTTCCAATGCCGTTATAGAACCTTCAGCTTTTGCTGGTTTCACCTTTCCTCTTGTCTTTGTAGAGCCAACAAAGTCAATGTCGCCCACTCTTCCCGATGCCCAGTGGCTCTTCTCCTTCTTCATTCTGCTGGCAAGGCCTCTGGCTACGTTCTCCAGTGTCTCATCCACTGTCGAGCAGCAGGAACAGCCCAGCAGGACACTGAGAGAAACACACATTCAGTGGATATGTGAATTGCATCATACAGTCCTTTCTACCAACACACAATAGCTGAAGCATGATCTCTGATCTCCTGCTCACCCGGAACACCCGTCTCACTGTGTTCCTCACAAACATGCACCAAGACTATTTTCTCTCATCCTGCTCTCCCATAGTGAAGCAAGCATTTGAATAAGATTGTGGACTTTTTTGTCTGTACTTTTTCTAAATACTAAATTATAATCTGCCCTATTATCATTAGCTTGGTGCAAAATGTAAAGGGTCTCTATACGATATTCAGAGCATCAATATAGCAGCAATACAGTGGAGTGATGTCAACCTGAGCAGAGAATGAAGTCGCTCTCCCTCTGCTTTGCTTACGTCGCCGGGCCGGACACAAGAGCCTTTTAGTGCATGTTAGTGCATGAGAGCGTGTGCCACTGGTTACAGCTGATAACACCGTCCCGACCAACGGCGTCGATATGGAAACGTATCACGCCGTTTGTATAGTTAGCGCTGTTAGATTTTGTATTTACAGCTTCATGATAAATAGTATATATTATTAACGCAGATCCAGACGCAGGGGTGGATTAATATTCTACACACATGATCAGCCCGTTCAAATTCCCAGGGCGTCAAATTCCGACACTTTGTCACAGCGTTTGATACCGAAGCTCCCTTTAGCGTCCGCATCAGAAACGGTGTCCTTCATGGTTTGGCTGCTTTGTCTGTAATCTGCTGTATCAAGAATGCAGCACTTTGCTTTTACTCTTAGTATTTAACAGAAAGCATTCTATTCTACTCGTTAATAATTTAAACTGAAAACTATACTTGGAATTAGTTAAGGCTTCTTAGTCCGGCACAAATGTTTGCTTCCTGTAGCACCTCTTACATTTATGGCCTGCTAACTGCAAGTCTGATCTGATTGCTTGCAAATGATCTGATGGTGATGTCTTTATCTCGAACACTTAACAGCACTGTAATTAATTTTAAGATAAGAGCATCTGCCAGTTGTCAGGAATGTAAGGGAACAGACTACAGTATGTGTTCGTATTGTCTTTGACTTCTACACAACCACACACCTGTGCTCCTCTGACCACTCCAGTGCGTCCCCACATCGCAGACATCGCGGCTGTGGCTGCAGCGTCCCCTGTAATGAAACAAATTCACAGACAGCAATTTCCTCCATTATGACTCGCTCACCACTCTTTTCACCGAGGGGAAAGGCTCTTAGAAATACTTGTGGTCAATGCAAAGTTGGCAGAATTTTCATCCTCGCTTCATATGCAAAGCGCTTCCTGCGCGATGCTTGAACTAGAAATTCACAAAACACTGTCATGTCATTGACATGAAAACAAGAAAACTGGGCTTCTCACCAAAATCTCTTAATGTAAAATGCCTCGGATGTTTTGTCAAATGACAATAACGTATTTAGGTTTTATTAAGCACTCTGGAATCTGCTGTTGACATTATGACCTGGTTCGTATGTAGTTAATGTTGTACAATGAAAAAAGCAACCGTCTGTTTATCTCTGAATGCTTATAGTCATAGAAATAACTGACACTGAATTCAGAAAGGAAACTCATTCATTATTGATAAGATAATCCGTTTGCCTGAGTGAACACAGACTTTTATTAGCCAGCCTTATTTGCATGGGCTGTTTGTGGAAGATGATGAGAACAAAAAAAAAAATGCTGCACAAGTGTACATTTCTTTGACAAAGAGCCTCCCTGGGCAAGAACAGTGTCTTAATAGAATTGCGGTGCGACGATTAACACACACACGCACACACACACACCGAGAGTCAATTTGTGTTGAGCCATCTGTTCTAATGTAAGTGAGCAGCTTGTTGTGGAGGCCTTTATTTGACTATAGGTCTGGATCTGGGAGGGAAAAGACTATTGGGTATGCAAACAGGACAATTTGCATGCAAAGGTACGGACAGAGACACCCTCACACACATACATGACCAACAGTGGACCTTCAAAACACTACAACCAAGTGTGGACCTCAGTTTCAGGTCACTTTACCTTTTAAGGTCATTTTACAGAATATCACTGCAAATATGTTTTCTTTTCTTAAAAAGAGATTGCCAAGAGGGGACTTGCATCCTTGTGAGATGGGACCTCCATATACTGCAGTCGAACTGCCGGCACCCATTCTTTCACCTACTGAGTGCTCGTTTACCTCAAATACTTTCTTGTTAGAAATATTTAAACATTTCGCCGTGATGCAAACATTGCAAAAATAATCATGGTCACTTTAATTGAGAATGAACAATGTTTTACCTGCAAATCTGAAGTAACTTGGCTGCATGCACTAATATCAAGGACACACAGCACACTTTACATCTTGCTTGAAGTCGGGCATAATGAACTTGTCTTTTCTCTAGCAGACAAGATGATGATCTGGGATGGCCTAATCGATTTACAGCAAGCACACAGCTACCGTATATGAGAGTATTTGTGTAGCTGTTGGGCCCAGCAACCCCCTTCGGACTCATGTCGAAACCTCTATTAAATTGAATGTCTTCATGAGAGAAAAAGCAATACTCTGTTTCAAAATCAATATTTTGTTTTTGAATGTCAACATTTTACAGCACATGAAGTAGTATTATCATGGGTAGAAAAATGAATCTTTCACTTTAATAAACCAAAAGAAATAAGATATTGCACATAGAATAATGAGTAAAATGAGTAAAGTAAGGCTAGCTTAGGGGAGAAATATAAGAAATACATTTTCTATAATATTGTAGGTGCATAGGTGCATCTCTGTAGGTTGTTATGGCTAAAAAAACGATGCAACCCACAACTTCTGCTTCATCTTCAAAGTCAAACTGTAATTGCATCCTCAAGATATGAAATCATAAACTATTTCCATTACACAACACACAAATCATAGAATGATTTTCCCATATTGCTTTATCACCCTTGACATACAATGTAGGCTGGATGTGAGTCCGTGTGTATCATTAACAGACACACTGTTTTGTGTGAAAATGTTGGCCACCGTGTACAAATATTACACCTTAACCATAAATAATCTTTTTGTTGCCAAATGTAAACATCTCTACGGAGACCACACTGTCCATACTCACCAGAGGTGTGCCTTGTCTCTCCTGCATGGCTCGAATGAATGTTCCTCCTGCTGAACCACACCTGTAAGAGGGCTGAGGGTTTTTTCCTGCACAGCCCTGAGGTGAACTACCTGGGCGATCAGGAAGTGGTGCAAGGGTGGGGCTCTCCTTCCTTACGGCCAATCCCAGACACTGCCGCGCACCGTTGCTTTGCATGTCGGTCAGCCGCTGCAAATTGCTGTCATCAGGACCACATACTCCTGCTTTTATTTCAATTACCTTACCGTATCTATTTATTTTACATACTGTAGGCACGTTCATGGGTGCACATTTTAAAATGGCACAATGTAAAATCGATTAACATTCATAAAAAAAGTTGTAATTCTCCCTATGAGCTCTAGCATTGATCCACATTCTGTCAATTTGACCGCTTTGCAATATTTAATATGAGCTGAATGGAGACAAATATGTAATACATGTCAATATAATTGTCCGATGAATTTCAGATTATTGTGCTCCATCATAACATGTTGGTTGAAGTAGCTCTATATGCTTACATTCTTTACTCAGCCATCATTACAGCAATTAAAGCAGTAGCTTATCAGGGTTGTGGGTTGTGGCTCATATTGCCAGCTAGACATAGCTGGCAATATGAGCCACAACCCTGATAAACTACTGCTTTTTCTAGCATAAAAAGGCCCTGTGAAGGTGGTTAATAACTGTGTGTGTGAGAACATAGCCTTCCTCAGAGAACATTTTTAAAAAAAACAGTTGAATTAAGTAGTCATTATGATATAATTAGCATATAGTAGCGGAATTGATTGTGTTTCTAAAGCAATTGCAAAAATTAGGACCACTCTAATCTGTGGGGGACACTCTTCTTTCAATGGGTAAAACAAAAGCAATTAAAGCAAGGATTTAATTACTGTAATCTTGACCTACATGCAGCTTAAACTAAAACTCATTCAAACTCACTCGTTGTAGACCTTACAGGACTTTCTACCTCATTTTGGCAAACAGACTTTTGTCTCTATGGCCTCCTTGGAGAAACACCTGTAGTGGCCACTAATCATTGTTCCCTGGAGGCTGAAACTGCTGCATGTTGGTGCCTTTTCATTCAGAAAAAAAAACATAATGTACATAAACAGAAGTGTTATGACTACAACTCTGAGGTTTTTTTTTAGGATTGTTGTACCACCTGCTAATCGGCTTGAGATCATTCAAATGGAAAGTAGGACAAAAAAGACTATACCACAACATTACACAAAGTATTCCAAATGGAACGGGGGACTGTGGCTGATGGTATCTGTAGTCTTCATCGCACAATGAATGAATTCCGCCCCTCTCCCCTTATGCAGCCAATCAGCAGCCTCTGCTCTCTGTGTACAAACAGGACATCATGCAGCCTTTAAATGGCCCCGACAGCATTGCAATGTCCAGAGCTGAAAACAGCAACAGCTGAAACTACACCCAAAAGACTTTTCCCAAACCAAAACTCCACCAGAAGCATGCAGAGGATGGATCCCATCGGGCGCAGAGAGTCGGTCTGCAGGAGTCTGTTTGGCCCTGTGGACCACGACCAACTGCACCGGGACTTGACGCTGAAGCTGCGGGAGATCACGGAGCAGGACAGCCGCCGCTGGAACTTTAACTTCCAGACGGAGACGCCGCAGTCCGGCAGGTTCCAGTGGGAGGAAATACCCGCAGACTGCGCCGCGGCCGTCTATCAGGAGTCCGCACAGCCGAGGGACGGCGTCTGCTTTCCACGGGCCGGGGAGGACGACGGGATGAGCGACCGCGAGGACAGCGCGGGGACCGACCAGGAGAACCGCTCCAGCGTCTCCAACACGCGCAAGTGTCCCACCGAAGCGACGCCCGTCCGGAGGAAGAGGACGCTCACAAAACCGGCAGCCAAGCCCGGAAGCAACGCACGAATCACAGGTGAGGAACAAAAGTCTTGCAGATCCATATTGAGTTAGTTCACGCTGCAACCCACGCTTATTCAATTGAAAAAAAGATTAATATATTAAGTGAGTAAATATTTTCTTTTTCTTTTCTTGGCAGATTTTTTCTCAAAGAGAAGGAGGACGACAGAAACCAAGAGCATCCTGAATCCGTTCCCCACAAGTTCCAGTGAAGCAGCTTCATGCAAAACAATACGATGAACACGCTGCTGAAAATTGACTATTTACTATATTATGGACTGGACCAAGGCCTATTCACTGCACCAAAGGATTGTATTTTGTGTTATTTTATTTTATTTCATTATTGCCAGTTTTAGCGTTTGTCAACCGGGTTTCAAATGATACACTTTTCTGTTATTTATTCTATTTATGAACTTTAATTTAATTTATTCTTTGTATTTTTTTCATTGATCATTTTTCGAAATATGTTAATTTATGATTTTTTCTCATTGATGAATGAACATTTTTTTTGTTTCTGTATATTTCATCTCTTTGTCAGCGTTGTTGGTGGACTTCTGTAATACCAGCTGCTTCTGTTAACTTCATAGAAAAGCACTGTCCTGTAATTGTCATGTTTGCCAAAATGCACTGAGATTGTGAATGACTACAACTGTTGCAATTTCAATAAACTGTTTAATCTGTGACAGTAATTCTACTTCTGATTGCGTGATTATTATATTTGTTGATGACTCCTTGGAGAATCTTTCCTTTTTGAGATATAGCACATTCAAGCATTTCATATAATCAGTAGACCAAATGAATTTCTTGATTTAATTTTGCAACCACCAGCCATCAAAGTGGTTTATTCAGTCGTGTATAGAACGTTAATGGCATCTTCATTTTGTTTCCTATCTTGTGGAAAATGAGACAAAATAGCTCAGAAAAGCTTAATCAGTTCTACAAACAATGCCTCACAATTCTACGGTCCAGGACTTAAAGCTTCCAAGTGAGCTGTACCCTGCAGCACATATACTGATGGTACAGGATGCAAACACAGCTGTAATATACAAAATAAAGTGTTTATGTGCAAAACACATGTCTCTTTTGCATTGAGACAGTTTGCCTGAAGCATCAGACAAACATCTTGTCAGCCTTGCATTCATATGTTAAAGGTGCTATATATGAGATTGGGAGCATTTCTATTGTCTCCACACGGCTGTCATCATGACATCCGCTGAGTCGGCGGCTCACAGCTAATGGTGCCAACAGTGCTAACAACGTCAAAAGTGCTACGCTTCTGCAACAACGCTGTCAACACAGCACTGACAAGCTCTGATAACATCTCACACAGAGGGAAAGCAACTTCATTTTTGCTCGGGTAGACATTAACTCTACTTTATCTTGACATATACGCTAGTTGTTTGCTGCTATATTAATGATATGGGTCCAGAATACTCCACCTTTAGATATTGCAACTGCTTCTTCTCCCCTAACATGATGTTTTAAGTGCAGTATCAGGTTTTAAAAGCAAAGTCCTCATCATGAGAGTGACCAACACGTAATGAAAAAGCTGCTGTGTTACATTACTGGCATAAAAAGCTGACCCTAGACTCATGCAAGTGTAGATTTATGAAGAGAATTTAAAAGTATTAGATTTTCAATATGAATTCAGTCTCAAGAGCAAGCACATCTTTGGCTTTGTGCTGAATTTGTGGCAGCCACACATGAGTAAGCTAATAATAAGTGTGCCTCTGAAGTCATAGAGAAATTAATTCAAGTTGCAAGTTTGGCAATCGAAAAGAGAAAAAAAGGTTTTCGAGTAATTGCATTTTCTGGGTTGTATTATGAGATGTTTCATAATCACAATCATAAGGACTGTTCTGTCAGGCTTGAAATTATATTTGTTAATATGAGCTGTAACTGCCAAATTAGCCCATTAGAGAGGCCAAATCCCACAGAGGCGTATTCACTCCCACAGTGTTGGAGTTTTCAGTCTAAAGGATTCCAAGAGGCCATCTGGCCGCGGAGCAGGACAATGGCCACAAAGCAGAGTGTGCCGTCTATTTCACCTGCAAATCAGCCTTTGGAGCTCCTCGACCCCCCAGGTCTCTTCCTCAACTTTTCTCTTTTCACTCTGTCCCCTTTTCAGAGTCAAAGCGGCTATTATCATTGACATGTGGCCAAACCAATCCCACCAATGTTTATTCTCACTTTGGCTCATGTTTACTTGTGTGCTACTGCAGCAAAGGGAATATGTTCAAGCATAAAAACAAGAAAGAGCAAACATCACATTTACATTTTTAAACCGCCTCAATGCCAAGGACAGCCAATGTTAAGTGTGTTGTTTCTGCATTGGGAACAGATGATCTAACATTCTGCAACAATGGATTTGTGTCTGTACCAGTCAAGAAATCAATAATCAAACTATCCCATGGGTCCAAAAGATCCCGTGGGATCCAAATTTTTCCACCCAACGCCTTAATTAAATTCTGTTAAAGATGTACACTACAAGCTGCTCAGTACATCATCAGTAAATTACGTTGTCACGAGTGCAGCGATTGTGTCAATTAATACAGTACTGGTGCTGAATGTATTAGATATGTACAGATCTCTGCTTCTTCTGATCAGGTTTGTTTCAAATTAGAAGTAGCTCAATGACAAAACTGCAGGGGAGGCAGAAGTTATTAAAGATAATACGTTTCCTTAATTTGATAAATTTGGATCTTGGAGTGTTAGTAGATTTAGAAATGCACTGGTTTGAAATTTCAAGGTGAAATAATACACCTAAAATCATGAAGAATTTATTTAAATTTGTAGCTTTGTGTATTTTATTCATGCTGATGATTCAGCAAATTAACCACCGTCATTCGGACAAAGCAGTTACTCACAAAGAAGACGATTTAGTTCAGTTATTTTGGATAGATTGATCCTCTATATTTGTGTTTATGACTGTTGTACTTTATACACATTTCCTTGTGGTGGGGAGATGAGGGGGGGGGGGGGGGGGGGGGGTCTTTTTAAAACCTCCACACTCCCTCTTGTGAAACTCTGCCGTCCCCCACCTCCTGGTCAGCACAAAGGCCAACCGACCTCAGCACACTTTAGGAGGGTGGTTGGCCCTTTGTTGTGGACACCAGTGGCAGATGGTCACTTGGGCCTTTTCTCCACATGGCCACTTGTGTGAAGGAATGCCTGGACACCCCATGGATGGTCAGCGGGGAAAGGGTCACCATCTGCCGCCCAAAGGTCACCCGTGTAAGGAGCATGGTTTTAGCCATGCTTCTGGCTATTTCCCTAAGGCAGTGAGGACACAACAAAGCCCCCCCCCCCCCCCCCCCCGCTACAATAAAGGAAACTCTGCTGCCAGCACGAGTGATACGCGGTTATTAAGGAAACGGCAAGTTGAATGAATCTTTTAAACTGAAGTGATGCATCCACTTTGATTGATGACTGAGGAGAAAAGCAACTGCAAAAACATTCACTTTTTAATGTAAAAATTTGAACTTTTTGCTCTTTTTCAAACAACCTCTGGCAGGGAAAACTATAAACTGAAATATTTAGCTCATTTGTTTTTGTCAGATATTCCCCTTAAGGCACCAGACACAACACACAAGACACTTGGTAATAATTACCAAAATCGTTTATTGCAACAGAAGAATAGTTCTAAACATTACAAAAGTGAAAACAGTGGAAACACCATTTGATTAAATTGAAACTTTTCAAGTGAAGTATTGAAAAGTAAGGCCTCTTCCCTTAAATATGAATGAATTAAATTAGTTTCTTTCACGAGAATACAGCATATTGAATCACAGTACATGATGCCGTGGCAGTGGCAACATCTTTGGCTTTAACCTGAATAGATTTCAAGTAATATTTAAAAAGGCAACAAAGAATCCAAAAGGAAATAATGTCTAAAAGACTTTAAACTTCAAAGTTATGAAACTAATGGCAATAAAATATACTGAAAAATCTATGTTGGAATTTTGAAAATAATTCTCTTTCACATATAGATCTGAGGCGATGTTTGGCAGAGAGTAATAACAGGCAATGTGGTTGAAAAAAGGGTTTACATTTGTCTAAAAAAGTTATAATGCCTTCATTTTATGTATTTTCAAGCTGGTCATTTAGAGAATAGTGTTCCTTTTAAAATGCGTACAGTCCATAGCTTTTAGAAATTGAGTGCATCTACTTAGCTAGGTGTCTCTAATTATCAAACTCAAGCACATGAACTCCACATGAAATATAGGCTACTAAGCTAGTTACAGTATGTTAGCTTTAGCAGGATTTTAGCTAGCTGGGGAGTTTTTCTCCTCATGAGTGGATTTAGCTTCTGCCTCATTTAGTTATTAAGTAGAAAAAACTGTGCCAGCTCCTCAAAAAGTATATATATATTTAATTTACAGAAAACACCGTGGGACAAATTCAGTAAAGTAAATTTAAATGCCCGTCTTACTAGCTAGCAATCTTTCACTTGTTATGGCTCTGTTGCTTGAGCTTTATAGTTGTCTGTATCCCCCCCAAATAATAATAATGAATAGGTTAATAATAATTATCGGCCTCTGGCTATTGTTCACCTATTGCAAGAGTATAACCCAGTATCCATCAGCAGCACATGGAATCTACTTGAGTCAATAGCTGAGATAAAAGAAATAAAGGTCACAAAGCTAGTTAAGCTAGCTGGAGAGTTTTTTCTCCATCATGAATGGATTTAGCTTCAGTTATGTAAAAATCTGATATGCCAAGATATCAGTTGTTCAAAATTTACATTTTCAATTTACATAAAACAAGGGAAAATCGAATTAATTTGACTAGCTGTGTCCATCTCACTTGTTATGTCTGTTGCTTTAGCTTTATAGTTGTCTATATCTCTGTGGCAGAGAGTGCAATAAGTGCAGTTAGAGCTCAGTGATTACAAACACAGTTTAGTTGCAGCATTTAAGCTTGGCTTTTAGTGCTAATTTATAGTTACTGCAAATGTAAAAAGCTAGTTTTACAGAAATTATACTTTTTATTTTTGATGGAATAACATAATTTTGTTAAACTGTAATACATTCAGCCAGCCAGCCAGATAGATGGAGTAAAAACTGGATACAATCAGAATTTCATGATTTATACTAAAAAGAGAAAAACTTTTGAGGATGTTTGGTTCCAGGTTTCAGCCGCTCTCATCCTGACTGCCGGTGCTGCTGAGAGGATTCTTGGTGAAGGCCGCGGCGGTGCTGCTGGCGGTGTTGGCGGAGAAGGACGAAGGTGATGAGGACAGCTGGTCGTAGCTTGGCAGGCCGTACAGGCTGGGGAGGACATTACTGGTCCGTCCAAGCCGTGGCCTCAGCCTGCCTCCACCTTCACCCTCACCGACGTCCCTCTGATCCAGCAGAAAGGGACTCTGCGATGCGGTTTAGAGTGTGGTCCATGTGCGTTATCTATAACAGTTGAATCAAATATTGACAAATGAAAGCAACATGTACTGGCTCGGATTTGGATTCACTACTTATGTTTCTTTTTACTCAAAGAAGTACTTTCAAGAGTCATTTCAATGTTGCACGTATGTCCTTTGATGCATTTGACAACAAGCATTATAGCATTAACCTTCAACCTGTGCCAAATGATTTTACTGCTGTACAGTAAATAGTCTATAATGGCCCATCGAACAAAATTACATTTCAAGAAAGAACACAACAGCGTTAATGACAGATATTCATTATAAGTCAAAATGACACAATACATTGAACTGTGAAAATGACACGCCCTAACCACCTTATTTACAAAACTCCTTTCTCGACCAAAAAAAAGATTTCCGTTTGTTAATTTCATACATGTTTAAAAAGGCAGGAATACGAGGCACACTTGGGGAAGCATTTGGGGAAGGTTGTGATTCAACATTTTTGTTTTGAGCCATCTTGAAAAGAACTGAAAGAAAAACAACATCAAGGTTTCTCTTTTTATGCTGCAGAACTGGCACAAGCTGTTACAAGTTTTGCATTTGATTTGACAGTAACAGGGCCACATGTCTTATGCGCGGATATTTCATATTAAAACGGCAGTTCAACTTTTGTTGCATTATCCAAAACTATTCCCGATTTGAGTTCCTTTTAATAAGTTGCCACTGTCTGGTCAATAGAGAGGCCTTTTGTTACATTTTCACAAAAGTTAAAGCTATGAATAAAAAACACGACCATGTAAATATTTGACTATTCTCTTTCACAAACAAAAGACATGATCTGAAACTGTAAAAATGAATATTGTTCCAGTTTTCCATTGAAGTTGCACAAATTCCCACCTTGTCCTCAATCCTGTTGAGCCTGGATCCGATAGAGTTGGTCCCTTTGTCTTTGGCTCTGTCTTCAGAGGGAAGTAAATAAAAAGACAGGAGGATTAGGACTGTGGTTTGTTCAATAGTTACTGTAATATATTTTAAGAGTGCAGTAGGTTGATTCATTACCGGAGCCCGACTGGAACAAAGTTATCTTCCCTATGGACTGGTCCAGTCTGAGAAAAACAATGGCAGTTTCAAGTCAGAGGAATATATATTGACACACCTTCGCTGTATTTCCCTCTTGTTTTCTTGAGTTTTTTTGCAACTCACCCTGAAATGGATTCGTTTCGAAATAATTACCAGCTCGCTGTGCATTATCCTTTATTACTTGGTTACTTGCTGAGGATATCAATAATCTAACACAAAATATTGATTTGAAAATGATTTTATTGCATCTGTAAAAAACCAACAACAATCCTCTCGCTGTGTGCGGTGATCAGAACTGCATCCATAGCAACGGTCTGTTAAGCTATGTTTAAACTTGTGCGAGCTTCCGCAGATGGCACACGAGCTACAAGAACACACAGGGGCATTCATGCTCAACAAGCTGTTTATTGCATTATTCTCAGAAAATGCCAAAGGGTGTACAATCAAAATGTGCTGTGAAGAATGAAAACAGACAGCGAGTGTAAACGGCAGAAAGCCATATAACCAACCTCACAATGCAGAGGAGGAATTGTAATTAACTGTAAACTCCTATCTCATTGTATTCAATGCATTCTAATTAAACAAAAGTCGAATATCCTGTCATCAATTTGATTTGGCTGCAAAATATTTACTCAAATGTAGATTTTAAAGAGCCTCGGCTTCTCCAGCGTTTGAAAATGAATTGGCCTTTTTTTCTCCAACATGTCAACAGTGCTTTTATCTGTGAACTATTTGTGACGGTCATGTCTGAAAAGCTCTGATTGTGCTCAAAGTTCAGAGGTGCGCGACCAACACACAGCGTAATTGCGTCACGTTCTGGCGCACCGGCTTCACTACGGCGAGCAGAGGTCTGCTACACAGAAATGATAGCCCGGAGAATGCAGTAATTGACTAATCCGAATCGAGTATTCTACAAAGCCGCATAATATTTCACGTGAAGCGGTTTACCTTCTCTGCAGCTCCTTGATTCGCACCATGAGGTTGAGGTGACCCTGGGAGTACTGCTCAATCACGTCGCGCACATCGTACGGTTTACGAGCTTGCTGCAACGGGGACAAAAACGTGTAAAACTGTTACATAAAAAACAAAACATTTCTTCACAATTGTTGTGATGGGCAATTTAAGGTGTCAAAGCTCTGCCAACTTTTCTTTTCCGTCAGCAGCGGCTGATGTGCTAATGGTCTGTAAAACGCTGTTACACTCCGCCAAAACACTCGCTGTTTCCACTGCTGCTGTCATCATAAGCCCAACCTCCATCCATCTGTAGCTCTAACTCTACATGGGGCAAAGTTTACTATCATCACTCCACAATCTCTGCTGCTGAGCTTTCCAAATAATAACTGTACATACTGTGTACTGACTAAATTATAATTCAAATTCAGATTAGAAGTACTAAAATGTTAACAATTTGAGAAACAGCCCGTGAGAAAAAGGCTATCTGCTATCTTACACACCTGGAAATTCCTCCTGGCCACAAGCCAACGCATTCTCTGGATCACCCGGATGGCTTTTCGGTGCGAGTCTGTCAATCTGTGTACAAGAGTTTCATATGAATCAGTTTGAATTTCTTCCAAGAAAATGCAACGAAGCTGGGAGTATTGTGAAAATGACTGTTTTTTTGACAGAAGTATCAGAGAAAGCATGTACAACTTTAACACCTAGATTAGTCTGCTTGGATTTCCTTTACACCGCTGCTTTATTTTCCTTTTTAGGAACACATCACTGTGAAAGGATGGTTGACATGGCCTTCAAACCCAAAACATTCAGCGCAGTTTCCTTATTACTGTTCAGTCTACATGAAAAGCCTCTACCTTATGACTCGTCTTCATTTGAATGGGAACAAGGTGAGCCACTGTGATTTGTGGGGTCTCTGTCTTTCTCCGAAAATCATAAATAAAAAGCCCAGAATAATTGCAGTGCATTTAGCCTCCATTATTATGTTGCGGGAAGTATTAAGGGGCTATTACTCATCTGGCTACACAAGGAAAAGCAGTAAATGAGTATAGGAGGTGGGGAGTAGCTCTTTGTAAAGTCCAGTAGAGGAACAAGGTCTGAGTGTGTCTCATAATGGATTTTTCACAGGCTATGCAATGGTCTGACATTCAAATGTAGCGAATGTATCATAACATTTTGTCACATTAGAACAAAATCGTGAACTGCAAAGTGCTCCGTGATCTATTATATGGCTCCATCTCCACCGCAAATGGTGGTGATATAACCAGAGAGACCGACGGTGAGGCCAACAGGTGGACACTTCTTTTCAACTCTAATGACTCTAATGAATACTACTGAAAGTGCAGTTTGAATAGGGAGTTATCTTTACTCCGACATTAACGAACATGTGTGTAAAACTTCTGTTGCCATCAAGGAAAGGTAGTCAGCCTTGGCTCAACGCGGCCCCAAGTGCAACTGATTTTACACCTTGTGTTTTCTCCTGCGATCGCTCCAACTGATTCATGACATCGAAACAAACAGTACAACGTGAGAAACATGAAAACAAATCTTTCTGGGAGGCTGTAAACCTCGACACCCTCACCCACCTAACTGCTGCAATCCCAGCTTTTTTCTGTTGTTGTTTCACTTTAAAGACCACGTCCGCCGCTGCGTGACTAGAGGTGTAAGTTGTGTTTGTTTGTGATAAATGTGTGGTAGTTGCGTTATATAACTCTCAATATCTCTGTCTTCAATTTACCAACACTGTGTGTGTCAACACCAGCTGCAGAAATATGACTTCTGTAAACTACCCTGCATCCAGAATCCATACTGCATCTTAATTTAGCTTTTTGTTCAACTGCTGTACACAATATGGAGACTGTGGAATTCAATCTGCATTGCAGGTTCAAAATACAAAGCAAACCTGGGAAAAAGAAGCAACATTTTCTAGCTTTTTTCAAACAAAGTGTTCTCTCATCATGGATGAAACCAGCAGTAGTATCTTGTAATGATTCAATTTAGCATGGGATTTGATGTGGCATTGCTCTGTGTGAACAGCTGGTTACGTATTTTGGAGTCGGCAGAGCACAGAGTGATCCTCGCCAGCAACGCTGCCGCATGCAGTTCCCACTCTGCATCATTACCCCAGCGTCTAGCAAGGAAATCCCCATGGGTCAAAACTGTCGCGTCATTTGTTTCACTTACTGTGCAACTTGCATCGCACTACAGATACTTAACACTCATTTCCTCATATCGGTCTCCGTCTCTTGCTGTGCAAGTGCCTCTGCGAGCACAAGTGTTTTTTTTCCTAATAGAGACTCACTTGACAGCAGAGACCGGAGCACTGTGGGGTTTAGCACATACGAGGGTTAATTAGGAGGAGCAGAAAAAATAGAAAAAAATGTATGTGTAAACGTTCTCCAGCATGCTCATTAAAACACACTGGCACGTAAAACACAGCACCAGTTCCATTGCATTGCACTCACTGTGACACGGAGGTGACGGGAGCCAGCTCGCTGTAGCGCTCCGGCTCCAGCTCCAGGTCGTCTGCAAAGCTGCAGTTCCTCTGGAGGGGGCCGGGGGAGTGGACGTCCAAGAGGCCCGGGCTTCTTTTCACTGTGCGTTCACACATAGACACACAGGACTTTAGTTATCAATATATCTGGGCATCCAGAACATTCAGTGATGCTGCTGATTAGGTTTTGCCAGGGGGCGTAAATACGGGCAGTGCAGGCGGAGCAGCTGCACTGGGGCCCCACACAGAGAGCCGGCCTTCAACAACAGTACATTTTGATTGGTACCTTTGAAAAACACCTGTGTGCAAGGAAGTCATCTGGTGCCATTTGCTTGATGTGCCCTCGAAAAGTCAGGGTTCTCGATTCTTTTTTTTTTATAAAGTCAACAAAATCATATGCATTTCTAACAAAAGCAATACATTTATTAATATTTTTCTTGTATCTTTGTCATATATGCAATGATTATATGTATGTAGATAGCTTTATCTCTGACTTCTCTACTTTCCCTATTGAGTTCTGCAGGAATGAGTCCTAAAACCCGGAAATGAGTCAGCATTTTTGCACTTCCAGTTCCTCGACTCAAAGTCAATGTTTTTTTTTTTTTTTTTTAAATGTGTTTTTGGGTAGATGCCTTAAATAAGGTCTGTGGTTAACACAAGCTTGGTCGATTTTAACGTTTTTTTCTACAACATAAAATACGTCAGTAAATACCCCATTCGTGAGTTTTTATAAAAGGCGGTTGCTCACAAGTGGCTAAATAAAACTAGCTTAGCAACCGTGTTGTAGTCTGTTCAAAGCCTAATGTTAGTGTTCTTAGTTTTACTTTGTATTTTTGTTGGCCAACCCAGAAGTTAGCATCGCAGGGTTTCCAAAAGCCATGGGGATTTTTTTCCATTGGATTTTGGATTACTGCAGAAAATAAGGCTTCTAACCAAAAACCCATTGACTTCGAGACGTGGGAACTAGAGGTGCGACTCATTTCCTGGATTTAGGACTCATTCCTGCAGCACTCTATACAATATAGACTAAGTAAATAATTTGACTGTAAATTCAATATATTGATGGTATGATATATATATATACATATATATATATATAGATATATATGTGTGTGTATATATGTATCATCAAACTGGCGTGCACTGTGGCCCGTCGTAACTACCTCACACCACTGAGTTTTGCTTTTTTATAGCTTTGGACACGCGTCAGGTTGAGATTCATGATGATTCAAAATGTAATTTATTTAATTATTCTCTGTTGATTTCTTGCTGCACCAATGGTGTGTATCTTACAATGCCCATCAGGATTAGGAAAATAAATGAGCTTTTATGTTGTATTAGGTTGCTTAGTTTTATTTCCACAGAAGCTAAGAGGAAAGGTTTATTGGCTACCTGCGGTTTTCGCTGCTGCGCTGCCCCTTCATTCCATATATAAAGTGGCAATTTTAAAAGCATTTTGTTCTTGTGAGAAAACTTACTGTGTGTACAGAAGATTTCATTTGCAGAAACAGATAAAGGATATTGTTGAGATGAATAAACCGACACCAGTTTGACTGATGGTCCCTCGAGTGCACAATAAAAATAAACATGATTTATGAAAATGAACAGAAATTGAGATATCTAATCAAAACAACACGAGTCTGATTGATATTCCCTGAAGTGCAAAGAACAAATTAATACAGGAAAATAAATAGAAATCAAATATCTGTATTTGTAAATTAACTCGTATTCTCTTTCTCTTTGAGGATGCTTGACTCAGTGGCAGCCATGATAAGAGCTGGACTCTGAATGCTTAGGAAAGGTGCTTCAATGTTTCCTTTTTTATCTCCTTCAGCAAAGGGTATACTGAACCATCTTTTACCAAAGGAAAGGACATAGCGACGTCCCACAATTCCTTGCGGCAGCAACATTTAAAATGACACAACAATTGTGACACAATCATTTAACATCTTTCTCAGGAGGTTTCTTGGACATGAATCTTTACTCCTTACCTACTATCCTTTCAATGTGTTGTAAATAAAGTTGCTTTAAAAAAAACACATCCACACAGCGTTTGTCTTGTGAATTCTCCACCATATCTTTCCTTGACCTCATGATGCACCCACACGTTTTTGCATTTTGTCCCGAGCGACAAGAAGTCTACAGCAGATATGGCAGAATTGTTGTGGCAGACTGTGTCGAAAATCGTGCATCATTTCAATCCGTAAAAACTGTGTTTTGAAACTGTACCAGCAAGAGAAGTGTGATACAACCGGTCTGAAAGAGAAAACGTGGCATCACAAGATTTTCCTGATACATAATTGTGAATGTGTTTCTTAGAGTAAAACTTCTATTATCTCTTTTTTTTTTTATAAATGCCAAAAATTACATTATGAACTCAACATATCCAGGCCTCCTCTTCCCAGCACGTGAGATATCAACACTTCAAACTGTAGTTGAATCTACACGTGACCCATGCAAACCCAGAAACATTCATATCAAAACATGTTGTTACCTGGAGGCGGTGAGCTGAACTGAAGGGAAGACAAAGACGTCCAGGACTGCTGGCAATCTGAAGCACGCGTGACGAGAAACACAAACACGATCAATGTGTACCACAGGGCAAACAAAAAGTCACATACTACGGTGCTAACTAAGCATGCAACTTTCCATTCACCACTCACGGGATCATTCGTGGATAAAAAAAAAAAAGAGATGCTTTTAGAGTAACTGAGAAGATAACAAAAAGGAGGTTGTTAAAATGGACAGTAAGAGAGGACAGTAAGTGTGCTGAGGACGTGTGGAACCAGCTACACGGACAAAGCACACATCGAGAGAGGAACCAAAGACACAAGCAAGAAAATAGGCAGTTAAATTGGATTAAATAAGCAGATTTGGAGACTATACACACACAGAATCACATAAATATATATATATATATATATATATATATATATACATAAATACACAGTTGTTTCTGTCATTCATCCTACCCTCATTGATATTAATGGGGTGGACAATAACTGTTAAGTGTCAGTGTAACGTAATACCATTCAACAAAACCATCAACTGCATCCTCCAAAAACATCATGAAGTTGAGTTAACGCCTCTCAAAAACAGTTCCACCAAGACTGAACATTATAATCTTGATGAAGGATTATTTTCAGAACTGCTGCAGTACGCAGAATTCATTTTGGAGAGGTGACCACCATGTGACCACCATGTGATTGGTTGTATGCTCTCTAATAAAACTGCTAGTTAACTACAAGCTAAAAGCTCAATAATCTCAGTATAACCCCCCCACCCAAAAAACAAAACCGACTGTAATTACTGAATTTGAACGGCATGTTTTCTGAAAACCAATCCAGGCAACTAGCGTTAGCTGACTCTGTAAGCAGCTGAGCGCTTTGTGTAGCCAGTCAATATACGCACACACCAGATGGTAACGTGGCAATTCAGTTAAATGATTCATTACAAGCAGCATGCAGGAGATGAAAGATGAGCAGTGCGACCTGTAAAATCTCTTCAGCTTAAAATCAAAGACACTGATTTTCATTGAACACGAAGCGAACAGACACGCATACGTCTTCACAACTGGGCAAATTAAAATCCGCTGTTGTGCTGAGAGCTGAGTGCAAAGCAGAAACCATTTGTACGGCTGCATGTTGGTGGCAGAGATGCTGCTGCGTATCTCAGCGGCTTTTCGGGTTGCCAGCTCGTGTAAGATTAAAAAGGATATATAACTAAGCACAACAATGAATAACATCCAATTAGATGTTAGCATGCTCATTGTGTCCTCTCTAGTATCTAATTTTGTTCATCTACATGGAACAGAATGTCTGGTAATGCCCTCCATGCAGTAGGGCTGGGTATTGTTGTTTCATAAAAGTTACGATAACAGGACCACCACCAGTACCCTTAAAGTGATACAGATACCAATAGAGTACTTCATTTAATACCCTTTTTTCCACCTCATTCGATAGCCAGCATGTGAATTTAAGCATCCGGTTGCCTAAAATGCCACCTCCAGCGCATTTATTTTCATCGGACGCCACAGATGTGTATTAAAACCATAATATTGAACATTTTGGTGGCATCTTGGCACGCTGAACTGCAAATTCAAACCACAGCGGGCCAATCTCACTGTGCAAGAACAACCATACAAATAGTTTTTCTTTCTAGATCTTGGACAACAAAAGGATCAAATGCAGGTATCGTTTGACTGGAGAAGTTTCAATACTACTCGCTCAATACCTTAAAGATTCCGAGTACCAATAGCCAGGTCTTTACAGCACTGACTAGAATAATAACTAGAAGGACATCCGGAGAGCTAAAGCTAATCCGCTACCAAATGAAAGGGTTCTTCCTTGGCCCATGCTACACCCTACCACCAAGTCGAATGAAAATCAGGTTCGTTTTTTCACAATCCTGCTGAAAAACCGACCAACAAACCGAAGCAAACGCATAACCTCCTTTGTTTAGGTAATGATGATTAATTTACTTTGTTCAAATCTTTTCTAGGGGTTACAAATACATGTAAAACACAAAATGAGGAGAAAAACATCAAGGGACACGATGAAGGTTAAAATGAATGAACATGGAAAATTAAATGAGTGAAAAAAAGAGAAGAAATGAATGAGGTAATTTCAAAGATGATATTTAATAATTAGTGAGCCTTTGTTGCTCTGGGAATGTGTTTAGGTTTGATGAAAAGATGGCCCCAAATCACAAAATCCGGCCCTGAAAATCACACCCAGGTGTGTACTCGCAGTCAGAAACATTAGTGAAATACATTTATCGGAGGTTATTTCCAAAATGGCCTCGTAGTCGCTTGCTTTGACATAACCACTGAGCGTATAAAGTAGAGCATGGATTTTATTAGCAGAGGTATTTTGCGTGCTCTTTCTTTTATTTCTTTCCATAATGTTGTCAGACACATAATAACAGTCGGAGCCTCTCAGTGGCAAACACAAGCTCTTTAAGTGAACGTACATTGACGGTGTTGAATCGCCCGGAGCGATTACACTGCAGCCCGTTGAGCGGCTGCCGTCTCCAGCCTTCTCGCTCAATACTGGACCAATTTCTAAAATCGCTGAACTCTGCGCTTCAAAACATAAACCAATGGGTGACGTCACAATGACGTCCACTTCTTCCTCTAAGCCTAGTGAGGAAGGGATCACCAAAGTCCTGACACCTGCACACCTGGTCCCCATTTCCCTTTATCTCCCCTGCATATGTACGAGAGCCCTCTCTCCACAGTCATTTGCCAGATAGTCTGACGTAAACCCACTACACAGTCATGGTGGTCCAGCCCTTGTTTCTGTTTCTTGCCAGCTTTTTGTTCCCGGTTCAGGCCTGCCTGCCCCTCGCCTGCTAAGCTTGCCCTCGCTGACGGATTGCTTGTTTCTGAACTCGGCTTTGAACTTCCAACCAAGTAAACGATTTATTGCTTTGAACTACTCTGCCTGTGAGTCCTGCTCCGCATCTCTGCGTGCTCAGAACCGTTACCGCAAAGACATTTGCAAAATGAAAGTCCACTGCGATTGTTGAACGTGTTTCACTTTCTGTCAACCGACACTCCTAATTGCAACCGCAACTGCAACTAATTTAAAATGTATCGACAGACACATAGTATGTGCAACACACAGGCTGCATAGAATGACCTTGTAGCTATGCAGTATATGATTTGAACTGCGTCTTGATGTCACTCTCAGCTATCCACTACTGATCCAGCAGCACAGTATGTTGTGTGGGGTTTTGTAAGTTCAGCAGTGCAGCACAGGAGTTAATGCTCATCAATGCAAACTCTCGTGTTTTATTGCTGCAATGTGCTCATTCATCTTTAATGTCGGGACTTTGTCCTCTCCCCCTTCTGAGGCTATAATACTGCACAACTGGAGCTCAAATCAAACATTTTCTTTTTACTGTATCATCTCTGATACTGCAGTAGTCATTTCTTGTCATTCTTATGCAGCATCTTGAGCAACATTGCAAGAGCTTATTCAGATTTAAATGAAACCATGTCAGTGGCTCAGACACTCATCGACCTCGTTTAACATCTACCACACATGGAAAGACGGAATTTTCTGAGACATCTAGCGAAAGTGTATTCCTACATATGTTCTGTTGCAAACAAAGTTGTTGACACACCGATTAAAGTGCACTGGAGCACAATCAGTAAAGCATATTGTACTGTTTGTGCCGTCTTTAGTACCTGTGCCCACAGTGCTGTAAGCATCTGAACTCAGCTCCATGCCGCTGTCAAATACAGAGCTGTATGTGATGCTGGGAATTGTGGGAGAAGTTGGACCGTTGTCGTTGTCGCTGCTCCTCAACTTCCTCCTTATCTTCACCTGCCCAAACAAATACAAACATCTCAGCTCACGTGTTTCTGTGGAGAGCAAAACCATGTTCAAATATTCATACACTTAAAATAATCCGGCTTCGCAGCAATGTTAGGAATCTGTGGTCGCTGACTTTATATGTAAGCCAATAAAGGAGCAGTAAATGGTGCAGTTTTCTGTTCTTGTTATGTATATGTGATTGTATAATGAATGCATGAACATTGATGGAGGGTCTAAATGCAGCAGCGCATGAATCACTGTTATATTTATATTATATATTTAACATATTTGTTTATTGCTGTTATCCAGACATATCACAACTTTGAGGTCAGACCCCGTTAAGTCTAGTGGGAACACCTTTGACACACAAGCAACATTTTTTAAATGGAATGATTGGCGTGGGCATGGTCTGCGGCAGCACCAAAGAATTGAATAATGAATAATAATATTAAACTGCCGCTGGCTGTCTTGGTTGCATACTGTATGTTTTTATTTCCTGCCTTACTTTCTTGTATTTTTTTCCCCCACAGAGTTTTCACACCAACATAGACATCCGTCACAGTAATGATAACGCTAAAACTTACATTTCAAGTTTCATCAACCAGCTTTTAATCCTCAAAATCAATGCAACAATAAATTGTGACACCGTTATCACACCATCAAATAACGTAACGTAGATTCTCGTCGCTTCAGCCGGGACTCACTGCGGACAGTTAGTGATGGGGTGGCTCTTCTTTTGGCTTTGATTGGATTATTTTATGAATTAAAGCTGAACTAAGCATTACAGAAGTCCAACTGTGGCACATCTTTCAATCCAACTATAGCCTTCAAAATGACCATGAAGTTGAATCAATGGGCAAAAAGCAGGGGTTGTACAGTGACACAAGTGTATGTGTGTGTAGGTGTGTGTGTGTCGGCTTAGAGAGAGAAAGGTGTGTGTGCTGTGTGGTTGTGTAGTAATTATACATTATCCAGCCTTGGGGATGTGTGTGCAAAGCAGGCTGTTCTCAAACAGCGCAAGTAGCTATACCTACTTCTGGGGCGACTGTGGCTCAGTGGTAGAGCAGGTCCTCCGAGCTCCGCTAGTCCATGTCGATGTGTCCTCGGGCAAGACACTCAACCCCAAATTGCTCCTGAATGCTGTGCATTATGGGTATGTTTGGGCATGAATGGTTAGATGATCCTGATTGGCAGCTGGCACCTTGCATGGTAGCCTCTGCCATCAGTGTATGAAAGGGTGTGAATGGGTGAATGAACATGTAGTGAAAAAAGCACTTTGAGTGGTTGAAAGACTAGAAAAGCGCTGTACAAGTACAGCAGGGGAGGGGAGGTGGATGGGTCAAACAAAAAATCTGTCTTTCACCCAGGAGACTATTGTTTGTGCCCCGTGTCAAACGAGAAATGTATTTGTCACTTTAGTCACGTCACTTCCGTAGCTATTTGAACCCAAACCACAATCTTTTCCTAAACCTAGCCAAGTTGCTTTGTTGCCTTAACTTTGTTGACTTTCGCAAG
This sequence comes from Anarhichas minor, assembly GCF_050575085.1. Lineage (NCBI taxonomy): Eukaryota > Metazoa > Chordata > Actinopteri > Perciformes > Anarhichadidae > Anarhichas > Anarhichas minor. Next base: position 2,556,716 of record NW_027466513.1, read on the forward strand.
GAAAAGGCAATAAAAATGAGGACTAACTTTCTCATAAGATATCATACGAACAATTGCACAAGGAAACGTTGGCTCGAAGCCCAGTTCATTGCCTTGGCTTGCATCCATGAAATATTGTAGGCTCTATTGTGTATTGAGTCTGGGTAAGACTTCAGCATACTACTGGAGCACTAGGTTAGCCACTAGCCAGCAGGTATTTTGCATGAATCAACACCTCTCAAAAACAGTTTCCACAAACTGACTATTATTACCTTCTTGAAAGCAGGATTCACAGTATTGCAGGGCTGTTGCTTCATACTGCATTAGTTTTGCCTTGGTGTACCTACTAAACTGGAAACCGAGTAAGGGGCAGTTACAATGAAATCTATCAAATGGTTACTAACCGATTTCTTGGGCTTGGGGGTGGACAGAGAGGAGGCGGGGATGTTGGATTTCTTCCTCACAAACATCTTGAATGTGGCAGAATCAAAGTTCTCCACTGCAAAACATCTCCATGATGTCTGAAGGGGTATGAAAAAAGCATTATATTGGTTGGACAGGACTAATTTCATGCCAATGCGAGAAAGAAAGTAAGGGACATGAAAGGATGGTCTCAATAGTAAGGCTGGGGCTCGGAGACACCTCACTCCGCCGGCTGTATTGCGGTTCTGTTTCAGTGTTCTTGGTCAAATACCTGAATGAGACAGGCGGCTGCAGGGATCTGTCTGTTGAAGTGTTTTTGTCTTTGCTTCTGCTGCACCTTCAGGGCGAAGCCTGAGCCCAAGATTCCCTGCGAACAGCAGCACAGCAGATACTGCTCATTAATTCAGTTTTAATGACACACTTTCAGGCAGCCGCAGCATGACTCAAAAGACGGAAATAAACACAAAGTTAAACAAAAATGAAGGAATAATGGGATGTTTAATGCAGAAACATATAACAGAATTAATAGATTAAAATAGTCAACCAAAGATGCACTATATTATTTATAGGTTACAGTTTCTTAAATGTGATGGGTTCCTTGCTTTTGTAAACTGAATATAATTTGAGTGCTAACTATGCTTAATCCTAATTCTTTCAAACCACAGTCACTATTATTATTATTCTTTCCTGAGCTGGTGAGATGGTGCAAGCGGACAACCCTCACTCAGCATTAACACTACACTGGAAATATCTAAAATCAAATAGAAACTAACCAGCAAAAATCTGAAGCAAGAGAATTATAGCTCAAGTCAAGGTCCTTACAGCACTTAAGTCACAATATTATGACAGTATGTATGTAAGTTCTCAACTGTCTTTAACTGTGGTGGCTGGTAGTGGCCGGTTCACACATGAATCATAGCTACACTTAAACCAAAATTAGGCACTTTCTGTTTTTGTAATTTGAAGGAAATAGTACGATTATGCAAGAAAGAAGCCCTCGTTCAGCAAAGTCTCTTTCCACTTACAGCAGGCAGAGCAAAGAAGGAAATGGCAAAGACTGAGAAACAGGATGCAATGGTCTTTCCAATCCAGGTTTGGGGCACTTTGTCTCCATATCCAATGGTAGTCACTGTCACCTTTGAGAATAAAAACAAACAAACATTAATATTAAAAAATACTAAAACTTTTATTAACACTGGATGGATTGAAACAGCAACAACAAAACAATTCTGTTGGCAGATGATACGGCCGGCGTCTTAATATTAAAAAATCGACATCAGGGAAACACTGTCCATCACAGTCCGACCGTGCCTGAGCACCAAGCATCACCGATGTAAACACTGAGTCCGAGCACAGCTTCATAAATTCTTCATTTTACTGCTTGACATGTAAATGATTTGTGACTTGAACCAAAAAACCCATCTTTAATGGTTGTGATCAATCTACTCACAGTGTTTGCTGTAGCGCATGAGGTCCATGTTTTCCCTGACCCTCCGACCACAACTCAAACTTCTGACTCTCACTCACATCTTTATGCACAGAGAGTATTCAATACTGACTGTGAGCGTGTGGTTTATAAAGCGTAAATATTGCAAATAAACCTTCATTTATCTGAGAGAAGTGGTTATGACTCTGCTGTGTGTGTACGTTTTTTAATATCAGAGTCCCTGAAGTTTCTCAGAAAAGCCGAGTGGGTGATGACTTATTGTCTGAAAATAAATTTTCACCCTGTATTCTCTGCACTACTTGTTTTGCTGCTTGTATTAGCGGCCCACTGGATGTGCCCAAGGGTTTTCACACAACTCCTACTGTAACAACAGTAGTACAGATAAAACAGTTTGTGTTCGACCTTTCACTTGCCAAATACTGTTTAAAACAATTCAATGTGTTCAGCAAAGAAATCTTACTTTTGGCAAGACGGGAAAGTACCAAAAACAATATTTAGAAGTCAATTCCACTTTCTCTTGACACAAAATACAATTAATGTCAATGTTCATAAGATGTTAGTTCTGAGGAGTCTGATCAAAATGTGTCGATGTGTGATGACAAATGTAAAATCAATTAAACGACTTTAACAAATAATGGAAATGATAAAAATGTATTTAATCAACAAAGTTGAGCAATTAACTGATTGTGTCTATCTGTTGATTATGCAGGTGCAGTCAGCAGGTGGTTAGCTTAGCTTAGCATAAAGACTGGTAGCAGGGGTAAACAGCTAAACGGCCAAGAAATAGTCAGGCACAATAAATTCTCTCATAAGGTGTTGTTTTCACACGCTTTGCCTTTGTACAGAGCCGAGCTAGCTGTTTCCTGCTTCTAGTCTTTTCACGTAAGCTAAGCTAAAAGTCCCCTGGCTAAAGCTTGGTATTTATCGTCCAGACATGAGAGTGGAATCAAAGTGTATTTCCAAAACGTCAAACCATCCTTTGGTGAATGAATTCTGCAAAAAAAACACAGTAATTCAAACATCATCATATCCTTCATATATCAGAAAATAGTATACAATGATGGCTGGACCAGGTCTGATGTAAATGTAAATTTGACGTCCCTGGTCTAACAGACATTTTCATCCCAACCCGGCAGATACTGGCATTTGGTCAGCACCCTTGGCGTCACTTTGTAACGCACTGTGTAGCCCAGCGCGTCAAACTACAGTCGCAGTAAACACCAGGTTAACAGTGTGAACTCAAACAAAAAGCACTTGCTTAAGGTTGGGCAACAAAACTAGTTAGGTTTTAGGAAAAAGGGTTCCCGCCAAAGGGCGTGACAACCTGGGAATGAGAATGGGCTCGAAAAACTCACTTTTGTCTTTTGATTAAGCCCGTCACAACCATCACACACACACAGACACACACACACACACACACACACACACAGACACACACACACACACACACACACACACACACACACACACACACACTTACCACTCCCCACCACAGGGCATCAGCATAGTTTTCAATTTCGGTGGAGCTACTGCCGTCGACTGCGTCTTTCTCTGCCAGGTAGACAAAGTACGAGGAGAAGATCAGGCTCAGAAAGCCAATGTATAACGTGGAGATCAGCTCCTGAAATACACATGCACAAACACGTGAGATATCTCAAACTAAGTAAACAACAAAGGGATCATTTCAGAGAACACAATACCATTAAATATTATATCTGTGAATTATATGTACTTTCTTACACAGCCCCTCCTGACTGCCACAGTGTATCGGTTATACCATTTTACCGCTTTAATGTCTGGAGTGGCTGTGTTTGCTATTAATATGACATGTGGATGTGAATATTCATGCAAATGTGCTGTGAATGTGATGATTCGATTTAATTTTCTGAGCATTCTGCTGTCTCGGCTGGCTTGGTGTTGAACTAAAAGTGGATTTACACTGCAGTAGCTACTTATCAGTTTGGTAATGATGTTGTACTTTAAGGGAAAGGGTTGGAATTATATGATGTATTTTTTCCTTTAGTCCACAATTCCCATGAAAAGACCAAAACCAACAATGCATAAGTCCATTTGTCAACACTGTGGCTCTCAGCCCAAAGCCAATTTGCTCTTTCAGAAGACATAAATCTGTAAAAATGGGTCATAATATATATATATATATATATATCAGCTGGGCATTGTAGTTTTTCGCAAATGTTTCTCAAACAGGAGTACATTAAGGTGCATTCAATAGCTTTTATTGCAACAATGGAGCTCTAATGCAAGAAGTAAGTTAAATCAGGCTTCGGTTACCCAGACAAAACTTGCTAGTGATCAATTCAGTGTGGATTTTGATCTTTTCATGGGATTTGTTGACGTGCTATTCATACTAACGCCTGCATAAAATAGTTGCTACATATATTTATTAGGTTGATTTTGAATGGCTCCATGTCTGCTGAATGTAGTCTATTTGGTAGTGTACAAAATAGTGAAAACACTTGAACATTATATGAATAAAACACAGTCTATAGCATGGTGTAGTACAGCACTGCAACTAAGGCCGACATTTTAGAGCAAAATCAGCACCTGTGTTACAGTCAGGGAGGTGGCTGTTGCTGATGGCTGTCTTTTATAATTGACCCTTCACTAAGCCCCGCCCCCGCTGTCAGAGCTACCATGGAGCCCACACTGTCACTAACTGCAACCCCTAAATAAATATGATCTAATATTTGGAAAAAACAAAATAGAGACAGGAGGGTCTGCTCCACAGACTCTCATGCAGTCGTTTCAGATTTTCTTGATATTTGGGTTGGTTTTGTGGATTTGGAGCTAGTCACGGTTAAAAGTTGTGTAATACTCGTTACCCGGAGAGGTTGAAAGGAGACATATGTATCTGAAATGTTACGTTTTACGTAAAAAACCTGCGGAGCTAACATTAGCAGAGTATGTTAGCACATCATTAACTAGCATTAGCACGTCTATGCTACGCTAGCTACTGAAGTTATACTGAATTTACACACGCTGCTTTTAGTTTCTAATGATTGGAACAGTGAAAAAAGACCGGCTTTACGGGAACAGCGTTGTCCCTTAAATTCATTGTCCTCCGTCTCCATGAGGTGATGTGTTGGTTCACTTTCACACTTTTATCAGTAGACTTTAGCTTCTATCTTTATCTTTTCAACCTGTTTTCACTGCTGAATCAGTTTGACACCTTGGATATATCCTTTAAACACATTGGAGAACATTCTGTCTGCTTCTCTCTTAAATCACTATTTCTTTTACCCAAAATATATAAGATAATATATATTCAGGGGATGCAGTTAGTGACAGTGTGGTCACCATGGTAACAGAGCTCTGACAGCTTGACGGAGCAGCAGCCGGGGGCGGGACTTAGCGAAGGGTCAATTAGTGTCTATTGTATAGAGCATATGTTCCATTCACCCGGAGACCTCATTTGTTGAATGGTGTTTGTTAAATATTAATATGCAAATCAGAACATGTTTCATGCCTGGATGTTTTGCTTAAATTAACAACATCAGATCAGACACCCTCCCTGCAAAGCTGCATTCTTAATCATTTTGTGGCTGATTTTCAGTGGCAGTTGTTTAAGTATGAAATCAATTGGATGACATTTTTTTGGATTGCAGATTAAAATGCTCATTCTTGGTCTCGATTTAAATCATTCATTTTTGTCAACCAATCTTTTGATGACTAAATGTGGGGACTAAAACGTCCAGAGATTTACGATGATAAAAAGGAAGAAATTGACTAAATATGACCAAAACTGACACAGACTTTTGAACTCTGGACCAAAAACAACTAAATCTTAATCTCAAAACTGACATATTTAGGAACAATTCCAACTCTATTAGTTATGTATTCATTCCTTATCTTGCAACTGATGTGAAAGTGCCACATAAGTACCTAAAGAAAAAATGCATTAAGCTTTATGGAGAAACCACAAGTGCAACAAGGTTTATGAAGCATGTTCCGTAATAATCCCTGGAGGGATATCGATTGAATTCAGATGGGCACTAAATCATTATAAATTAGTTTGAAATCCAGACCGCTGATCTCTCCCGGTGTATTTAAAATATCTATGAAGCATCTTATTGCAGATTCAATAAGGAGCTGTCTGTGATTTGCTCAGGAGGTCTAATTGGGCTTAGCTCTTATCCTGTCTGAATGTAATTTAACTACTGCTTCCTGAAATAGCTCTTTAAGTGAACGTTCTCTCTGCGCTCACCTACTACGCAATTTAAACTGTGTTTAACCAGTCGGAGTGCCGGAGCACTCACTGCATTAAATCGGCCCAGAATTCATGATGAGTGAAATTCGTATTTGTGTCTCGGCCCAAAACTGTCACTTTCAGATTTTTATTCTAGGAGCAGCAGCTTTATGGCAAAAAAAAGACCTGGGTAATGGCTGTTTGCCTCCTTCGAAAGAGCATAAACCTATCCTTGCATTACACTTCACAAATTGTGTTATGGTCCATTGGTAGTCAGCTATTTCTTCAAATGACTACACTTTTTATTTTGGACATTTTGGCCATCAAACCTTTGTCAGTGGAAATAGGAGCCTGTAAGAATTGCTGCTTGCAACTTAAAAGTGTGATTTTTGGAAATAACAGCTTTAAATGCAGTCAAGTACATCTTAGTCACTACCAGCGGTTTAGTAGATATGTGGCTGCTGCTGTGACCTGGAGAACACATTCAGGAAACATGTGCTTCCAATCTGCCAGCGTGCATTCGAGAAGCAACTGTGCAAATTGTGTTTACAAGCCACAAGCGCTAGAATGCTACTCGGCGTGTATTTAAACGCTGTGATAACACGAAGACTGGATGCTGATTGAAGTGGCTGAAACTCCGTTGACTCTAAAAACTCCAGCTGTTAACGAGGAAAGGCTGAAGTTCCACGTGTTGAGGTGAGAGACTGGCAGAACATGTCCAGGTGTCGTGCTGAGAGAGAAGCTTCCTTTACTTAAAATATCCGATGCATTTAAAACCCAATCAGGACTAATTATAAGCTATCCTATGCTAAAGTGAATCTCATTCTGGCCACACTTACTCCTCCAATTTTGAAGACAAATTATATTCGCCATTCCTAAATCGTGTACCGTTTTTGGTGAAAGCTCTTGAAACGTTACGTGAGACATTTAAATTATTCCAATGCTTACTTGTTATCCTTCACTACCCTGAATGAATGGAGCATGATAGTGTGGATAGTAGAGGGAACTTCATTTGAATTACAAATCTTTGTAATCATATTTTGGTCATGATCGTAGCCTAAACCGCAGGTTCTCAACCTGGGGCTCAATACATCTGAGGCGTTCACAAGATGATTCAAGGAATAAGAACAAAAATACCTTTCTGCATTTCTTCTCTATCTTTTCTCTCAGTTTCGCCTGGAATATTGGAGAGTGTCTCCTCTTTAGGCTTTTAAAAAAGTTATGGAAAATGAAGGAAATGCACACAACCAAGGCCTTAGGTTGTGAAGAGGCCTTCCATGATGGCTTCAATATCACAGAATGTTCAGTCAATCGTAAAATGTACGAGAGCAGGTTGGTAAAATGATGTGAGGCCGGCAGAGAATACCGGCAACGGTAACGGTAGATGGCGTTGCCTTCCAAAGTTTAAATATTTCAGCTATTTGGCCGTCTTCCACGGCGGAATACAACTGGATGTTACGTAGCTCCCTCACAAGTTGTTTGAGTCTACAATAGAATATTAGGAGAGAGCTGCATTTTGAAATATATATATTTTTTCAAATTATATAGTATTCCCTCACCATAGCCGCATATTGTCATGCGTGTTTTGTTTCGCCGTCCTGCCATTCAGTTGGACTGTTGGTTCGTTTTTCCTGAAGTCTGTCTGCCTGATTGCATGTGAATGCAGCATTATACCCTCAATCAGTTAATAAAGAATGGACCATCTATTTTATTGCGAATGGTGATTGATTGTGGAACGTTATCCATTTGCAGGGAAATGCAACATAGAAATAGCTTAACCGTCTATAGGGATCTATCAGTGTCCATGGTGACAGATGTTTCCTGTTGTGACAAACATCACCCCAGAGTTCCTCTGTTATCTTATATCCTCAATCAAAGCTTGAGTACCTGCCGATGGATGAAGACGACGGAGCCAAGGAGACGCCAGGTCCCTCCCTGCCGGTCCACGTGGAGCATTCGCAGGATCTGCAGGAAACGAATCCCTCTGGAAGATAACAAAAGTGTTTAAATGCCGACATTGCATTCAGACCAAAAATATGTATGTACACACACATTTTGAGACCAAAAGTATGTGGAGTGAGGTCACAGCTGGCTAAGTCGTCCCAAAGGTTAAACTATTGCCACAAAGACAACACCACATGCGCTCATCAATTTCAAACCTCTTTAAACATCAGTTTCATTTTCACTGCTAGATTATGAACATAGATTAAATTAGATTGTGTTGCACCAAACTCCAATTTAAGATGGGATGCAGTATTTACTTTAACCCTACCTTTGACCAAAAATAATGAAGTGCCTCAAAGAAAGTTAGCAAGTTCAGCAAATTATGGATCTGAACAGGAAGATTGACTCTTTTTTTCCTTATTGTGAAAAACGTATTTTCCTTACATTGCTGTTGTCATTTATTTGGCAATGTTGCTCCATTAAATTCGCCACCAGGTTGTTCTCAAACAAGGGGAAATTAGCTTCTCTGTCGAGCCATCATGACCAACGTTAGTTAGCAGTCACTAACAGGATGCAAATCTATATATTTATCTATTTATTTCAGTTTGTGTTAGCAAGCATCTCCATATTGAGTTATGTTTTTGGTTTTAAACTTGGATTTATTAAAAGTTTTTAATCGTGCAACGGAGTTCTGCTTGATTTTGAATCTGGATTTTACTCATTTGAAACCTGGTTTTATGAAACTTTGATTAAAACCAATCTCAGATTATATTAATCCTTGTTGATGCAACCGAGCCAGCGTGTCCACAGACTTTTGACTGCATACACTGTCTCTTACCTTACAGCAGAGGTGGCGAAGACCTGGCCTTTGGAGCCCACTAACAGCACAATTATTGAGGCGACGACCACAATCAGATCTGTATTGACAGAGAATGAGGGGCTATAAGTATAAATATGACATAAACATGCAGATGTTCAATATACGGAGGTTCAGCATAACAAGAGCCACCGTTGTCCTCCATGTGAGGTTTGAAAAAGTAAAAAAAAAACATGGATGACAAAGTCCTCCATTAGGAAATAATCATTGGTTTTCATTAAAAGATGATTCTCAGTTGAGGTGAGAGGGGTTACAAATAATGGTAATGCTAATAGTCATTGCTGCATATTTTTAAAAAAACACCTGGAGGCTCCAATTTTAAGAATAAAAAGATGAAGGTAGAAAAAAATATTGCAGTGACAGTTTTAATTTCATGCCGAATTTGTCTGAGGTATCTCATTTTGGGATGCAGCTCAGGATATATTACAGGTATTGTTTAAATAGCGTGTGTGGGTGAGGAGCGACACGTTTGCTTGTGTGCGTGTGTGTGTAGATACGTGTGTGTACGGGGGTTGTGTTCCCACCTATAATAGATATTGGCTTCCTGGCAAAGCGCAGTCGGCCACAGATGCCAACGTATTTACTGCGGCAGCCGGCTGACCAGAGGCGGACAAAATATTCCACACCGAAGAACACCACAAGGACGATCTCCTGCCAGAGGAATGAGGGAGAGACAAATGAGCTAGAAGGACATCGGGTGTTGTTGCAAGATAGTCAATGAAACACCTGAACAGCTGCTCAGACTTCAGGAAAAGTGTACTTTAAAATCTGATGTTGAAGATGCGATTTGCACAACTATTCTCTTGACTTCTTCTTTCTTTTTTTAAGTGCAGCTTCTCCGTCTAATTCATTAAGGATTATTGATTCTCAATCAGCCGCTGCACCATTTGTCACTGTGTAATTTGTACCACACCATTGATTCAGTCTCTATTTCCGCTGCTACATGTGCTCGGACCTGAAAGAAAAAAGTGATTTTGTCACCTTGACAAATAGATTGATAATATTGATCTATATTTGTTAAATCCAATGTGTTTACTTCGAGGAGTAGTTCAATATTTTGGGCAAAAGACTTTAAACCTTATTAAAATAGCCATATAGGGCTAGATTTTAAGTGTTGTCTTTTCCTGGTTTTAAAGGCTGCATTATAGTAAAGTGATGTCCTTTTCTGTTCTGTTATTTGCCTTTAACCACTTCATCATTATATCCACATTACTGATAATTATTTATCAAAGATCTCATTGTGTAAATATTTTGAGATAGCATCAATAGTCAACCGTACAATATCATCGCAGTTGATCAGAAATCTCTTGATATTTGATTTCCCCCACAACCCATCCCTACATACACACTAGAGTTTGACCTCTACATTTAACCCATCTATTTTAGGATGCTGTGAACCCCCGGGGAAACAACTTGTCTCACCGAGGGACTCTTCGACATGCGGAGCCGGGGATTGATCCGCCGACCTTGTGTTTGAAAGACAACCCGCTGTTCCCACTGAGCAACCGCTTCACGTTTAAAGTTAAAGGAAAAAATAGATACCTCTCTCATATCTTGACAGTAAATAGTAAGCTACCATCACCAGCTAGTCATTTTAGCTTAACACAAAGACTTGAAACGAGGGGGCTCTGTCCAAAGGCACCTGGCAGCAGCTCCAAAGCTAATTTCACTTTATCCAATTTGTTTATCGATTCGTGCATCGGAACCAGACACTGAGGGGCACTGACCAAGCATCGGTATTTGATGAGTTGGGAGTGAGAACGGGTTGCACAGTGACAACAAGATTCAAGGAAATAACCACAACCTCCAAAAACCAGAACATTTTTACACTTCAGTTTTTGCACAGATTGGTAAATAGTGACTTTCAGAGGCTGATTTTTTCACATTTAGACAGAGCCATTAGCTATTTCCCCCTGTTCCTAGTCTTTGTGCTAAGCTAAGCTAATGGGCTGATGGCAGTATTCACATTTACCGTACTACATCTGAATTACTCCCTTCTTTTCTTCTCTTTCTTATTCTCATTACTTTTAATTTGCATGACAATAAACTGAAACAAGCCATAACAGCATGCGTCCAATGATAAACATGAAACTCGTACAATTAAGGCTTCTCAATTAAAGCCGCTCCATTTCAATTCCTCCAGTGCCCCTCGAGGACAAATGGATTAAAAGAAAATCAATTACAGCACACAATTACACCAACACGTGGAAATGAATGAACTGCAGTGTGAATGCTAATGAAATTACCTCCACTGTCTCTTAATCATTGACAAGAATTTGGAAATGAAGCTGTTTGAAAGTGACTCAACGCCCTTTCATATATTTTTAATGGTGACATGAAGACTTTGCAATGAAGGACAGGATGAACAAACTCGGGGATTCATGCAGGGGAAGTCTTTCATGTTGCACAGCAGGTGACATTTTCATCTTGGAATTATCGGAGGTGTTTTTCTCCATCAGAGCCAAAGATCAAAACTTCAGTGAATATGAAATAGAAGTCTGGTAAAACAAAAAAATGCATTCATAATATCTGGACACTTCATTCTGACCTTAGAAACGGAAGTTGACTTTTGAGTCCACTTACTGCCTTGTTACAGAGACTTGACTGTTCAACACAAATTGTTTGTGTTTGCTTAAAATTTAAATAATGAATTCTTCACCAAAGAAACAGAACGCCGTCTGGTCCAAAAAACTCCAGAACAATCTGGAAAAAAGAAAGTGAACCTGCAGTTGAGATCGTGTTGTCAACAGCTGTTTCTACAATCAAGAAGGATCTGTCAAACTCAACGTTTAAACCAACATGAAAGAGAAATCCTAAAAGGTCTCAGAATATTGGAGAGTTTAAACACCTACAGCACGACAAGTGAGGAAATACCATCTGTCCGCCGATGAAGAGCGTCCTTACGGATCCACTCGGTTCTGAGAAAATGAGACCCGACCGGGGACCCAAATGGGACCTGGTCCAAACTATACTCTGCTAATGGTGCCATGCCATTGTTCCAACGGCCTAATATTCCGAAACCCCAATAATCAGAAAAATGTCACATTGGAACGAAAGCCTATTTGTCTCAAAATACACACTCTCCGTGCAACAAACAGAAGCCCATGGCTAATTATTGTGCTAAATGACGTCATCTACCTTGGGGAAGGCGTGACGCAGACTACTCTGTCTCTGACTGACTAACACTGATATTCTTAACCTGTACCTAACTAATCTCACTCCTCATGCCTAAACCTAACCAACCCAACCAACAAAGGGAACGAGTAACACAAGGCGGGTCTCTAGGTTATCAAATCCCTCAGCCCTTAAATCCTTCCTCACATCCTTCTCATTCATTACAGAACCCACAAAAGGAACAATCAAACTACGATACCTCATCTAGTCATTGTCTCCACACTGAGTCTCACTCCACAACAACTTTCGACCCAAACCCATCATCGATCCCCATTTCATCCCTCCCTTCATTCTCGACCCTTGTCATTCTTCAGTCCACAACCTTCATTCATCCCCCCTTTCCAACAAAGCATGACTTGATGGTCTTTTTAACTAAGACAGGCTGTGTTGCCAGGATTTGTTTCCAGAAATAAAATAAAAAAGTAGCAATACTTTTTGGATCCAAAAAAACAAACAAACGAGACCTTTTGGGAATGTAGATCTTTTGGGCAAACCGCCAAGCATCTGGCCAAACACACAGCTACAAACACTGTCAGCTCGTGCTGCATCTCCAAGTAAAGAACAGCGTGGTCTCTGTTAACCTTGAGTGTGCAGGAAGAAAGCAGCAAGACAAAGAAGATGCTTCTGTGGTGGGGGAGGAGAGAATGAAAGGGTGGCAGGGTCACAGCAAATCTCTGAACTAGAAGGCACAAAGTACAAAAACAGCCCCTTTGGGACGGAGGATGGAAAAGATGAATGTTTGAGATGTTGGTAGGTTTAGGAGCATGGCAAATATTAATTATTCATTATCTGTGTTGAAGAGAAGAATGAGCAGATATGTTCAGGGTGAATTTAAGGCAGAAAAGCATTGTGCCATAAAATTCAAGATTTAGTGGTGTTTACCAACACATATCACACTTTTCCTTATAATTACAAGTCAGATTCATACACAGGAGCCTCTTTGAATCCAACAATGGAGTTGTAGGATATGAGACTGTGATGTGCCGGCTCATGAAACACCGTGACCATTTCATCCCATTATCCTCAGGCCAAGGTGAACTTGTCACATACGGCACGCTCCGAGCCTCTTGTAAGAAAATCCTCAAGTCCTTTTCATCCTTTTCTTGAGGTTTTCTTTTGTCGGAGCTCGAATGGCTCACCCATCACCCAAACAGTTCCTGCGCTCAGCATCTGGTGTCTCAGGGTTAAGTTTTCCCCGTTTACTATTGACTTTAGAGGAGGAGCCGTTACCCCCTCAGGCCAGCGGGACGCCCTGAAATTGTTTGCAGGGTAAAAAAAGTCGATGTAGTCCTGTGTGTGCTTAAATTGTTTACTCTGTCAGGCAGCGATTAGATCAATCAACACATGAAATTGCTTTTCAAACAACAAAAAGTGTGATATTTATTGTTTAAGCAACATCCTCACAATCCTGGTGTTGATTGTTGCAGCTTTGGACAGAAATTGTGATTCATTTAACACCTCAGTTTACTTTCTAACCAACATATATGTCCTTTCAAAGAACTTTATAATGACTCAACGCCTATCGACTGCATTGTTTCATGAGCATTGTTATCATTTGTGATTCATCAATGAGATGCAACATGGCAATGGGAACAAAACGATCAGAAGATCAGAATCGGGCCTGTTGGCAGATGCCAGCCAACAAAAACAGAAGAAAAAAAACAGAAGTGCTGAGCAGATGGTGAAAGTCAAAGCATAGATCAGATCAGGATGCCGCAGGGGGACAAAAGACTACAGGCTGTATCTAACGCAAACAGTGCTTTTACAAGAAAACATTTAGATTAGATAGAGATTTAGATTATTTCAAGTCGCAATCACTCTCCTAGTACAGCATCTGTCAGACACATGTGGTTCATGGACCACTGAACTGGATCATTAAACACACACACACACAGGAGTTTTCCTGCAAACGAACACGAACTGTTTGTTTACACTCAGTGTTTCTTGCCCAAACACGTGGGATGCATGCAACCTCATAAAATATCTATAAAGCTGATCGGTTCATTTCTTTTAATGTTCTGAAAGCTGCATTATTAACAGGGCTGGCTCTCTTCTTTTTCTCCTCTTTTACTGGTCGCAGCGCTACCTTCTACGGAGCATCGCTACCATCGACAGTAAAAACATTTCATTTGTTAGATATGAGCAGATTCATGTTATGCGCCACAAAGTGAGGCAGTTTAACATGCAGGAACACAAGTTGTTGTGTCCATCTACGTGCTACACTAATCCATTTAATCTTCATGGGAGTATACCACAAGTCTCAGAGCTGGTGTTAAAGCAAGTTCTTTTTTTTTTTCAACTCTCCATAGTTGTTGCAAGGATTACATACAGATTTGGGTCTTTGATTGCTTCACACTACATGACTTCAAACCGACTTATTGGAATATATTTTGCTGATCTTTTAGGGAAAAGACACCTGGAGAGTCCAAAAAAGGGAGAAAGCTATCATAGTCACTCCGTCTAACTTTATATAACTCTGTTCTGCTGGAGTAGAAACTGCCCCACAACAGAGATGCAGCATGGATCTGCAGACTGCAGTTGTGAGAGAGCAGCATACAAATACGTCTCTTGAATGAAGTACACTAATTGTCCTGTTTGTTTGGGACCAGGCGAGCTATAGACTCATCAATAATCACTGCATCACCAAGCGTGTCAGCACCACCTAATTAATTTCACAAAGACACTTTCTGGTCTGATCGGGGCTTTAAAGTCTCTCGTTTTGAGCACAGACTGTGTATAAGAAGTGGACATAATCACTGTGAGGTCACCCGTTGGTTTGTGGATGAAGGTTTTGAAGCCTCACATTCAGCATTTTGGCTGTCGCCATCTTGGTTTTTTGCAACCAGATGTGACACGAGAGGGTAGTACGACCGAATGCTGAAAAAGACATTGTTAGTCGACCAAAACTGTCACAATTAACTTTCCTGAACTGAAACACAATGTAAAAGTGTTAAAGTTCTTAGACTAAAACACGTAAAACACCTTGGTGGCAACCTGTCAATCACAAGGTAGCCCCGCCCTAAAGTATGCCCTGCTTTATGATCTATTTTACTCTAAAATGGGACCCTAATTTACTATCATCATGCTGTATTGAAGAAGACTTGAAACTAGCGATTGAGAACATAAATCAAGTGAGAAGTAGGGTCATTTTGCCATTGACTTCTATACAATCAGACTTATTTTTGCAACCAGAGGAGTCGCCCCCTGATGGACATTAGAAAGAATGCAGATTTACGGCTCTTCTGAATTGACACCACTTTTCAGACCCGGATGTTGCCGCCTGGTTTCGAGGCCACATTACCGACAGCAAAAGCTGGACCCATTTCACCCCAAACACTGCTCTCCACAGAGGGTTAGGACGTTCTAGTTGGGATTTAATTAATCATTAGCTTTTAATTAAAACCTCTGCTAGAGGTAGATTCAATCTTACAATGAGACAAACGAGAGACAAAACAATGTTTTAATGGTCAATCCCAGGAGTTACTTTTCAATTTAATCAAATTCAACACTCACCACCCAGAAGAGTGTCGTGTGAGCCAGGGCCTGGTACTGCTCGATGGTAGACAGAACGCTGAGCATGAGGCAGGCCAGAACTATGAGAAACCTGTAGGAAACAAAGTAAATTAGTCTTAATTGAAGTTACCACGAGTAACTTTCATTTTGTGTCGATTTAGGTGTTTCCTGTGGACAAAAGCGGTAATGTTTCTGAGCGCCATAGTCCCTTGAGAAAACCTTGTATTTTATGGCAGCAGTGTCTGACAGTCTGCCCCACGCAGACCCGGTTCTGGTCCTCTCTTCCCTCCAGTGGGCCCAATAATACGGCCTCCATCAGTGTGGTGTCGGCTTCCAGCGGGCACCGGCAGGGCAGTGAGGAGAAGCTTTGCTCCTGGCCGAAGGACGCTTCTCCCCCTCTCCCCCGGAGGCCCCGCTGGAGTCTGAACTGGAGGAGTTACTGGTGAACCTGCATGATTTCGTTCCTTGTAGTAACTTTAACTGTCATAATGTGTCATAATTGTAAGTTTTATGTTGTTCATAGCTCTTATTTCCTTTGTTTATAATCTTATACAATCCAATTGGATAATATCCAACCAGCTCTTGTTTAACTCCATTTTCCTCAAACCAAAGCTTTACATAACGTGTCATCAGTCGAGCCAAGCAAACACAAATCTCCTCGATACACTTTCAACCTAATATTCATGTCAACATTTCACCCTTTGATTTAAACAGCAAAACTTCAGTCAACGTTGGTGTCTGACTCGAGTCTGAACTTCTAAACAACTTGAAGAAAAAAATATATAATTTCAAGACAGCAAAACATTACTTTATATTTTTGTCATGAAAAGTATCTGACTGAATTTGAGCAAACATTCAAGGACAGCTCTCTGGAGGAAATACTGTGAACCTTTTGAACCTCCACCATATGAATGCAAAGCGCATGATAAACTTGTCAAATAATGAGCACCTTGGTACGCACGTACGCACGCACACACACACTGTCAACAAGCACTGAATTGCTCCTTACCATTATCCTTATTCCCCTCAAGGTCACATGTGTTTCTACTGCAGCAACAATGAGACGTCTGTAACTCCTCAACCGACTTCAGAGAAAGTTATTTCATTTCTTTGGAGATCAGGCTTCGAGCTGTGACACTTTGCCCAAAAACATAACTAACACTTAGTTACATGGCCTTGAGTTATTGACTCTTGAATTCTTCGCCAGAAACCTTTCAGGAATCGGTTTCTTTAAAGCAGCTCATATAACAAAGAGCTACGTATAGTGCCTTTGTAACACCAAATAAACTCTCGTGGTTATTCTTCACTGCTGTTCATAAAAGTCAGAGACAGGGATCCTGTTTAATTTGACGGTAGTGGAGGATGATGGGAAAGCAGGGCTGACTGCAATATAGGCGATGAGCGCTTCTCAAACTCATAACCTTGTTCACACTTGATTTCGCCGGCAGAGCCACGAACGGCCTCCGTTCCTGTTTATTCTTTAGTTACTGCATATCATCTTTGCTATCCGAGTCGAAGTTGGGGTTGTGTTTCACCCCATGTCATTATGTGTGTCTGTTAGCACGATATCTTAGAAAATGAATCATGAATGTGCATTAGACTTTGTGAGGCGGTTGGCATTGTGGCAAGGTCAAACTGATTAACTTTCCATTTCCGTTGGCAGGAGATGTGGCGGAGAAACTTCTGAATGCATTCACATGACATCATCTGAATTCATTTGCCAGTCAGCTGACAGAACGAACGTCCATGATTGGACCAATCGGAGAAAAAAACATGGCGGCACTGGAACGTTGGCTTTCTGTTTGGATGTAACTGTGCTGCCAGTGTTCATTGATTTGATTACTATAATGTGTTCCACGCATCTGCCTTGTATACATATATAAACATTAATTGACAGACATTATTTGTTTTTCATATACGCTAAAGATCAATAAGAAATGTCTTGGCTTGAAGGCTGGAATGCTTGAAATCCGCAATATATCCACAAAACTTTTTTGGTTTATTTCTGACGAAAAAGCCCAAGGACAATGCAGTTACAATGGCAAGTGTTACTGTGCAAGTGTAACTGCACAACGTATCCTCATGCAATGGATATCAATATATCTTACGAAAAGTTATTCCTAATTTTTAGTGCGTTTTCCTACGAAAGTCCAGCAACACAATTTCTGCTTGTTACAAACGGTCTTTGCAAAATAAATTTCCGTCTTAACCGTAAACAACTTAGTTAGGTTTAGGCAACAAAACTACTTAGTTAGGTTTTGTAAAAGTTTGGGTACTTAAGTACGCACGTTACGTGACAAATAAATCAAGCTGACTTCTGGTTTCACACGTGACACGGACAACGGTCCCCTGGGTGAAAGGCAGGTGTTTTTCTCTGTGGAGTTTGTCACTCTTTATACTTCCTTGTTCATGATTACGTGGATTACACATGAATTGATATTGTGGGATATAACAATATCATTACTTTACAAACAGTGTGAGAGAACAGCCTGTACTGGGGCCCAATATAGAACTGGCATATCTTGAGAATACCGCGCAGTGTTGTTGGAAGTATTTGCTCTACTGTCATCTCGATAATGTTTCAAACTATTGTACAGCAAAAAACAGCCCTGAAGAACCACGGTTTTGTTCCTATATGAGCACACTTGATGGAAACTATGTGTAGAGGGAGTTTCCAGTCAATGTTTGCACCATGGAGGCTCTTATCACCCCATGCTACAGCCTGAGTTTATTGAAGACTGGCCAGGAATCCAAATACCCCACTTTAAAGTAACACACACACACACACACAGGCTTGACTGTGCACGCCACACGTCAACACAGATAAAAGACAGCAGAGAGACCTGCTCAGGGAAGATGAACTGGTGTGTAACACAGCTAACAAAGCAGCTGGTTCTGTATGTGAGACACAGAAGAAGTACACGATGCAACAACAACTAAATGGGCAGGAACATTGGGCATAAACAAAATTGCTCACATCGTTAGGACGCGGGGCAATTTACACGATCTTATGTTCAATATGTGACAGAGGCAGCTGAAAAGAGGATAAAAAACCCCACAAATGAACATCAAACTTTCCGAGCCAAACACTCCGATATGCTAATGGCTGTAATTTGTCGGCGTAGCTCTGCTTAAATTATTTTCAGAGCGTTTGAAATGCCAGCAAACATACACGCTCAGTATGCTGGGCACACACTTCTGCCTCGCTTTGGATCCGTCTGAGATGATCGGACTCGTCAGTCCTTCTCTACTAACTGCACCATCATATTTCACTTCCTTTTCCTCCAGTGGGCTTGATGGAGCAACAGAGAAAACAATACACTGGCTCAGCTACATAGGCACCACTGAACTCTAAACAAAAATCTCAAAGCACTGCTCCTATCCATTATTGATGGGCAGACTCACTCGCGGTCTGTTGTGCAGCGAGAGTAGAGACAAAGCAGGGGACAGAGCTATGAGGGCTCGTAGCGCCGCTGCTGACCGTGTCACTGGCTGTTACCATCAAATATCCTATTCCGACCATCAATCACAATTTGTTTGCGTCACTGTTGCTTTTTAGTGACGACAAAACACAAACCAACCAAAAGCAATGCAACACAAAACAGGGGTTTAGATGAATGCACAGTGATTAAAGATGAACATTTAAGGCCTTGTTTGTAATTTGGGCAGACGACTTTATGAGGTTCACAGCTGAGCGATATAAGTGACCTTGCCGATGTGCTCCAATAGGAATCCAAGCTCCTTTGTTTTTTAAAAGAGAAGAAAAACATCATAGATGCTTTTTCCCCCAGTTCCTAAATTATAGGATGGAATACAAACAGCTCAAGTAAAAAAACCACAATCCTCAAATTGAAAGGAACAACAACACATGAACTATTAGCCGGTTTGTTAAACCATAAAAAAATAGTGTCAGACTTGTCTTCCTTCAACCTGATGCTGTTTGACAGATATCCGGTTCAGTTTAATGGAGCTGAATCTGAAAAACACTCAGATTTTTGTTTTCTCTAAACTCTCCTGATCGACTCATCTGTAACCAGCATGTGGGATGATCCATGCTGCTCCAAACTAAAATGCGGCATTTACAGCTAGACTGTAGCACACTGCAGAGAGACACCCAGCGCGAGCATGGGGATATACTTTATTAATTGCTTAAAGCTACATGTATACCATGTTCACTTCCAGTGATATGAACTGTTGCTTTCCTTTTACCATAATGAAACAGACCTGAGTCCCTGCCAGCATACTGTATCACTACACACACATAAATTGATATATGCAAACACGCGCACACACACTCTGATAAGGATTCAGGTCACTCTGACGTTGGAGATGTGGGTCAGTGATATAGACATGCTTATTCTTAACTGCTTTTCTCCCACTAAAACACTTGCAGAACAAGGCAACGAACTGACCCCAAAAACCTGCTGGATGGTTTGACATCCCAACAACAGACCCCTGCTGGTATTATAGAACTGAGAGAGTTGTCTAAACTACTCTACGATCTGAGTGTGAGCTGAAGGAGTTTCTGGTGAACCTGCATGATTTTGTCAGATTTCATGAGGAATCCGACCCGGTGGCACGGATAACAAGCAGTGGAGCCTTGATTATACCTTCCAACAAGGACGTTCGCACAAACATGAGCTGACGTGAAATCATGACGTGGAAACGTTTGGATCTTTTGTACTCCATGCGGGTTTCTTATCTTGGCAAACCGACATTCTCAAAGCTCCACAAAGTTTTCAATTGTCTCTGCCATCTGCACCTGAGTAGTAAGAACATGTTGTATGTGCACTCGCGATCCTCGCGGATGGTCTCGTTTACTCATGTAGGTACTATGAGAGGCGTCAGTATTGAATTTCATATCCAGTTAAAAGTTCCTCATAGTAACATTAAATATAGTGCAGATTTCGAGAGTTATGTGTTTTGCAGCCTGGATTTGATCAAACGGATCAATAGTTATTAAAAATGGAGGAAGCGTCCCATCATATCCTCTTCAGGGGCCGAGCGCGGGGCAGTTTTGTTCAACGGTGCCCAAATGCGAAACCAGAAGTTTCAAATCCGGGCAAACAGGTCTGGTTGAGCTGCAGCAAACAGACAGCTATCAGGGCTGAGAGTGACAGTCTGCACACATGGTGTCTTAATGTTACAGCCATTGTGCAAATCATTAGCAGCAAATGAAGAGAAATTTGCCACTGACACTGTGGCTTATGAAAAACATATTGATTTTGTATTTCAAGTAGCACTTTGTGGCGTTTCCTGTTATTTTGTGCAGTTTGAGCCGTTACAGGAAGGTCAAGGCACCTCATCCTGCTGGTTTGCACCTCAGTCTAATAGTACAATATTTGAAATGTCGATGCACGAACAAACAATTTCCCTGTGCTCATAGCAGCCACTAGCTTCCCTTCTATTTTGCATTGTGCTGTTATTCCTGGTAAAGCCCCCAATGTGTTTGAGTCGCACTGTGTTGGCTTATGCTCCCTCTGAGTCACCGAGACTCTAACCTGCTCCGACAGGCCGCGTTCTCATGCAAGCGTCCCCTCCGACACAGCGGGGTCACAGGGTGGCAGCGCCGGGACAGGGACCGCTACCTCCTCCACAGAACACACACACGCTGCCAAGTTTAGCTGCCTGCTATCAGCGCAAGCAAGTGGGGACAGACAGCACACATGGGAGTGAGCCGGAGGATAATGTCCCACATTCCTAAACCTCTGCCGTAACGCTCCGGTCTGGATCTACTGGACTGGTCAGTTTCCCGGATGTGGGGTGATACCAAGAAAGAAAAAGACATTGAAATGTTTCCTTTGGCATTACATCACTGGTGTATAAACAGTCGTTTATCATGAGTAACACTTCATTTTTCAAGCTACCTGACAAAAGCTGTCACATCAGTTTTTTGGGCGATGAACCATAATGTGACATCTTCATGATATTGCAGCTTGAGCGGATACAATCCACCCCGCTCTGGATTACACCAGGATCTATGTTCATCATAGCTGTAATATTTATATTTCATTTTTCATTAAACCAGGTAGGCTCACATATACCTGTCATGCTGTCAGGAAGGGAAACAAACACTAAAACGTCCCCTGTCAGGTTGAAAAGCCTCACTGAAAGCAAACCCCCCTCAGTGTTGTTGCACTCAAAGTGTTCAGTGGTGCTGAGGAAAAATAGTCTCCCAAATGAAAGACCTTCATAATAATCCTTTAGTACTCCTATAAGGACGTATTTTCTGTCGTCTGTGATGAATTATGTGGTCTTTTTTTTTATGTGCTAGACTTATATATTCGTATAATATTCCTAGAGGGATTCCAGTCCTTCTGTCATATCCTTGCAGCATCTTTCTCAAATTCATAGGATTAACACTTCTTTGTATCAAGGGCTTCCAAGAGTACATGCGCAATTAACTCCCTGTTTAATTAGGATCTTAGAGTTGCAATTACACCCTTGAATACCCTACGGAAATCGATGATTATGGAAATAAAAAAAATAAAAAAACACTCACACTGTGAAGTGATACACGAAGCATTTCCAGCCAGACGGCCTTTCCAGAAAGTTATACACGCGTCCTTGGATGTAGGCGCGGGTGATGACCGGACGGACCCCGGTGCTGTACACCGACATCCGCACAGACATCCGGGGATGAGATAAGTACGGGTGGAAGTGAACAGTTGGTACTTCTGCGGGAGTGTTACCGTCCTCTGGCATTTTGTCTCTCTCAGAAAACGTGTCGTTGTCCACGGGGGTTCCTGGTTCAGGCGCGCGAAACGTGGTTTGCGACAGTTCCAAATCCGGTGGTCTCTTCCCTCGTGCCACACCAGAAGACCTCCGTGAGTTAGACATTGTGGCTTCCCGTTATTCTTCTGGCGCTGGGTTCACTTTTTTTCACAGTTATTTTCATCGGTCACTGACTCAAACGCACAAATGTTCGCCCATGTGCGCTTACCTTCTGCTGTGCGCCTGATCTCCCCAGGGCGCATTAAGATGTGAGATAAACGGCGTTATTAATGCTCTAGATCACCAGGATGGTGTTTCTTTAATTTAACTTAACAGCTCTCTTGGTTGTTGAGGTCTGAATGAATATCCCCTACCTCTTTCAGAGCACTTATCAGCCTGGGGAGCTGTGGGCGCCAGGCGGTGCGCCATGAGTCACCAGCTGTTCAGAAGTTTTATTGTTTTTGAAAAACTGCTCAAAAGCAATCTGCAGCTGATGAACTCCATCCTCAGATCCGAAATATACACCACACCATTGAACTGTCATTCCACTCGATAATTACTTTTCACACAAAATGCAAACACTTATTTAATAATTTAATATTTTTTCAAACCTGTTTGAATTTATTCATCATTAAAGATGAATCTCTAAAGAAAAAGTGTTAATTGGAGTTAATTTGTGCAGAAGTGTAGCCTATATAACGGCCTCCCTATTTGAGATGACATACAGACTGAGTTGTTTTTCATCATTAAACTGTCAGTTGGAAGTACGTTGAAAGTGACACTCATTGTGAGAGTCTCTGCAAGTTTGGAAGCTATATATCAAGTTCTCCTCTACATATTTGTTACCACTGGTAGACTTGTAATAAATTGCCTTCTTGGGGGCTCTTCCAGTGGAGAAAACATTATGAAGTGCAGGGTGAACCTTCGAGGAGAGAAAATGTCATGAAATGCCATAAAGGGTGCCCTTCCAGTAGAGAAAACGCTATGAAGCATCTTCTGCCCTTCCAGTAGAGACAATGTTATGGAATGCCTTCTAGAGTTTAGGGGAAAATGTGATGAAATACTATCTCGGGTTCCCTTCCAGTGAGGAAAATGTGATGCATGCCCTCTAGGGCAGAGTCTTGCATTGGGTCGGGTACATTTGGGTACTGCCCTGGACCTCAGACAGTCTGTGTCCGCCACTGCTTGTCACCAACAGTACTCAATTGTGTACCCGCTGAGATCGTAAATATTCGAAGATGAAGCAATTTGGTGATGGAGCAGTTCTCAATTGTGTGCTTATAGGTTTTAACTTTCCATACAGTTTTTCTTTTTTTACGTAAAAACGTTTCCTATCGCTTACTTTCCTTCAGTGAGCTGTTCAAAAAAAAGTAGAAAAAGAAACACATTCACATAAATAATAGATATATAGATAATATTACCATTATTACATACCTGATCTGGAGTAATACACAACATGTTACTGCTTGAAAAGCATGCCTCTTTCCAGACATATGTGTGATTTATTACAGTTTGAGAGTAACTTCGTCAACCCTGGTGTTGGTGTAATCAAGGGAACTCTGGGGACACATGCAGCTTAGTTTGACAAGGTTACTCTGGAGGTTTGTTTTTTGTTTTTTGCAGTGACCTTGAACATGCTCGTCCAAGGAGGAGGAAACAGCTTTGCCGCAGCAGGTTTTAATAGGAGTCGAGTAGCATCCATGTGATGACAGGATCTGTTGCCAGGTTGACATTAAACACAACTCTTACTGGTTCTTACTGTTAGGTATCACCCACCACATTTGAGTTTCTGTTTTTAATTCAGAAAGGGCAGTTATCTTGAAGGTCACATCTTTATCTGATTGTGTGAAGGAAATAAAATATCTAATATAATTCAATATTTAATAAGCAAGCGGCTTGGTAATTGATAATCTCCAGTTTTCAGTTTTGTGACAATACATTTTACAGCTTAAAGTTTCTTTAGTTTAAGAAGTATGAGAATAATTAAATGTGAAAAATTCAAAATCCTCAACTTTCTGTTTTTTTGTGGACAGCGATGTTATGTCAACAGAAGTTCTATGAAATTGTGATGGATGGCCATTTTCTGACATGTCATAGCCCAAATGATTAATTGAATAATCAAAAAAGCTATTATCAGATGTAATGGTAAGTTTAACAGTCCAGCCACCGCTACAGATGGTTTTTTTCTTATTATTTTTGTCAGAGAATATGATCTGAGAATTTCAACAAATGTAACAAAAGGTCCCTTGAACACATCAACCACCCCAGCTTTAAGAGATTATGTTTCCAAGCCCCAGCTGACACAGCAGCAACTTGTTAGCAAGGGGAAACAAACAATAACATCCCATCGTAATTAATTGAAGATCTCAAATAAAAGAAAATGAAAAGCCAGAGAGAAAAAAAACAGAAAGAGCAGTGAGAAGGAGAGACGTTACACAGATAGCATCCTAAACAGTGTCCTTGTCATAAATGCTTTGAACTCATAGGCAGTTACATAAGGTTGAAATGTTTCTGTAGGGTAGCACAGACAGCCTTTCCAAACACGCTCTGTCCAAACGTTCAGGGCAGTCAGTAGAAATTAGTCATGGGATCTCAGACTGTATTGTCCTCCTTGTTTATGAGTAATACAAACACATACAGGGACGGGGAGCTTTCCCTCGATGGCCGTACAAACACATTATCGGTGACTAGCCGATTCATGTGAACACGTGGCCAATCAAGCCACGGCATATAACGCGTGAAGATGGGTGAGGGTTTTGTATTTTGTGGCATAACCCAATTAATAATGATGAAGAGTCTCCTGCATGTGCATCGCTGAGTTGACTGTGGCCCAATTCAAGGGACTGCTTCTTTTGAAGTCTCCGTTTCTAGACCGAATATGACAAGGCTGTCCCCGTCCAAAAGCTCCTCTGGATACAGCCTGAGAAATGGGTCCCGCTTTTGCTTGAATTTGAAGGACACAATTGGTGTATCCTGTGTGACCCTCATTCTACGTGCCGATACTCGAGGCTAAAACACACAGTAGACTGCAAAGCAAAGAGTCAGATGTCATCGACTCCTATTTGAAAACACTCTTGCTACATAACTTTAACTTTGGCTGGAAAAGCATCCCTTTTTCCCTTTTGTGTTATGTTGCAGTCATATGACTAAATTGTTTCCAAATCACTGAATGATCACCCACACCTCTGATTTGTCCAGCAGATGTACAGAAGGTCTGGTGTTGTGGCCATTGATGGATGCCCCCACAGGTTGGAAAAACAATTGACCAATCAGAGCTTTGTGCATGGTGAGAATAGGAACATCATCTTTCTTCATGCCAAGCTAGCTAGGTAGCCACATTCACGAAAATGAGCAACAGAAAAATGGCCAGAGGAAAATGTGTCGTGTAAAACAGCAGGAGAGGTTGTTGGAAGTCGACCTACAAAAAAATGAATCTCTTAAATTTGACAATTTTCACTATCTTCCTCTAGCAATTGCTACCATAACTTTGTAATTTTTTGATGGAACAGCTACATTTTACTTAGATTGGATAGGGGTAAACTCACCTCCTTTCCAACAATAAATGGGCTAGCCAGTCAGTAACCTCCGGTTTTGAAAAGTGAAGCCAATGCTGAAGTGCCTTACACTTGCATTCTTTCTAATGGCCATCAGGGGGCGACTCCTCTGGTTGCAAAAAGTCAGATTGCATAGAAGTCGATGGGAAAATGACCTTACTTCTCACTTGATTTATTACCTCAGTAAACAAATCGCTAGTCTCAAGTGTTCTTCAATACAGCATGATGTTTATTTCGTAAATTATGGTCCATTTAGAGTAAATTAGACTCGGGGGGGGGCTACCTAGTGATTGACAGGTCACTACCCCGGCGTTGTCCGGTCTGAGAGTTATCCGTGTTTTCGTCTTACAAATTTAACCCTTTCACTATGTGTTTTCACTTCATGAAAGTTAATTGTAATACCTTGGTCGCCTTAAACGTCTCACTCAACGTTGAGTTGACCTTAGCTCCTCCTCCTTATGTCATTTCTGGTTACAAAAAACAAGATGGCAATGCCAAAAATGCTGAAATCAAGGTTTTAAAACAGGAGTTTACAAACCAATGGGTGACATCCCGGTGACTACGTCCACTTCTTATATACAGTGTATGAGGCTAACATAAACACCAGGTCAGGATGAATGAATTGACACAAATATTGAATATTTTCCACTGCTGTGGTCAGCAAATGGTCCATCATCACGTGAAACATTATTACTCCTCACGCCTTGATTTATGGCCGATACTTCAAGAAAGAAATTCCATAAAGAGCTGTGGATATCGCACGAAAATCTTGCTCCATCCTGACATGAAAGCATCACATGTTCCCTGCAGTTTCTTCAATCAGTTGTAACTCTCTAAGGCCCCTAAGGTTTTCTGTCAGGTTGAAATACAGCAACTGTGGAGGCCATCGGAGTACACGTAAGTCACTGTCATGCTGCATTTTCTTCACAGAAGTATTCATTTGGAAAAGGGTAAACTGTGTCCACGAGGGGAGGCTCCAGGTTGGCAAGAATACAACATTTCTGCTGTTGTATTCAGGACATGCAACGCCGGAAACAAAACATTTACCATCATCACTCAACATTTATCTGTAGATTATTGTTTCATCTGGCCAAACAAGGTTTGTCCCTGTGGTCACTTTACACTATTATAGTTTTGCATTATTTCTCCCCCTCTTCATGAAAACAACGTACACCTTCTCTGAATCAAAGTTCAAATTCAGGATTGGAAAACATGAGCAAACTACAGTTTTATGTTATGTAACCAGAAGAAATGACATAATGACCCACGCCATCCAAAACATGGTTGCACAACCCTTCATCTGCTCTACCTCCGGTTAAATACAGAAAGCATGGTGACAAAAAACACTTGTTAAATAAACTTTTTCTTATTTATCTAGTGAGAACCGCGACATACTCAGAATTAGTGTATAATATATGATTGAGACACAGCAGAGGAGAGGAGTACCAGCTGTGCAGGAAGTCAGGCTCAAGGGGAAAAACAGTGAGGGAGGCTGGTGGACAGGTGGGAAATGTCAGCATCTGAAAAAAAGAGAGGTAAACACACACACACACACACACACACAGGCAGGGAGGCAGGGGGATGCGACTGAGCGTTGTGGGAAGTAAAGAATTATTGCAACCTCAGGCAATATGTGCACAGATAAACATTTGGCTTGTCTGCATGTATTATAGGCAGTTTTTGACATTTGTTTTCTTTATTCCAGTGCTTCAGTGCATCTGTGTGGTTTGGAACAGCCACCAACTAAGACAAGAGAAAACTGCAGAAAAAAGTAATCGGTGCCAACCTGCCACCTCCAGAGCCAGGAAGCAGGCAGGTAACACCACTGCAGACCCTTCACACCCTGGACGAATGGTTAACGGTCCTGTAATTGTTTAGTGCATTTCTGATCGTTCGACCACTCGCGGCGCTTTTACACTAAATGTCATTCACCCATTCACAAGCAAGGCGCCACCTGCTCATCAGGACTAAACATTCACAGCCGTCCATACAGCAAATCGGGGTTAAGTGTCTTGCCCAAGGACACATGGACATGGACCGGAGGAGCCGCGAATCGAACCGCCATCTTCTGATTAAAGGACGACCCGCTCGACCTCTGAACAGCACCACACTGTACGGCAAAACGACCAGACACGAGCATTTTATTCCACAGGCCGTCACTCTGATGAACACTTAACATCAGTTAAAGGTTACTTTGTATATATTTGATAATTATACGTTTAATATACACAGTTATTCTGGTACATGTTCCTGTCATTGTCAAATATACAATCTGAGCTGCTGTACATACTGAATATACTGTAAACTGTACACGTCCACCGTTGCACTACTGTATTATTCTTAACAATTTACAGAAACAGTCCGACCTAAACATATTGTATGTTGTTGTCCTTTGTTCTACTGTTTCTATATGTACAGTATAGATCTCAACACATTCTCACACCAATGCCTCAAATAAAGCAGATTGGTCGGTGCTCCTCCTCTTCAAACTATGACGCTCTACGTTCCCCTCTAGAGTCAGTTTTGGAGCTGTCAGTGACGGCGTGTCAATATAAGCTTGTTGCAAACATAGAGGCTTTTTTCAAAATAAACGTCTTGACTAACGACACTAATGACTCACATCACAAAGACCGATGTCACAAAATGTTAACGTTCACTTTAAGCTGTATTTCTACATTATTTCTGCGTGCGCAAAAAGACCAACAAAACTGGAATGAACTGGTATGTGTACTCGTACCTGGCCAATAAAGCTGATTCTAAATATTTCACCTTATTTTAATACTTTGAAATTACATATTTATTTTCTTTAAACGGTTTCCATTTAAAAGTCAAGGACATTTTAGGCAAATGCAGTACTTGTTTATGTATGGCTCCAGGCAATATGTTTTAGTTGCATCACCTTCCCGTGCAGCACTTTTGCACGTTTCGCATATGCAAACTTTAAACGCACCACAAAGTAGATTCTAGTCTCTAGAGACAGATTATCCCAGTGAAATAAAGCTTTCATAAAAGTTACTTGTAATATTTATATTATTATCTCACAAAGTTTGTGTGCATGCTTTTTGGTCATTAGTACATCTAGAATCTAGATACATGTAACATTGGATGCACAGCTCACACACAGATTTCTCTGACTAACATATAAATATGTTTTGTAAGGACAGGAACTTGCAGCACAGGGACAATACATATTGATTTACTGGCCTTTCACTCAATTATACGAATATTTTCAGTCCCCAAATAGCCATTTTGGAAACTAGTGATGCATTTGTTTCCTTTAAATGTACCTTTAAGGGTCTAGAAATGTATGAGCACTTAAGATGTCAATAAAGAATACCACCATTTATGCAATCCAGGACTCTACCCAGAGCCCATCCACCTGATTTAGCTGTAGAGAGGGAAATTCATGATTTAAACATTCCTCCCATGAAATCGGAGCTGAAGAACTGCCTGTATCCATTCCCCAGCTGGAGACTTGGTGGTGGTAAACCCATAGTCCACGCTGATACGTTGTCTCATCTAGTTAGCATGATGTGTCTCAGAAAGCAGATTACTGTATGTCTCCAGCCCTCTGAAACGCACAAAGGGGAGCCGTTTCTGTTCAAAACAGTAACTCAACTTGCTTGTTCTGATAGCCCCCTCAGGCAAAGATTTTAGCACTTAACACTACAGGTTATTTCTGAATCAGTTGCCTTGTCACTCAAATGCCAAGAGTTAAGTGTAATTGCTGCCGCTTTTGTCCTCGGGTGCTTGTGCTTCCCGTGCCTCCCGTTGCTGCGTGGCCTGGAGAGAGGCAGCAAGGGCAGCCTGCATTTATGATACTGTCAGCAGAGAGACAGAAGCTGTGGAAGAATATTGTTACAGCTGATTTCATTTGGTGTAGGACTGCACGTATCGAACCTGACGCATGGTATAAGAATACAGTCGCCAGGCAGTGGCAATTTTGGTCATTTCACAGGGTAATTTTTCTTATTGTCTTCATATTTCATGAAAAAACCAACAATAAAACCATTTTATAACTATTTCCTGTGTACAGCGTACTTCTCTGTCTCCATAAAAAAAAACACTATGAAAAACACCTTAATGAGCCACGTTGTTGCACTGGAGGCCATGTTCCTTCATTATGATGAACATGAGCACTTAATTTAAGACTCATGCGTCACCCTGCTGCTGTAAATACACACATTCTTAGATCCAGGGTCCCCTCACATGGGGAAACATTTTCCACGGACCTACTCATAATCGTAACTCCAATTAACAATATGCTTTCTACCATTTGTGCTCCTAGATGCCATTGGAACTATGTGTATTCTAAAACATTTCAACCATAACATTACTGACCTGTTAGATAGTGATAAACAGAAACACATTCACATTTGAATCATGTTAATAACTCTTTGTTTTGCCCTGATATTCCAGTCAAATGTTGCTTTGGCCTGGCTAGCTTCATGGCTGCGTTCGCTAGCACCTGAAGACACAGTACACATGTTGGTCTGCCATTGCTGTTCAAACTGTGATCATATTTCCTCAATTTAGCTAGTTTGGGCTTTGCGTCGCTTTGCGTGGACGGACCCAAATTCTTTCCCATGCTAATAGCCAAGCTAAGTCGCGACAGGCACGGTTCGTTAATATGAAATGCGATATGTTTGTTATTGGTGCAAAGGGTCCCCGTCTATAGATGTGTACTTTTTAATGACAAAGCACAATTTTGTCATTTATAGCTAATTATTTGGCGGATCCCTTGGACGAGCGCCACGGACCCCAGTTTAAGAATCACTGCACTTGAGCACTGCAGTGGAGCTCACAGGCATACGCTCAGTCTGGGCACCAGTGTTTGTCACTAGTTTCCCACCGGTGTGTCGGCCAGAACACCACTCAAGGCCAAACCTCAAGAGTGTGAAATAAAAAAGCTGAGAGATGCTGGATATGCTGTTTACTTCCTCCACTCGCAGTAACACATACAGGTATTCCAGTCGACATGCAACAACAGCTGGCTGTATCTTTAAATAGAAATAATAACAAACAGTGTGAAGGATAACATACTGTATGTGTACATTTGTTCAAACTAATGTGCATAACATTATCAAACTTAATACAAACAATAACCAGGAGTGATATGGATATGACACACACACACACACACACACACACACACACACACACACACACACACACACACACGCGCAATATATATCAAACAGCTGTTAAAGACTTTGTTGCTGATATTTCCCCTCAGCTTTAACTACATTCTCTCATTACTTCCTATATAAATATTTTGCAATCTATATATATTCAGGGGAAACAGAGTTTTGCAATATATAATATATATGGAGCTTGAATGCAGCTTGAATTTCTCTTCTGTTGTTACTGATCGACTGCATTGTAAAAGTGGCACCCTGCGGTAATGATGATACCACACAGCTGCAGAAGAGAATACTGTCATTGCCTCTTTTTTTCTCAAACAAGTTCTATATTTAGCTTGGGCCGTGTGTTCTGAAATACAGTTTCATGCAATCTGAACCTCATAGAAATGTTGCAGAAGAAAACATGGAGGGGGAAATACAAAGGGTTTTATGGCAGCACTTAGCTTGAGAGAACATTATGTTTACACTGTAGGTACCAAATCTAAGGGGGAAAATGGTCCCATTTACCACTGGTTCTCATTGTTGTCATCAAGACCTAGTCCACCTGACTATCCCACCATCCAGTGCCTTATGTATTAGATGTTGTGTCTATTGTATTTATCCAGATAACAAACATAAGACAAGCGTTTATGCATTCCTCACAGGTCTGATCAACACTGTGCCGTGCAACACTACCAATTAAAGAACACCATCTGGGGATTTAAGGTTGTGCACAAGCTCATGCTCAGAAGTAGAGAAAAAAGAAACTGTATGGAAGATATGAGAGCCACATCGGTTCAAGCATTAAGAGTGATCAGTCAAATACAAAAATCTAATCTAAACCTAACAAGCAGTTATTATATCAGTAATATTACCAGGGTTGCATTACCTACTTACTGGGGAGCAGTCAAGATTAATCAGATCAAAATGACATAAAAGCATTAGTCTGTGTCTTTAAAAGACACAGACTAATCTAATCATTGCCAGTTTTCCGGGATGATAGAGTGATCTGCATCTGAATTAGCCTTTCAGTGTGTTGGCCAGTGTGTGTGAAGTTGAAGCTGCAATAATAACAGAAAATATGGATTTGTGCACGACACTATGCACAGGCTAACCATGGCTCTGCAGCATTATTTATATTTGGGGAATAGAAAATATTTCACACTCTTTTTGTGTGATGTGCAAAGTAATGACTATACATCCTCTTGGGATGACAAATATCTGTACCAAATTTCATGGAAATAGTTGTGGAGTGAAATCACTCTGGATGAAGGTCCTGGACCACTTAAAGGAGCATACTATTAGATTGGGAGCATTTTGATTGCCTCTCCACGGCTCGTAACATGGCGACGCATGAGCCGCCTGCTCGTAGCTAACGGTGCTAACAGTGCCAACTACGGCAACAGTGCTGACAGAGCTAACAGTGTTTACCTGAAGGAGAACCGAAGGGTGGGTGCTACGAGTCCGAGATGGCGCTAGCATGGTAAAAAAAAGCAATTGACAGAATAAATATCAGTGTGTTGCACCTGTGACCACACCCAAAAGTGATGTCACTGTGCACTGACACACCCTGATGTACACTTCTAAATCCCTGCAGCAAGGTGAGAACTTAAAGGGACAACCCAAAATCAAAAATACATGTTTTCCCCTCTTACATGTAGTGCTGTTTATCAGTCTAGTGTTGCCTGGAGATATCAGCCGTAGAGACGTCTGCCTTCTCTATATATATTATATAACTATATGAAACTCGGCTTGTGGTGCTCAAAAAAAAAACCTCAACAGCAATGTCTCTTTCCAGACCTGATTACTCTCTATAATCCACAGACCTTGTTGCAAGCTGTTTCATGTAGGAACAAGTTCAGACCAGCCTTCCACCGCAGGTGCCATAATATTATATCTTCAATATAACATTAGAACGATAAGGCCAACACCTCCACAGCCAGTATCTCCAAAACTAGGCAACAAATATATATCTCTACCGGTAAGGGTGAACTGTACCTTTAAACTACTAGAGGTCAGCAGATTTCTAGCCGGTGTTGAGTTGCTCTTTAATAAAGATGACTTGAGAACCAGTTGCATCCGCTCGGCAATAATGTAATAATATCTAATTACTCTTTTAATTTGTCCTTGATGCTAATCCTAGCCTGGTCAGAGAAGCAGAAGAAAAGAGGGCAGTGACTGAAAGGAGAGTTTGTCCAGGACATTACAATGAGAGGGGCACTCCTACGATGACCTCGGATCTGGAAACATCGCCTGAGTTTCCAGCGCTTGTCAGTGGTCAGAATGATTAAGATAATATACTTTTAGCTTGCAATTATATGTAATTTCCTTGCAATGATGCACTGTGTATCCACTTGAATTTGCTTGCCAAAATGAGTGAGGTCAATGAGGATATCGGATCAATATTCTCTAGATGTAAGAGATACAAGATATGCCATAAGAATTAAGATATTTCTCGTGGAAAACATGTTTGCAGGCATCATGTCCGCTCTCAGTGCGACATGGATTTCATTTCACTGGGCTATTTTGCAGCACTGGAAATGAGGGGAACAATGCCTCAATTGCTTGGCAGAGACATTTGTAAGACTCTGGGCCTCAGCCCTGTGTAAGCCCCGTCAACATGCTCAGCACTCTGAGATGTGCATTGTGTGGGTTTTCTGTCTTGTCTTGTGCTGTGGAGCAGAAGTAGTCCCTTCCTTTTTTTTCTGACATCACACGGCATTGTCCTGTCTGGGACGGGAGATGAGCCACTGCGGGGAGAAAAGTGAGAGCCCGAGAGAAGAGGAGCAGGATGACAACAAAGAAATGCAGGAGTGATGTATAATGAATAGCGCAAAATATTTTTTAAATAAAAAAATAGAACACAAAAATTGAACCGAGGATTTTCTAAAGAGGGGAGACAGGGAGGAATGCAAGAGCGGTGATTGTTTGTATGAGATAGCTACGGGGAGAAATAGCGGTAACTGTTACAGCTCCTAACGCAGAGATGTGGACTCACAAGCAGGGCACAGAGGCAGGGCAGTAGAAAGCAATCAATTTGTTGAGTTGGTAGGAGTTCAAAGCAGAGAGGCAACAGGTAATCAGTCGGCGAGGGCAAACTTAGCAGGCAGGTGAAAGTGGAAACAGGTTGGGGTCAAGAACATGGTAGGCAGGAAACAAGAGTGAAGACTGGGAAGCCAAGACTTGGTAAAAGGTTAGATGATCTTGCAAATACTGGGGTGAAAGGGCTGGTATAGATTCAGGGGAGATAATTAAGGGCGGGGGAAGAGGTGACTGGTAATGGTAGCAACACATTGAATCCAAATGTTCAATGCCTGTACTATTTATTCCCCCATCATAACCGTGTTTGGTTTGGGTATCGAGGCTGCCTTTAAACGTGACCGACAACCTGAAAACAAAAAAAATCAGTCCAACTCATGAGGGCTAAAGGCAGCGGTGCCCCGAGAGGATTCTGAGGATGTGATGCAATTAAATAAAGAGGTGGGGAGGGATGATGGGGACTCATTTACTTTGGTTTTAATGGATGTCGGAGAAGTGCCAGCTCTATATTTATGTTTTGAAAGTAGAGTTGTTTATCTTTTACTTATTGAAACCAAGCACATGGCAAGCGGGGATAAGCAAAAGGGAAACATGGTTGAGAAGGTTCAGTTGAGGCAGTCAGACAATTCTCCTTTCCCAGGGCATCAGATACCGGCGCACGAGGCACCCTTCAGCGCTTGACGCACCGGGCGTTCAAGTAACTACAATGTTTACTCATCCATGTCATTATTAGGCGCTCAATAAAAATGCTCTGGGAGTGTGACTTCGCAGTATAAAAAAAAACGTGTGGGAGGGAGTGGAGCTGGATGCTTCAAACAAACACAGGACTTTCAACCAGGAGACCAGCGTCTGTGTCCCAAAGTCTTGTTGCGTTATTTTGAAGTTAATCATTTCCGTACTTATGTTACATTTTACTGAGTTTACGTCCTTATTTTAAGCCCAACCATGATGTTTCCTCCCAAAACCGAACAAAGTGGTTTTGCGGCCTAAACCTGAGCAAGTGTTCTTGTTAGAACGTGTTTACTGCGGCCATAGTGGAGCGGCATAGTTGGAACCGCTGGGATACCCAGAGTGTGGATGAGAACGTGTTGAGTTGGCACCGTCATCTGAGGCTCCAGAACCAGGGAACTCGACTCTATGGACACAAACACAGAGGTGAACGAAATAACACCGGCACAATGTCATGCAATCAGTAGCCCCTTTCACGCAGCTTGTTGCAGGTGTGAATGTTTGGCCGTTATTACGCCTATTCGTTTGGTATAAAAAGGTACAGACACGGATTGGATGTGAAGAGTTTTTACGCCGCTCTCCCACGGAGGAGGTAAACACAGAGATGATTAGACACGATCTAACATGGTCAGAAGCTGTGGATCTAATTTGCAAACTTTGCAAAACGCCTTATGTTTCCTCATGTTTGTGCAAATATCATCATGTAACGTCTTTTGTGTCTACTTCCTGTTGTAAATAATAAAATAGATACTTCTATTCTACCGCCCAAATAAAAGGATAATACCAAAAGGTCCACCTATAGCTCACTATTTAAAATACACATACGACTATTGAATGAACTTCAACAGCATAATTTCATAATTTCTGCTCTTGATTTAATAGTCAGTACACACTATTCAGTAAGTTTGTACTCTCAATTAAATATCAAATTATATATTTTGCTGTCTTTTTGAGGGACGCAAAAACCTTTGGTGCGTTCAGTCAGCCGTTAAGTTTGAAGAAGATGAAGGAGAAGACATTCATTAGGCGCTGCACAACCCTGAAGCTCTTTAACAAAAGGATGACATCTGCAGTATCGAGCTTTAAGGCTGTCAAAGATAACGTGGCGTTGTGTTTGAAAGCCAATGCTTAAAGTATAACAAGAATAATGGTATAATGCTAAATAAAGAGCATAGATTACATCTTTATTCTCCACGACACCTTCCCGGCTCTGTGGAACATACATGACATGTGATAACGTGAACAAATTTAAGTATGTGCTTACGGGGCGCTTACATATCCCAAAATCCTCTTTGGTGACTCTATATTTGAAAGTACTCTGCACCACTGACTACATCAAAATGTCCCCAATTTGCAGAGTCATAGTGCCCTTAAAAAACATGCCATTATGTCCACATAATGAGGGGTCATGAGTTGACATTTACATAACCCACTATGCAGGATTCTGTGAGGATTAAAGGCAGTCATTTCTTTTGTCAGCTGTCACTGGCTATTTGAGAAACCTATTCGCTGTTCCTTTTGGAAGTGGCTTGCTTTTGGACTTGCAAAGGTCAGTCAATGTAAATATAAATCTGTGCTCAAATGTCTTTGGGTAAAGGCGTATTATTTCTGTTCGTTCGGTCGTCTTTGGCGTCCATTTGCACTCATTTTACTTGAATGTGTTCACGTGTTGTTCATGGATTAGTACAGTAACAAGTCAACAGTACGGTAGAGATGTAATCAATGAAATGGCTTCGCCCTGCCTTTTACCATTAAAGTCTTGTTCCTGTTCTTTCAAGGCTTTTTATTCTTTTTATTCACATTTCCTCGTCTGTTGTCTGGGAGTTATTAGGAAATCCACAGTATTCCTCTGCTTACAATGTAGGAGACATGTGACTTATGAATGGGGGAGGCAGACAAAGAGATGCCATTTGAATAAATTAAGATGTGAGGCTTCTCATCAGTAAAAAGTAAAAAATACTAAAAATGAAGTTTGATGTGCTACATAACTTGGAAAATGACTTTGTCTGTATTATGGAACTTAATATAAATATTTTTTAAATGATTCTATAATGTAAGCTTGGCTCTTGGAACTTATAAAGCTGTTGCTCTAAATTGAACCACTCCAGTAGGCGTATTGTTCTTGTAGATTTTTTTTAAACTGAAGCCTTATTATTATTAATATTAGTGTAATTACTGTATGTAAAATATGGACATTCTGTCAACCACATAGGACAGAAATCAAAGCTAAAGCAGATTTGCTGATGAGGCCCTCTACTCACTGCAACATGCTAGCTGTATAGTTTCTATAGAATACATCTTGATGGATTTGGAGCTCAGCCAATGTACACATTGCAAAACAAATGAAACAGACACGCAATTTAATTGTTGCTGAAATCACGAGATCAGTAATGCAATTTAACAGAAATTACCAGAAAGTTGAAACACAACTGTGTGGGAGGAAAAATGTATGCGGTTGCCACTATATTATTTTCTCCAAGGTTATTCTATGTGTTTATTCATATCTCTGTGAAATGTATTAATTTACATCTATATTCTGGGACTGAGTCTATATTATACAGTGGCTCAGATAATCATTATAAGCTTACTGTGACAATCCTCATAATCTTACTTTTGTACTCTTTTGTATTAAACTCAGTTCAGGCCCCGGCATAAGTCATACAGTCACTGACATAGGATTAGTCACAGGATTCATGTCTCAACGGAATCCTAAAAGTAAGGTAAAGTCCAGTAGGGACTGGCCTCAGTATCACCCCCATCACGCCAGAGGAAAACAGGACGCCCTTTGTATATGGGCCCGGAGACCAGAATATTTGGCTCTACTTGGGTCGCGGGGACCAGCGAACGGTAGTGATGCGGTCGCCAGAAGTTTGACAGGAGCATAAATAAATAAGGAGGAAGGGAGGGGGGACTCAGGCCGCGGGGAAAGATCCAACGCTGTCATCAAGCAGCACATAGGCCCGTGCATAGTAGAAGTACATATACTGGACATTGGACTGCATTTCCTGTTGCGCTAGCATGACCACAGTTTCAGAGATCAGTGGGATCTTCTGACAGGTATCCCTCATAGTATTGATTAATTAGTGAACCAACTGATTATCTCATCGGTCCAGAAGTCCCCCAAAATCCCTCGGGGTAAACAGGATGCATATAGCCTTTAGAAATCAAATCCCCCACTGTACTCTTGATGAACGAAATTACTGTTTAGTGAACATAGAGGGCTGACCAGTAAAAAGGGGGGTCATCCTGCATGGGGGGGGGGGGGGGGGGGGGGGGGGAGTATAAAGTAAGTTTCATTCCTTTGTTCCAGTTAGTTGACTCCGGACGACTCGATTTGCTTGCATTCTGTACAGTACAAATAAATCTGCGTGAACTGAAGAAACTTCAATCTCTCTGTTGGTGTTCGTCACTGAGTTCCTGTGTTCGTGAGAATCCTGTGGTATCTCACCACGAGTCAGATAGCAAATAAGTATTAAATCAGCTTTTAGATATTAAGATAGAATCAACTTCAAACCAGCGATCATCGACATCGGAAAAAACCACAACAACTGTAAGGCAGTTTAAATTACAACTAGGACTACATTACAACCTCCATGAAGGTAACCTATAAATTAGTTGACATTGAACGCACCTTTGCTCGATAAGCCCTGACTTCTTTCCGTCCGTCTTTCGCTTCACGCAGCGGTCAGCAGCGATTGGCTGCGCCTGCAAAGGTCAGCGCACACCCGGGTCAGAACACCTGCTGCGCACGAAGGATTCCCCGAACGAACCAGCCACGTAGCCCCGGAATGGAATGACGTGCTTCCTGCGGGGAAACAAGTAGACACAACACCGGGCTCCTGGTTTCTTTTTCGGCCTCGAAGACAATTTTCAGGTGAAGTTTACCTGCCAAGTGCTTTGGAAATGTTGTCTTCACCCTGTACACCAAGGTAGGGAGGCTATTTGGTGATTTATTTTCTAGTATGCACAGTATATTTTGTGTGTGTGTGTGTGTGTGTGTGTGTGTGTTTGTGTGTGTCTTTTAGCTGCTACTACTGCTGTTTTAAAGCATTACAATGTTAATTCTGGCTGCTAATTAACCCGCTGTTCTGCTAGCTCTGCAGTGGCATTCATTGGGAATTCATGCTTTGTTTTTTGTGTGTGTGTTTTTTGGCACAGAAGCTCTCATTGTGTTCATTCATGTTGTGGTAAAATATTGGCCCTAAGGATATAATTGTTGTCCTGCAGAGAGCCTCCCCCCCCCCCCCCCCCCCCCCTCTGTAATTTTGTCTTTTGTCTCACACACACACACACACACACACACTAGATAGCAATTCACATTTTCTCCACACACACACACACTTCATATTCAGCTTCACTTTAGAGGAAATGTTTAAGCCGGAAAGCAATGCTTTTATGTGACAGCTTGCATTTTTACTGTTCACCCTATCATAATTACATCTACACCGCTGAGCCCCTTGCTCTTCGCTCAGCTGCACCCTTTGTCAACCTGAAGCTTATACCCGTGTACTGATGGTCATCTGCTGCTTATCAAACAACACCATAACGTTTCAAGTGAAGGGGCTGTCTGCTCTCAGCCGTGACTTATTGTGGATTTTTGATACGTTCAAGTGAATA
This sequence comes from Anarhichas minor, assembly GCF_050575085.1. NCBI lineage: Eukaryota > Metazoa > Chordata > Actinopteri > Perciformes > Anarhichadidae > Anarhichas > Anarhichas minor. Next base: position 2,596,056 of record NW_027466513.1, read on the forward strand.
ATTATCCGCTGCTGAGCTGGTGTGTCTCGGCTCGCTGCGTATATCAGGTGGATTTCTGGCCTGCACAGATTTATCCATCTCCCTTCACCAGAGTAGTATATGTTCCCAGCGACGGTTGGACGTGGTTGGTTTTATTATCGCCACTTCCCAGTCTCCACCGCGCCGCTGCGCTCGGTGTTTTGCTTTTGGGTAGTGACGACGTCGGACTAGATGCCAAATATCACCCTACTTAGTTTGCATTCACACAAATCCGTTCTGTGAGTCGGCTGACTGAACTGATGCCAAGTTATGGTTGTGTTCAGGTTTATTTTTAACAGTGTTAAAACTTCTAAATATTCTGTTTTATGCACACATATACTGGCTGCAAACAGAAACAGTGCTCCGATGATGATGATGATGGAGAGTTTAATTAAACGAGTAGTAATGAGTTTACAAGCACAACATGTTCATAATATTTCTAATTACAGAGTGAAGAATCTGCAAATGGTGGTTTCTTGTGAATTTGTGTTAAAAAACAACAACAAACATCAGTAACTTTTTGGAATTGGTCGGCCATGTTGGATCATTATGACATATTCTGTTTTGAATTGGGGATTTGTGAGGAGAATAAATTAAACTAAACTAAACTAACTAATAAACTAAAAACGGAGGGTAGTAGTTTCAGCTGGTGTGAGTGTGTGTCTGCCTTGTACAGTGGCAAACAGCCCTGTATCTAAACTGTAGCACGCCGTGTTGATCAAACTGTTGTCTTAGTCTGTTTACTCTTCTGTATTAGTGTGCATGCATGTAGACAGTCAGTGTATAGCTGGGAATATTTCTTTCTTTCTTTCCCTGTAATGTCACACACACACACACACACACACACACACACACACACACACACATATAAATAGATAGATATACACTCGCTAGCTAGACAGACAGACAGATAGATAGATATCTAAGTATAGACAGATAGATAGATACAGGAGTATCCAACATTTGGCTTTACCATGTGGTCATTTCATTTTGTTAGACTATTTATTTATTGAATTAGCAGAAAATCTGCTCTATCGTGATATATATTGTTATCGAGATATGAAATGACCTCTGTCAGGTGTTACAACCCGGCTCAAAATACATGGAAGACCAGACAAGTAAAAAGGAAATAATTTAGCACATTTATTTAAAGAATACCAATAACTAAACAAAACAATCGTGGAGAGTCAAAAGTGAGTAATATCAGCATGTGTGGAAATGTCTGTAGCAAACAAACAACTAAACAAAACAGAAAAAGGAAGAGTCCGTCTATGTGCAGGTGGCGAGTCTTTATTGCTGGAACCATAGACTGTATATAAAAAGTGGATGTAGTCGTCACCCATTGGTTTGTTGTCTGCCGATTTGAAGCCTCGAGTTCGGCGATTTCTCTGTCGCCATCTTGGATTAAGGCCGTAGCCATGTTTTTTTGGAGCCAATGAACGGAATTTACCATATATATAACTTACTAAATGAACATCATGCTGTATTGAAGAAGACTTGAAACTAGAGATTGAGACCATAAACTCATGTTTACAATGTTTACTGAGGGAATAAATCAAGAGAGAAGTAGAGTCATTTTCTCATAGACTTCTATACAACCAGAGGAGTCGCCCCCTGCTGGTCAGTAGAGAGAATGCAAGTTTTAAGACACTTCCATATTGGCTTCACTCGGCAGAAGCGGAGGTTGCCACACCAGTCTCAGGTGTGGCTCATCAGCTGACAATCAACATCCTGAAAGACATAGAAGAGCCAGCAAACAGGACACAGACCTATCTTATCCTGACCTCACACAGGATAGAAGATTTTGGCCATATCGCTCAGCCCACTGACATGCATGAATACTCGTAAAGAAAATGACCAAGGCAATTCGTTCTCTACAGACACTAATCTGACTAGCGTTAGCTGTGTTGTGCTGTTCCGCTGCTAAATCTGATGTGACAACGTCATATGACCATGCCTACGTCTGAGAATTTCCCCGCACACTTGAGGATTGCGCTGCTGCTGCTCCTCTCAGTCGACTGCAGCCTTCCGAGTGCCATGAAATGAGATGATGTGCCGTGTGAGATGAAACCCCTGACAGGTACGGGGACAGGGCCGATGTAACCAAAGACGCCTGACAGCCCAGCGGTGGCACAGTGTGGCTTGAAATACAGCACAGCCGACTTTATTTTCAGCGTGCTCGGCTCATGCTGCCAAGTCCCCATATTTCTTCACCTGGAAATCATGAAACCACAGCAACTGCAGTAACACAGTGATGCTTCCTGAGTGCTGTGTTACAGAGACATTGGAAAATGAAATCACGGAGGTGGCATCGGCACTATTAATTTTATCCGCAAGAATTTAAGTAAAATATTGTGAAGGAAAGGAAAATGTGCATGGCAGATACATGGGACCCTTTTAGATGATGCGCAGTTTAAACATGAAACTAGTTACGATGAGCTTTTAAAGATCTTCAGTCGGCACCAATTAGTGCTGAGAGCCACAGACAGGAGGTCAGAGACCAACTCATCGTTGGATTTGTTGAAGCGCTTTGAGCCGCACTAACCTGTATGAAAGGTGCTGAATAAAGTTTGATTGATGTGAATGTTTTCTAATGCGGCAAAACAGAATATCTACATTTCACCTTGGGCTTCAATACATCTTTATTGTTTCTCTATTTTTCTGACTTTTTGTAGATCAATCAGCTGTAACGCAACAGATTGATCATAATCTAAATAAATATTAGTTGCAGCCCTGCATTAAAGCACTGTGTGCATTAAAATCATTTTCGAAAGGACCCTCGAGGCAGAAGAAGCTCTTTTAATACAGTGAAATGAAACCGTGAAATGACAGCAGGCTGAGATATTTCAATTACATCTACATGCTGTATTGCCGTATTGTATAAATCAGCAGCTGCTGTGTAAGTGGACGAGATTTAAGATCCCGCAAGAAGCAGCGGAGTGTCGATAGATATAGTGTAAGCAATTCTCTTGTACATATAAGAGAGTTAAGGCAAGGAACACAATCCATGCATATACTTTTAAAATCTTTATTCAGTGTTTAAGATTACAGGATAACAATTCACAAACACAAAGACCGTTAACGACAGCTTCTAAACACAATGATCGCATATAAATATCTATCTATACGTCACTTTTAGTGATTTTGAAAATGTTTTTTAGTGCTGAAAGTGGAGCTCATAGAAATGATGACATGTAAATGGTAAAATATTGATATTTTTTTGCCATCAATCTACATTATTCTCTCTCTCTCTCTCTCTCTCCCCCTGTAGGTGATATAACTCATCTCCATGCTGTGCAGTCAAGTGTAACATCTTACGCTGCTGCTCCCTCTGATTATGATCTGCTGTTATATTGTGATGAAAAGAGCAATGCTTAGATTATATTTCAACTTGATGACATGCCGGGGGCTTACACAGTGGCTGTTTGGCGTTTTCCCCGTTGATTCCTCTTTTATCTCCGCAGAAACATGACTTTTTTTTTTCAGAAACGGGACCTCAGCATACGAGCCTGTACCGTATGCTGAGGTTTCTACATGACTCCCCCTCACAGAGCAGCTAATGAGTGTGAATAGAAGAAGTGTGATGGGACTGTAAGGACGGGGCGGTGTGGCCTGAGGGTGCTTCTAGAGGAAAGGTCACTCAACACTGTGATCCTTTTCCCATCATAAATAGGCTTCAAGAATGATGTGCGTTTATTGTCATCACTGCTTTTGGGGTTTCAACAATAGTATAGAAGGAAAGGTCGCAGTGTCAACCAATTTGACTTCTTCCTGTTTGGAGTGTGAACAAGCAAACAAAATGTAACGTCAAAACCGTGGTGACGGGGTGGACAGCCGAGTAGAAATAATAAACATCAGTTTTTGAAAACTGACAATAAAATCTCATATCATTTTTTTGGTTTTTTTATCTTTAAGAAATGTTTGATAATGATTATACAATAAGTTATTTATACAGCGCATTTCAGCATCAACGCAATTCAAAGCTCAACAGGCCTGCAATAGATCCTTCACAAAGATTATATTTTACAGGCTAATTTAAACATTTTAAGGGAGGTGTTGATTACCAGCCACGACAACAGCGCTGGTATCATTTTAACCTTATTAAAATGAGCAGCTTAACAGCTGAAATAAACCTGCTTACAGTCTGGTACAGAAAAAGGTTTTGGTCTCTAGCGATGCATCTTAGAATCGGGACATTTCCACATCAAGTATATTCTTCCCTCGAATTGTCTTTCTCTGCTTTTTACCCTCCTTTCATCATTCTTTTCTCATGTCTTAATTTGCACTCAGTGAATTTAAGATTTCCAAAAGGTCATTAACAAGAAACCGCAAAAATCTTGCAGCACTCTCTGAGCAAGCTTTGACCAATTTGCTCCCATCAATAGAGGACATTTCAACTTTTTGTCTCAAGCACTTATTTAAGCAGACACTCTGTTGCTACTTAATTGGGTATTAGTGCAACGGATCTTAAAACTCACGGTTCGGATTATATCACAGATTAGAGTCACGGATCGGAGTCACGGATCAGAGTCACGGATCGGATCACGGATCAGAGTCACGGATCGGGTCAGCACAAAATAAAAAGGGAGCAAATATAACTTTTAGAGATTTTTGCCGTCGTTTGATTATATATAATAACATTATCAGAGATCGGCGACTAGAAAAGCATGAATGCCGAAGTCCTGATCGCATATTTGACTGAATATTGGCGGATAACGATCGTCAGTAAAACTTTATTTCACACTGTGATGGTTAACGTTGAACTGTGTAATTAATCCGCGGTTCACATGTGTGCCGAACCGTGAGGGGGGGATCCGTACGGATCACGGATGAACAGTGGTCCGTTACACCACTATTGGGTATAAACTACACCTGACTAGGACTGGGATATTGCCTCTGCGATTGCCTGAATTCAAGTAAACATTTTTGAAAATGAGCTTTTGAATGAGTTCCTGCAGATCTGCTTGCGTGGCATTCAAACTGAAAATATATTCCTCCTGGAATATATTACACAGCCTGGACATTTTATACTAGGCACGGTTTCCTGAGTTTAACTCACCATATGAAATGGAGATTTGTTATGTCATATCTTCTTGCTCTTGTCTGTCAGGAGTGGAACGCAGCGTTGTCCTCTGCCGCTATAGGCGCTCTGCCTCAAGGTCCAATGAGTCGTGCATTCAAAGATGACCTGCACACAATTGTTGTGTTGAGCTTTTATTGGTACACTCGTGGCTTTTCGCGTGTCCAGCTTGAAGTAGCCTGGCCATTCATCTGTGACGTCGTATTTGACAAGTTTGTTTTGCTAACAAAGTGGTTATTGATGCATTCTCTGTAAAAAAAAAATAGACACCTTATCTTCTCTGTAAAAAAAAAATAGACACCTTATCGCAGAAGAGAAACCAAGAGGTTGAAGGTTCAGGGGCTGAAAGCAGAAGCCTACATGCGGCACCACTAATGAAAAAGCTTACATCATGTGTCTCGACTCAGCTAACAATCTCTTAACAATGAATGTCTGTTTTGTGTGATTGATTCAGTGATTTGCTGCTTGGACGAGCTGCCATGGAATTAATTCGTATTATTAAGTATGCCTGCCTAATCAAGAAACCGCAGTGTACTCTTATGCTTTTCTTGATTGAGCCAAAGGAGTGTGCGTCTGGAGATCAGAAAGGATTCAGAGCGGCCTCCGCACATGTCGGTGAAGGCAGTAAGGGTTTCAGAGCTCGGGGATAATTGGAGACTTTGTCCATGAAGGTGATCCTGACATGTATGTGACATCTTTTGAGGGGCTGCAGCAGCAGCAGCAGAGCCCTGAGCAGAGACGAATCACAGTGCTAATGTCAGCACTGCCAGCAGCACACAGCAAAGGGACTTGTTGTCTAAGCAACCAGTTGGCTACCAGAGTTTGACGAAAGCATCTCAGTAGAGCTGCACCTACTGATTTTTTTTCATAATTGATTAGTCTTCCACTTATTTTCTTGATTGTTTTATCTGTAAATGTCAAAGAACGATATCTTTAATGTCAAAAAATGTTTTAAGCCAAAGGTGACGTTTGTCTGACAAACATTCCACAACAAAGATATGTTCCAACCTGATCTCATGGGAAGGCGTATCAATAGAATGACATTTTTATGCGTTGACGTGAAACAGCCGCAGTTATTTTTAGGCAACAAAACCACTTAGTTTGGTTTAGAAAAAACATCATGGTTGGGATTAAAATAACTACGTAAACTAAGTAAATATAAACTATGTAACGTAAGTACAGAAATCACATAACAGACACAACAAACAGGTAGCAATTTCTGGTTCTGAAAGGTGACGCCAACGAGGAAGTGCCTTAAACCTGCACTCTCTCTAGTGTCCATCAGGGGGCGACTCCTCTGGTTGTATAGAAGTCTATGAGAAAATGACTCTACGTCTCTCTTGATTTATTACCTCAGTAAACATTGTAAACATGAGTTTATGGTCTCAATCTCTAGTTTCAAGTCTTCTTCAAGACAGCATGATGTTCATTTAGTAAATTATGGTTCATTTAGAGTCAATTAGACCATAAAGTATGCTTTAGGGCGGGGTTACCTGGTGATTGGCAGGGTGCTACCAGTGCTGTATATCCAGTCCAAATACTTCCATTCACTGGTTGCAAAAAACCAAGATGGCGACGGCCAAAATGCCAAACTCGAGGCTTCAAAACCAATGTCCACAAACCAATGGGTGACGTCACGATGACTACATTATTCTCATATACAGTCTATGGTCACAAACATCACTAATGTAATTTTAAAATAACTCAGCAACACTTCCTGTCCTGTGTTTGTTGACTAATTGATGAAACGACTATTCGTTGTAGCGCTACATCGAACCGACATGCATCATCGTGTCATGTCAGTGAAGACGTTTCTCTCTTGATGAGTTCAGAGATCTCTTTTTAACACACTGTAAAACGCTTTGAATCTCCTTCTGAAAAAAGTACCAGTATATTCAGTTAACATATTCATTTTAGTATTTATGTGGCCTTTAGCAGAAGTTCACCTAATGCATTAAATATTATAGCTTAAGAGGCTGTGAAAGCAGGGAACCTCATTATTCCTCATTCTATGTAGTTATTGTAAGTGCATCATACACTCAGAACATTAACAGCTCTTTGCCCGATTAAATATTTGATTTCCCAATGAGACGGACTGTCAGTATCAATAATAATGGGCAATAAGTTACTCTTTGCATTCAGCTGAGGGAAGACAATAAGCTTTTCACTCGTAACACACTTTTAATGAAAAAGAAGTCATGGAAATAGTACGGCTTCTTTAATGTGCAGTCTTCACCACGGACCGCCAAAGAGCTTTCATTGGCCATTCAAGCACGTCTCTACTGTATAATGAGTGCTTTATTCAGCAGTCCTTTTTAAATGTATGAGGTGACCTAATGTGCGCCTCACATGTGCTCTTGAGCTCAAAGATTCATCACATGATGCACAGTCCTGCCGCTGCTCCTCATATCCGATGCATTCTCTTGACCAGAGGTCTCCTCCCCGCTGCCCAGAGTCTCACGTTGTTACAGAAAAAGATTTTACACAACGGAAACGTTTGAAGTATTCAAGCATTCCACTAATCCTGAACACAATAGGCCTAGAAGTAATCGTTTGTTAAAGTTGAAATTGTTCCACTTGTTTACAGTTCTAATCTGATTCCGATACTTGAATTTGGATATCTGTCGATACCCATATGATTCCGATATCAGGGCTCTTTTTGCATACAATTTTTATTGCGTTGCACTTCTCTATACCCAGAAACATAGAGTGCAAATTGCCATAGCAACTCCTTTAATGTTTTAGAAAAACTTGAAGAAACCAAGTGCCCAGCAATTATCAGCTATTAGTAGAACTCGAAGCACGAGTTCAAAAGTGATTTCAATGACAAATTGACAACTCCTTCACAAGGTTTTCAGAGGGAATATTTGAAATAAAAGTGCAGAAATCTGCTTTGTTACAAAATAGTGTGGTGTGACCAGAGGGTCTTATACACACACACATTCAGTTTGATCAAGTAATAAAAGTCGAGGCCGGAGGTCTTTTTGGGTTGGCCGTTTGATTGGAATAGTAGTGTATATATACGACAAATAAATTATTAATACGAGCACCGCGAGTGACTCTCACCGTCTGTTTAAAGAGCCGGAAGACCGTCATTGTGGTAAAACAAACAGGCCGGCCATGTTTGCTCTGTTGAAAGCCGGAGGATAAAATATACAAACGATAGTAATTGTGTTGTTTTATCGATTTTTATTTCCTGTTCTGTGCTTGGACCCACCACTGTAACTTCCTGCTATTTCACAGTGAAATGGAATAGTTGAGCAGTGTACAGTTACAAGAAAGATTTCAATGAATGTCAAAGTTTCCCATGAATAAATTAGACTTCAGCCACATTGTTTTGGAAATGAAAACGTTTTTTGCCCAAAGGCGGTTTTCAATGACTGGTCGCCTAAAATCTCATTTGATTGGATTATTTTTTGTAAATGTCATCAAACATTTTAAACCGTAACGGAAGTTAAAGTCTCTCAGTTTCCATTTGACTGGTACTTTAATTGCTGAGACACAAGGGTTCTGTGGTTTGGAGTTAAACTGGGAATTTGATCCCATCTAAACCTAAATGGTTTGGTCATGTGACCAGTTGTGTTGGTTTTTCAGTTGCAGTTTTTTTTCAGAGCAGTGTCAATTTCAGATTTGAATAAACAATCACACTGATGAGTAAAATTGCATTAGTAGTTGAAGGAATAATGGCCAAACTTCTGAAAGCGACTGTATTTTCCTGTGCAGCTCTGACTGTAGAGAGATCTTAAGTGATTGGGGAGATCATCTGAGGCCATACAAGCACAACCTGATTGTGAGTTTATAGCTATTGGAAAAAACTCCTCTGAAATTGGAAAGCTGGCTATCACCAGGAGCTTTGGGGACATTAAGTCTTTGCCAAACAGTCAAGTTTGCAGAGCGTGTTCATGTTTGTGTGAGGAGAAATCTTTTTGGAGAGCAATATTCTTTCATCCTCTACCCTAGGTGCTCATAATACAAACAGAATCTATTTCCATGAAAATAGAAACTGAAATGTGAACCTGAGTTGTTACTCAGGAAAAAACTCTGTCAGTCATCATTAATTTCTTCACTGCAGAGTCTTGTCTTGTTGAAGTTATAATGGTAATACTGCTGAATAAATCCTTTGCTTGTATTGTCTGCAAGTAAGAATTTAGAAGCACGAGTGCAGATTTATCATGTTGACTCTTTGCTCTCAGTGGTATTTCTTGCTGGCAGTTACAGCTTTCCACAGCAGCCAGGCTCCGTCTAGAAATCTGGAGGTTAGGGATAGACCATTAATTCAATGAATTTGCTTAATTAGCCTACTGCCTCGTGCCAAAACCTTAATAAAATGCCCTGGGACTTATAGTCAGAGGTTGCAAATAACTTTCCCATGCAGCCTCGCTCTGCTTTAAAGCAGGTCCTTGTTTTTTTTGTATTCTTTACAGCAGGGTATATTGAGCTGTTGCCCGGGTTTGTCTCATTTCGAGAAGGATCAGTGTTAGGGCAGTTTGACTGATGCTCTCATTAAAGGAAGCGGTTATGTCAGGCTGATTCCATATTCAATACCAACTGTTGTTGGACTCAAATTCTCCCGCATCTTACTATAAAACCTTGATTAGGGATGCACAGGATAACCATCAGGTCTGATACTTTGCTTATGTACGCATAGACTACACATAAGAAGTGGACGTAGTCATCGTGAAGTCACCCGTTGGTTTGTAGACTGACGTTTTGAAGCCTCGAGTTTGACGATTTCGCCGTCGCCATCTTGGATTACGGCCGTCGCCATGTTGTTGTTTTTTTTGCATCTAATGAACGGAAGTTACCATATTTGAAATGTGGAGGAGTGACGTAGTAATGCCTTATAAGTCTCAGGGCAGCAGCGACCTGTCAATCACAGTAGTCCCGCCCTAAAGCATACCCTGCTTTATGGTCTGTTTGACTCTAAATGGACCATAATTTACTAAATGAACATCATGCTGTATTGAAGAAGACTTGAAACTAGAGATTGAGACCATAAACTCATGTTTATAATGTTCACTGTTGTGAACTTTTTGATAGTACAGTTAAAATAGTATTATTAAGGACTCATATTGGTACTCGGTATTGGCAAGTACTCAAATTGAAGCACTCGCACTGGTCTGAAAAACCGTGGTTTTGCTGCATCCCTAACCTTGATCCAGTATCTGGCTATGCAGACTGACGATAGTAAACATCACATTTCCTGTGGATATTGTACCTCCTGGTATCACTTCTCACCTTCTGTGTGTTTCTGAAAAGCAGAGCACTTAACTTCAACCTTGAAAGCACCGACTGCCAGCCTGACATGAAGAGGTGTGTTTTATTTGAGAGAAGAAAAAAAAGGTTTCAGGGACATAGTAGACACCCAGTTACGAGTTACTCCAGAGGCGAGCGCTCTCTAATGGTTACTCCAGAGGCGAGCGCTCTCTAATGACCTCCAAAAAATACGGATTACATTGAACAAAATGGGAAAAAACATTTTGAAGTATTTATTTACTTGATCTGATGCATCGTGGTGGAGTTTTCTAAAATGACTAATCCATTAAGTAAGAGATCATTCAATGTCTTGTGATATGTTATATTTCTTACAACGAAAAGACCAACAATAACTCCAGTGTTTTCCCTATGATAACACAGGCCTGGTGGGCCGCCATTACAAATAGTCAGCCGGCTGTTTGGCAATAAAGTTGTTATTGCCAAATATCACGCCATATATATATATATATATATATATATATATATATATATATATATATATATATATATATATATATACACACTCCAGTGTTTCCTCTGTACAAGCACGAGGCAAGTGTCTGTGGTTAGTTCACACGTCCGTGGCGACAGCAGGACTGTCGAGTGTCGGCACCGGTTACGAACTGGCTCGGCAGTTCACGACGTGGTGATGCCGTTTGGCCCTCGTTGTTCTCTGTGAAGTTTGCTGGAAGCGATGAGCCCAGCGGGTTTTACTCTCGTCAAAAAGGCCATGCAACCGCTCGTATAACTTGGTAGGCAATTTGGCCTTGTGTGCTCTGGCATGCCGTTAACACACCACTCATAATTTTGTTTTAATGGAAACTCTACTCCTGACATTTTGCTCCTGGTGTTCTTCACCACGGAGGACGGAAATTTACGGGCGTTACAGGCAAACCAGCTATAAAACTGACATGTTTTCTTTTTGATTAAGTGCTGTGGGGTCTAGCTAATTTATGCCAACGTGAGGAGTTATCTCAAAAAGTGACTGGTAAAAAGAAACTTAAATATTTAAAGAAATGTTAATAAAGAAACTTTAAAGTGTTACTTTTGAGACTGGAATTTGGTGTGCAGTAATGGTGTAAGCGCACCCTGGTCCCCAACAAAGTCACTCTTTTGCTCCTTGAGGAATGTTTGCTAGCTAAAGTAGCCAGCTGTTTGAGTAAATTATTCAGCCTTTCTTTCTAAAAGACCCTGCCAGATGCCTTGTTTTGTGTTCTCAATTTGTAATAGGACACACACTCACTCCCGTAGTCCCAATAAGTAAATGGAGCTCAGGTACAAAGCAGACTTCCCTGTGACCTTGAATCGCCTATTTCTACTCTTATATATCTATTTACAATTATCAACCAGTTGTAATGAAGCTCAGTATTGAGGATTAAGGGATGACCGTCGGATCAAGTCAAGATATTTCTTTGTGATTAACTTCCAGAGCACGAAAACTGAAGTGATTTTCTTTTTTTCCTCAAGCCAGAAATCACAGCACCTGAGATTCCCAGTGAAGCAATTTTTGAGTCACTGGTAGATGAACAACCTTGTCAAACCCCTGCAGCTCTATTATAGTCATAAGGCAGAAATTGCAGTGTTTTTTTTTAAAACCGCAATCTAGTGCTGCCTTCCTGTAGTTGTCTCAAATACCACCATTTTCTTCCACACAGCATTTGTCTGTGGAACCATAACTTTCATCTTAAATGCCGCTCCGTGACTCTGAAAACTCAGGGGACCTTTTGTACCACCGTCTCTTTGATGGCTGAGGTTCTGCAGCACGGCAACCCAGAATGCATTGTAATGACTTATTGTTTCCTTTACACAATACACAACAGAATGTCAAAGTGATATGTAGCACACTCACAGGATTTCCACATAAAGAAAAAAAACAAAACTAATTTGAAATGTATTATTCTCATTTGAATGTGTGAGTTGTATAATTTCTTATCATTGTCAATTATGAGGCCTGCTTCAGGGCAACTTGTTTCCATTTTAAAATCCTCGGCTCCCTCTTGCACCCTGCTCTGCTGCTCTGAAATTGGCCACTCGCATTTCCGAATTGTGCTACATATTACCATGTGCCAAGGGGAAGTGAAGGATGGCCTGTTGAAACAGCATATGGGTGGGTCTGACGGAGACGAGACGAGCGAACCTGAAAACCCAATAACACCATTTTACTCCTTTTGGCAGATCTATATTTGTATAACCTAATAATCCATGTGTGAAGACACTATAGCCGAGTGGCTCAGTTTAACAGGCCTCACAGCAGGTATATTGGTCAGATGCTTGCAGGCTGCTAATGATTAATGAATTCCATCACTGTCATACCGGGACTATGGTCTGTCAGCCTGTTCATCTCGCTGCAGAATTAGCTTAAAATATGCTCGAAGGTTGCATGCAGAAATAACAAAGCAAAGGAAAGAAATGCTTGATGTTGTTGAATTGAAGAACAACGCGCATCACTAATTACTGGGATAAAAATACATTGAAGCTGTGTCTCTCCAATTTTTAGCATCAGTGCTTTGATTAAACTACTGCTGAATTTGAATTACATTTTTTACTATTAATGTGCCCCATTAGGGAATGCAAATCTGATTCAGTATAGGTCATGCTCGTAATTATCCAAGTCATATAAACATTTACTTGTTGTCGTTCGTCCTGTTCATACTGACGATGAAGTGGTCCCTTACCAAATCGTAAGAGATGGGGACCACGTCGCGTTCCGTACAAAAATGCGTTCCAAAGTTGATTTGAAGGCAGTGTGAGGCTTCAGCAGACTGCGTTATTCAAACCAAATGGGAATCTTCCAGATGTAGACTTACTAAAACATTACGTCGCTCTGACACTATCCCTCCGCTGTAGCTCAGCTCTAGGACACCATCTGGGGAAACAGAGGAAAGGCCATATTGAAATCCACTTGATTTTACTCTGAATGCTTAAGCTTCATACTAACCTCACATAAACTTCAGGATACATGTTTGCACAGGGTTTTTTGTATTGGGAAGGAACAAGTACTGCATGGCAAACCTGTTTTAATGCTCAAGTTGAGCACCTGTCTATTGTTGAACCATGAAAAGTGCGACTCTATTGTGTACTCACTATAAAAGGTTTACAACAATCCATATTCAGTTCTTTTATGCACTTATACAAAAGTATAGTGGTAACCTTTGGATACATAGGGACAGATTAAGTAGGCAGATATCAAGTCTGCTCGGAAGTTTAATGTAACATTGGTGCTACTGCTACTAACTCTCAATAAAACACCACCAGATTCTTCAGCTTAGTGTAAAAACATCCATGAAAGCCACTCCACCACCTGTTACCGCTGGTTCACAAACCCACCAGGTACTGGGTAAAACACAATACATCATTGTGATCATTAATCCAAAGTGTCTCACAATAGACCTACAACTGATTGTCCGTGCAAGTGTTTCCTGTCAAATGTGTGCTTTAAAATGTCATGAAAGTGAAAAAGAATATATTTTTGCCAGTGTGCCTGAAAAAAACCTATAGTCCTGTAAACCCTTTTGTTACATTGATAAAAACACATGGTTAGTTCAGTCTCAGTGAGCAACCCCTGATAGATTTAAAACTGTGTTTGGAAATCTGAAACGCTGTAAAGTATCCGTGCCCTACAGAAATGTCAGACACGGTTCGAAGGCCACCGTCATACTGTGGTTGAATGTTAATTAGGTGGTGATCTGATGCGTTTTAGATTTGTCCTTGGATAGCAAGAAATACTCACTGCGCACACTGCTAAACACAAAAACACACATCAGTGATCAAACCCCGATATGTCAGATCGTTTTCCTCAGATTCGTTTTTTTCTTCTTTTTACATTTTTTCCGGTTGATTGTTATCTGATGTGTTTTCTGAAGCCCATTTATTCATTCCTTTAAAATAAGTGCGGCTCCAGTGTACATCATGCTCTCGAACCCTGGTACCGTCAGTGTCCGCTCTGACCACTGAAACATTGGGAGATGCACCGATGGCAATTTTCTTGGCTCATTTAGATTTTTGAAGTATCTTAACTGCTGATCTATGACTTTTCTGATTCCGATTTTCTTTCTAAGAAAAAATAATTGACAGCCAGGCTCAAGACTAATGTTTTTCACCGCTGTATACATGTTGCCAACCGTCCTGAAGTCAGTGTAGACCGTCATGAATTCTAAATGGTATCTTTTACTTTGTTATTGTCATTTATAATAGTGATTAGCTTAAAAACACATACTTCAAGTAACATATATATAGTTATATTTTTGTTTAAAACCTTTTATATTTCAATTTATTAAAGCTTCTCGTCAAAAACTAGTGTACAGGACTACATTTGAAGACATCGAGACAGTATTGAAATTTAATTTCACTCATTTCTCAGTTTTACTGAATAGAGCTTGAACGCATCATAATGTAACTCTGTGTGTCAGCTGTGTTTCAAATATGTAAATGTTTAGTAAGAATAAAAGATCGTAAACATGTCTCTCAATGCAACCTGTGTGATCATTTAATAAAAAGGTTTGTTGATGTTCAATGATTAAAGTAAAAAATAAAAGACTTTGCTTCATGATGAATCAACAGCCAGTAGCAGGATACACATGAACAAAGACTGTAGTGGACTCTGTGGTGCTTAAAGTAGTCCTGCACTCAGGAACAAGATTGGTCTTGTCAAATTAGTTTGTTTTTGTTGTTGCAAGGAGCAATTAACTTAAACTGCTTTGCCAAAATGTATGTCCGTAAATAGATGCACATCTCAGCCGCCAACCGTAAAGCATCGAAATCGTACTGCTTTGCCAAAATATTGTGCTTCAACCAGAGAAAAGTGTGAGAGGGAAGTAACCAGATATGGTCGTTCCCTTGTCATGACAGATTAGTCCACCCACAACCCAACCTCCTCAAACACCCACTCGCTCGGTGCTGCGCTCAGATCTCATTTTTATCCCCTGGGTGGTTTTTTTTTATATCCAGTGGATTTGTGCGATGGGAATATTTAGCTTTTAAGCAAACATGCAGCTGTGCTAAAACCTGAACCCGACAACTACATTTAAGAATATTCAGTCTTCCTGAAAATGTATAATTTGACCAGGTCAAAGCTGTTTTGGCATGTCTTTTGTTTCCTCCGCCAACAAAGAAGAGGGTTACAGTTTCAGCTCTGCGTTCGAAGCAAACACATTTGGAGGAAATTGGAGGTCAGCCAGAGCTGCATTCAAAAGCTGATGGCAAAGTCCCAAATTATATTATCTACACTCTAATGTACACCCGATTTTAAATGCACACGGTGCTTAGGTGAGGATAAGTAACAACACATTTCAGTTGAGAATATAATTAAGTGTGTTGATTTTATACAAGGTAGAAATGTCTGTATGTAAAAAGACTTGAAATGCTTTGATCTATTCATTGATAATCAATAAAAAAAAAATATTTTTTTCTTTTACAAGTTGTACATAATGTATGCCTAAACCTATGGCCCACTGATGGAAGTGCTTGCGTTTGCAGTATTACAAACTGTGTCCCTGTCTCTATAGTCCTGGGAAAATCACAAGCGGTTCACAGTTAGAAAGCATAGACTGTAGCCACCGTGATGTCACTCATTGGTTTGTGGACTATAGTTTTGAAGCCTCGAGTTCAGCTTTTTGGCCGTCGCCATCTTGGTTCTTTGCAACCAGAAGTGACACGAAAGGGTGGAGCTAAGTACAACCGAATGCTGAATAAGATATTTTTTGGCGAGCAAAATGGTTACAATTAACTTTCATGAAGTGAAAACACAATGTGAAAGGGTTAAAGCTGTAAGACGAAAACACGGAAAACTCAGACCTGACAACACCTCGTCAGCGACCTGTCAATCACTGTGTAGCCCCGCCCTAAAGCATACCCTGCTTTATGGTCTGTCTGACTCTAAAAGGACCATAATTTACTAAATGAACATCATGCTGTATTGAAGAAGACTTGACACTAGAGATTGAGACCATAAACTCATGTTTACAATGTTTACTGAGGTAATAAATCAAGAGAGAAGTAGAGTCATTTTCTCATAGACTTCTATACAACCAGAGGAGTCGCCCCCTGATGGCCACTACAAAGAATGCAAGTTATGTCGCCTGTTGGGAAGTGAGATCCAAAATCACACCTGCAATTACTGCCATAGGTGCCGCCAAAGAGATTAAAACAGATATCTTTGAGATTGTAACTTTAAGTTGGTCAGACATTTATTTTACCTGTTTTGACCCGCTTCTCTGAAAATTAATTCAAGCATACTCATTTTCACATCATAGAAGAATCCAGGCATCAGTCAATGCGACTCCGCTCCATCTCCCACTCCCATCAGATTGCCATGAACATGTTGATAAGCTGTACGGAGCTGTTAGCAGGCAACTCTGCTGCACAGTGTGGTCGAACTAACTGCACCGTCTTACATTATCTACACATCCACTTACTCTGTCAAGTGAAATAGGTGTCTATTTATGGAAGCAACAGAACCCTTGCTGAGTGTAATGAAACGCCACTTTTTTTCAGTCGGCCCTTTAGAAACTGTAACACGACAAAAAACGGTCAGAAAGAGCTGCGACTGTGACGATTCTCTTGTGGTCGGTACATATCATCAATATTCCATTCCTTATGGTGATGCTTCCCAAAAATCTCATGAATGCTTTCGTGTCTCAAAGGAACTTCAAATTACTGTCATCATTTTACTTTGTTGTGTGACCTAATTCTGTCACAAACATTCCACCATAGACAGAGAGTTATAGATAGTAATGACAGTCACTTTAAAAGCGGTTGAAAAACAAAAGCTTTTTTCCTTGAAGATGACGCATACTCTGCTTATTTCTGAGTATGTATGATGAAAGAAATTTCAGAAATGTGAATATAAAAAAACTAGTATGTGTAGATAAATCCCATAACTGCAACTAAGAACAATTCAAGATGGATTGGTGTCCGAGGTGGTTAGAGAGGCAAATATCTCTCCATTCTTTACTTCACACGGTTGTAACTTCAGCAAGTGGCGTGTGGAAGTGACACTTCTCCAGCCATGCCCTTGTAATAATGGCAAGTGATAATCAAACTGAAATCATGTAAAGACTAGAAAGCATTTGCATGACTAATTTCAATATAACAGGGAGAGTGTGTGCAGTGGTTTACAGACGGAGTAAGGTGCAGTTGTGTGTGGCGTTCATCTCGTTCCTGAGCAGTTGGTGAGAGCCCAACAAATCTTTTGTCTCCCTTGTAGTCATCTCCACATGTGTGTTTGTTAGTGGTTGTTTGTTAGCCAGCTAGCTGAACTTTTATCCAGAAGAATTAGGCACGAAATCACTTGCGTTTTTTTTCGACATCTTCAGTTGTTGGCAAATAGTTTTCCAGTCCTCCGTGTTTGGACCCATTGGGAGCAGTTTGGGGTTCAGGGTCTTTGACGAACTGTCCAACCTTGTGCTTACAGGATGACCCGCTCTGAGTCAACATAAAAAATAGATTAAAAAAATGGATTCGTCATCTGACTAATGGAGACATGCGGCTAGGTGTAAATCAAATATAGAGAGGGCAATTATTTTTTGTTATATGTCTTCACATCCCGACAACAATCAGTAAATCAAATGCTCTGACAAAAAATGAAAGAAAAAAAAATCGATGGACCGGAATAAGCCCGTCCAATCATTTCATTCAGTCCAAATAAAATTATTGGACGACCTACCTGCCTGTCTACCTGCACGCACTCTACTCGTGCACACATTGCACGTCACCGGAGTTCTCCACAAGCTGCTGGCTTGACAGCTTCATGTTCATAATGATCATTTGGGGGGCTGGCTGTGAAGGGAGGCCTGAAGTGTTGACAACTTTCTCGCTAGATTTGGTGCCTTTTGGAGCTGCTGCTGCCAGCTGCTTCCATTGGAAAAGAGTTTTCAACACTGGTCTGGTTTTTTTGCATGGATCATTTTGAAAAACTAGCTTACTCTCGCTAGTTTCTCAAATGTTACCGACCCAAGCTTTGAGTCTTACACAGATTTCATCTGGATTTCAAACAAATTGATGGATGGATTTCTTTGTTAATATCCAGCACATTCTCACACCGATGTGTCAAATACCACAACTCTGTCAGTGGCTTTAATTAGCTTCAAATTATTAAGCTGTCAACATACGCATAGTGTCTTTTAAAGAAAAACTTAGGTCTTCACAAAAAGTTCAGTCTAAGTTTGTTTGGCCCACCCATCCTGTGTGGACTATCTCGCTCATCATACTATGTGAGTTGCTCCTGTAATGCAGCGGGTGGTGCATTAAATATGCGTTGTTGTCAGACGCAGAGGAGCCCTGACTAAGCTGTATAATGTGATACGTTGGGAGTAGGAACGGGTTGTAATATCAGTATCGTATTTCACACACTCTTGCATTCTTATAATATTTTCATGTTAACTTTTAAATCTTCCAGTTAGCCGCTACAAGCTCGTAGATTGTCATGCCTGCATTTCTCGTGATTGGGGTCGCTGACGATAACCTGAATGTACCTCTTTCTTTGTATCTGGAGAGGCCGGGGGGGGGGGGGGGGATATTCTGGTCAAACAGACGTCATGTAGGAGTTCATTGTATAAGACCTCGCTGGCCCGATACTGAGACTTATGGTCTCCTATTTCTGTATAGCTCGAACCCCATGACGGGATGGAGCCTACTTTTTATGTGGGACTTTACATGTGCTGTTTCTGTTTAAACTGGGTGTTTTCTGTGCATCAAGGCAGATGCAGGGTGATCCTTTGTTTATGTTATGCCTGTGCCAATATATTGCCTTGAAAATTGAATCAACTTATGACCTGTTGACTGATTCCTTCTTCATCTGATGAGCATCAATTACTTCCTCGTAGAGATCTAATTGATCAAAATATGAGCTTTTGAACGCAGTCAATGCAGCTTTTAGCAGTCTTTTTAGGCTCTATATCACCAATGCACTCTTTCAAATTGATTTTAAATTGTTGACAGTGCATAATAACCCCCAGATGTAGCTCCCATCTCACCTGTCAAAGAGAAAATATGAAGTCCTTGGGTGTGTATATTTCTCCTGCTTCATTATTTACTGGTGAAGTGCCTTTTACTTTTCTCCCCTTTGGTTATTTCTGTGCTGTGTTATAAATCATAATCCCCTCTCCTAAAAGCCATGGTGAAAACAGTCAACATTTGTCTTTCACATAACTGCAGCCCTTCTTGGGGGTTCTAACACATTTGTCAACAAATTGGTTTTTGCAGCCCTAAAGCTCTACATCATGTTGGTCCAAATGGATTCAAAATGTTATGACTAAAATTTAAAACCAATTAATCAAACTTGGAATATTCAATAGATGTAGCTGACAGCTTTTTATTTTTCATTTTAAAATGATTTGCTGTTTGGCCTCAACAAGCCGTGGCTCAGCTCCAGTTTGTGTGTATTTCTGCTTGGCAATAAGTTGCTTATTTTTGATAAGGAATAAACGCGCTTCATTCATCCATATCAGCCTCTTTCTTCTCAGCTTCTCAAAGCCGGTTTCCTTACAGAACCGATTATAAAGTTTCAGTGATTACTTGGCTCAGTAATGTCTGGCTGCTTGTCTCTTCACGAGCCCAGACTGCAGCTGTAATTCTATAAAGTGTGGCCTGCAAGTTTCTCTCGTTCAAAACTGAGGTATGAATAAAATCCCATCCTTTTAAACATTCCTCCAGCTCCTGCACTGGAGAACCAGTAGCAGTCAAGTTTCTAGTGCAGCTGCAATGAGGCGTGGAAATGAAATGGAAATCTTCATCAATCAACATAGGTGGCCAGTTATGGTGTCAGTGCATTAGGAATAAAGAAAATGGGTTGCTTTATAGTGTTCAACAGTCATACACGGAAAATTCCATCAAAGACGAAAGAGTGAGGGATTTTTCTCTAGTTTCAAGAAGGCAAAACGTGTCCTGAAATAAAAGAGTTGTGTTGCTGGGTCTTGCTGTTGTCAATCATGTTGCCTTTTGCCTTCATGCTTTTTACGGGTGTTATAGTTACTATTATCGCCATTTTGGGGTGGCCACTTTCTCCAAACCCCTTTTATTGCCAGTTTTATGCTGCCAGTCTTAACCAGCCCCCGACCGGTAGGAGCTGCTAGTGATAACGTGCATTTGTACTGAATTGAGAATCGAATTCGAATCGGAAATCGTTTAAAATCAAGAATCGTTTTTTTTAATTGAATCATGACCCCATGAATCAAAATGTATTTGTGAATACTGAGATTCACATTCCTAGACCTGAGACACAGTTATTCCTTTCCTTTTTAATCACACAAACATTGACATGTATTGTCGAAAAAATAGACTTGATAGCTTCATGTCGTGGTCACGCCCATGAGACGGAGCTGAGACGGAGTTGAGACGCACGCCTCCACAGAGACGGTGCAGACATCTGTGTAGATTAAAATTAGAGAGAAAGTGAGAGTGTGAAACGTGCGAGTGATAAAACCCGTCTGACACACTTGTGGTCTAGGCGGGGGGTTAAATGTGGGTTGTATTCATCACTCGCACAATTCAGCAGCGGCCCTCACAGAGACACCTGGCGGAGATCAGCGCTCTACTGAGTGCACCTTTCTAGTTTGAGCTGGATTTAGTCTCTGCCTCGTGTGTTTGGTTATTGCATTTCCTGTGTTTTATTTCTATTTAAACTGTAGCTGGTGTGCCGTCTTGGCCAGGTCTCCTTCAGAAAGAGATTACTATCTCAAGGGACTTCCTGGTTGAGTAAAAGAATAGAAAGAAAGAAAAGAAAAAGCCTAAATTGATCCTTATGGCTTTGTTAGCCTAATTAAGATTACAGAGATAAAAAGCATTCTATTTGGCAGTCAGTACAAAGTGTTTTTACTCCATTTCTTTATTCAATTTCACGACAGTCTTTAGCATTTTAGCACTTGTATCAATGTTTTTTTCCAAGTGAATGGATCGGACACATCCAGTCGGTTGTATGTTTGGTATTTCGACAGGATATGACTTCTGCTTACTCTAACATCACCTATTACTCTGTCTTGCAGTGTCACATGGTGTTTATGTTTATTTCATGTAATAAAAAACATGTTTTATTTTTTACGAACCCTTCCACAAGCAAACAAATTACTCTCTGATGCACTTGCAATTTTGATCAGACTGACAAAACCAAACCCGGCCTCTTTCAAGTTTTCAGTACAATGTTGTGGCCCCTGGTGTCGAGCTGTCAGTTGAATACGTTTCTGTAGCGAGCATCTGATGTCCCTACGACCAACCGTTTTGCAGCACATCACAGCTGGTAACACAACTTAGAAATTGCTGAAGCTAACCCGCTTATCGCGCTTAGTAAGACATGTTTTGTGTGAAGCTCAAAGGACAGCTGAGGCTTACAATATGCAGCTTCGACTGATGAAAACTGAACCAGGTGTGGCAAAAGTAATATGATACCGTGGTCTAACGTGATCTCACTTTTTACACAACATTTTGCTTTACGGTGTACAAATACATAGATCCCAGGGAATTTGGACAAGCGTATGAGGGGGTCTAACATTACCACCAGGTCCTGAATGCCCTGTGTGACATTTTATGACCACATTGGCAAGTACCACCCTTAAAAGACTGCAGTGAGATGAGGATTTAAGAGGTTTTCAGTGTGTGCTTCACTTTGTGCCTCTTAAGTAAAGAGCACTGTGGACTTTCCTTCACTTCACCTTCACTTTCAGCACAGTAGATCACCTCTCAAAAATGTGTCTTCACATTCATTTTTTAGAGTAGATTAGCATAAAAAAAAGCACCCCGTAGTATAAAATGTTATTTATTTTAATAGAATTTCCATCTGCCCATCCCATTTAAACAAGTACTTTAAGAGTTAATGAACACATTATCCTCAGAGCAGACCTTGACTGTGAAATTAATTGGACAACATAACATCCCTATGGCATAAAACTCCATTTAACGCATAAATATTGGGTAGTGCTCAGCTGAAAAGCTGGAAAATGGGTTACTTAAGGCAAAAAATGATTAATGTCAGCATTTTTTAGAAGCACCGGTGACAATATAACCTCAGGACTTGGACAGAGTGCTCAGACTTATTGAGCTGCCAAATGGGTAAACAAATTATTTTTGTTACACTTGATGACAAATTGTTAATCTCATGACTTTTAGGAGCACTCTGAAACGCTGTAACACTCTCTTTTGGTTTAGCCACGTCAAAAACACCAACTTAATCTTAATCTGCTCTTTAGATTGTACTATGTTCAAAACTCACAGCCATTAAAAGCGTCACTATTGTGCCATAGCATAATGTACAAGGAAAGAATAGAATACAGAAAAATATGTATAGCTGAACATGTTAATACATTTAATGACAAACTTCCTTTGTTGGCAGAAAGGAGCACATACTGTAGGACTGGCCTTTTTTTTTTCTTTCACTCAGTGTGTTAACATGCACAGATTTTCAATTTGACTGTTACCAGATTATGAAATACTCCAGTTATTAAAAGTGATGTATAGTAAAGTTGAAGCCCAGTTGACAAAGTTGCTTATCTATGACAAGTAATGGAGATACGGGCTACTCTGCTGATTTTATTCTGCTCCAACTGGTTCTTAATAAAAACAAATGAAAAAATCAATTTCAGAGAATCAAAATCCCAAAATATGTTTTTTCAAAACATGGAATTTTCTTATAATAATACAACTTCTTTCTCTAAATGTTAAGATCTTTTCCACAAAACTATTACTTAAGTCTTATAATACCGTTACTCTCCTCTCTCAACATTTTAAGTATATGTTTGTAATTTAATAACTTCTTTCTGGAAACTACATCTTTATTTTCTTAAAATATGACTATATTCACTATCCTTTTTTCATTGATCTAATACCACCCCTAATGCTTGTGTCGTACCCGTCAATTACTTGATGGGACAATATAAAATGGAGAAATGACTTTTAACTGTTCAACAAGCATTTCAAGCAACAGCAGCTGGGTTATTGTGCTTTGTACATCAATCAAAGCAAAAGACGGCATCAAAATCCCAACAACAACATATTTCTCTTAAGTTGTGCTAATAGAAAGATTGTACCTGCAGACTGATCTCCACATCTTTCCAGACAGTATCCCGCCTATCATGTTTATTTCTGGAAATCCAGCAGCTGTGATCCATGTGCTTTATTTTAACCTTTACCTTAACTTGGTTAAACACAGTAATCTGGTTGTTGAGTGCATGTTAACATACTGATTGAGTATTGCCAATACAAATTTACAGAAATTTGAATATTTAAATTCAACATTTGCTTTTAAAGATTCAGTCCCCGAAGTAAAAAAAAAAAAAAAAAAAGAAGTCGAGGGTATAGTGTCAAAATGCGTTTGCTGCTGTGCAATTTCTATCGCTCATAAACCGAGTACATATTTGAAGCGAAAATAGTATGCATCCCGACTGCAGTTTGTACGATTACATGGCCTCCATTCGAAGTTCACATGATTTTCATGTTGAATTGTATGGGTGCCTCAGTTGGACTGGCCTCCTCTGGTTCCTCTTTACGGGGCACATATTCAACCTCTATACTTGACTTTGTATTGTGTTTCCCTCGACTCCAGAGGAACAATATTACAAGACAGAAGAGGACCACTCCGAGGAAAGAGATAAATCCCATGGTGGTTGCGATGATGAGGGTCTTTACATCAAACGGGAATGGAACTGAGGCCCGGGTCACATTTGCACCTTCCTCGCTGGGCTGGTTTGAAATGAAGGCAAACGTCTTGTTTGGCTGGTGTGGCCAATTGGGGGAGTAGCTATGCACAAAAAGGTGAGCAGCTTTGGTGTCGTTGCCCGCTGCATTGCTTGCAATGCACAGGTAGGTGCCGTTGTCTTGGATTTGGGCGTAACGCACCTCCAATGTGCCTTCAGTAGACACCGAAAGTCTTGAACCCGCAGTTTTCGTTGTGATGTAGTCCTTCTTAGGGGAAAGCCACATTATCACAGGGACCGGATCACCCTCAGCTTGGCAAGTGAAATGAACCGTAGTTCCTTCATCTACATGGCTCTCTTGGACCTTGTAATCCATGATCTTGGATTTCTGGCAGATGAAATAGTCAGAAGGGAGAATATCTGGGAAGTCCTTGAACTCTTTTCCTTGAACAACCTCTGGTGAAGCGCACATGGGCTGTTGTCTGTTAAAATTGAGCCTCCACCGCCGGCGGAAGACCCAGAGCAAGCGACAGTCGCAGGCCAACGGGTTTTCATACAACGCCAGAGTTTCCAGGTTCCCCACTGAGTGGAAGACAGACTCCTCTATGGTGCTCAGGCTATTGCTGGATACATTGAGTACACGGAGGTGGTTGAGTCCTCGGAAAGAGTAGGGCTCAATGGCAGCTAATCTCCCACCAGCCAAATGAAAAGCCTGAAGCTTCTGGAGATTGAACAGTTTGTTCCCTTCCACAGTATGAATGGGATTGAAAGACAGATTCAAAAAGCGGAGATATCTGAGGTGACTGATGGCTTGGTAGGGGATGACGGTAAGATTACAGCTTGTGATGGACAGTGATGTGAGGTTGAGCCCAAACAAGCATTTTCCGGTCATGGTATCCAGGGCAGGCATTTGGGAAATCTCCAGCACTCTGAGCCGATACAGCCTCTTAAAGGAGTAATCCCTCATGACAGTGACGTTGAGATAGCGCAATCGAAGTGACAGCAGGTTATGCAGATGGCTCAGGGCATCAGTGGGCACTGAGGCCAGATTGCATCCCTCGATGTTGAGGCTTTCAAGGTTGCTGAGGCCATGAAATGATCGGGGGGAGATGAATACGAGGTCGTTGTCACCGACCTCCAGTGCCCTCAGGTTGTACAGCTCCTGGAACATATAGTCGAGGAGAATGACAATTTTGTTCTCGCTGATATCCAGCTGGGTGAGGTTGGTCAGGCCTGTGAACACCCCCAGCTGAATGAGCTTGAGGTGGTTGTTGCGCAAACCTAGAGTCCGAAGGTTCATAAGGTTGCCGAAAGCCCCAGGCTCAATGGATGAGATCGTGTTCTCGTTAAGCTGCAGCTCCTCCAGCTGAGGGTAATTAATGAACTCCTCGGTCCCCAGAGTTTTCAGGCGGTTCTTGCTCAGGTCCATCAGCTTTGTTTCGGTGGGTATGCCCTCGGGAAGAGCTGCCAGTCTCCGTCGGTGGCACACGACGGAGCGCTCCTGACCGTTGCAGTCGCATCGGGAGGGGCAACCGGTGGTGGATCCGGAAAGGACGGTGCCCAGCATGAGGATCAGGATGGGCTGCCAGCATGCCACCAAGTAGCTGTGCCCTCCTGCCTCCCCCAACACCATCCTACTGCTTACCTGTGGAGACATGGAGAAAGAGGAGTGGTGTTAAACAAATGGCAATGACAATATTGAACAATTCCGTGTCATCTCTTATTAACAGATGGAGAACATGCCATCTATGTCATTCGTTTCTAAGATTAGAAAATTGCACCAAATCAGGCTCCTATTCAGCCCACGATCCCGTTATGTTTTTTATTAAATGTGTGAATAACTATCGTGTGTCCTTGATTCTAACTGAACACACTCCTGACAGCTTTCAGGAAGCAAAAGCTAAATGGAAACCATGTCAGTGAATAGACTTTTACATATCTACCTGGATATGTCTGCCCAAATATATACAAATAACAAAGGATTGATTGTATTTTTTTGTCTAATAATTAATTTACTGAAATGCTTTCCTTACATTTCATAAAAGGTTTGATAAACATTGCTTTACAATTACAATTTTTGTGACAATGAACCATTGTCTGATACTAATGAGTCCTCCCATGTTACAGGCACCATTTAGTCTATTTTCTTAACATAACCTACAGTATGAGCTCAATACATTTCTTACATCAGAACTTTTACACCTTTAAGAGCCTATCAGCCTTTCCTTGCATAACATTTCACTATGGTGATTTTCCTCACAAGTAATGAAATCAGCCAATCAATGAAAGGACTTGGTCACACAATATAACCACCCTGCTGCGCGTCTGACTTCAGAGCATGCTGAACACAATTACTGCCAATATCAGTGACACATTGTCTCCGCTCACACAGACTGTTTTTTAATTAGCAGCAAAGAAAATGACGTGGTATATCTTTAAATGGCTCCCTGAATTATTTGCAAACTTAACACATCCTATGCCACTGCTGAGCTCCTGACCTTGCGGTGACAGAAAACAGAGATTGCTGCCAAGCGGTGATAAATGGAGAGAGGGCGATTGTCAGAGGACTTTAAACCCCTATTTGATTTTGACTCGGGGGAACTTTAACCTGCTAAAACCTTCAAGCTCTGCTTCTCCCATCAATCACGCGATTTCAGTCGAAGCTTTAACGGGTGGGACACACTCTGAGAGCAGCCTCATGCAAAGTAAGAGAAATCCGGCTGTGATTCGTTTCCATTTTGGCATTTTTATCTGAACAAAAACAGGTGAACACTGAAGCAAAACATTGGTGTGATGTGATAGACAAGTAGTATATTGCTTTACAACGGGGAACTAATTAAATTCCACATTATCGTGATATCATGAAAGAACAATCACTGATGTACAGAATTGTGTCTTTTAGATTTCAAAGAGGAACTTTCATTATGAGAGGATAATACAGTCTGTCAGAATATTTATCATGCGTGGGCGCTGAATAGGCACTGCGTATTCTGTCTGTAACTCACTCGCAAAAGTGCTTCGGTGGGAGCGCTTCAAATTATCGGTGTAGTGCCTTTTAGAAAGCTCTTTGGCTGTCTACCACGCTTTTGCAGCTTTAAAACATATATTAAACTTGATAGCGTAGCTTAGAACGATTCCGCTTTTATTGCACAAACACAAATTAAACATCACCCTCTGTGTGAATGGGAACCGTGGGACTGGAGCAGTTCGGATTGTGGTCTGAGTAGTTCCAATGGAAAACGGTAATTGCAGCTTCCGTTTTCACTTCCTCCAGAGCTATTCATTTCTGTTGGCTGTATATGTCAGACGCATCGGGGTGTCAGTCCAGTGTGTGTTGTGTGTGTGTGTGTGTGTGTGTGCTGTTTTTTGTACAATGCTCTATACACACAGACTGTCAGAATGAAAGCTTAAGTGTCCATCGGTGGTTCCTTGGTGAACTCCCACTCCAGTCTCGCACTAATTACATGAATTTGCAGATGGATGGCATGGACACTTGTGTAAAGGGATGGCGAAATATCTTCTCAGACAAGACAAGCGCACATTTACCTTTGATCCGTTGTGACGGATGCTAAACCTTTGAGTGAAATGGAAAAATTATACTAAAAGCAGAAAATGGGTGACGTGTTTATCTGTGAGTGTGATTTTATATTTCGGCCACATGAGTCAAGAAGCGGCTCGCTGATGTCCTTGCTAATCGAAAAAAAACAAGCAAAAGCGAATGCGGTGGTGAGTTTCTCCCTGGAGTACCATGCATGATGTATGATTCATAGTGTCGTGAGGGCAGGGATACTATCAGTGGAGCCTGGCCTCACGGCTCAGATCTGCTCGCTGTATCACCACTTTGTTTTGACCTCGAGCTGAGATTGTGAAAAAGATAGACCTGGCAAGTGACCTCTCAATTACTACCTTATATACACCGTTTTGAGTCTTTATGTCTTTGGATTGGGGTTTAAAGTCTTTGAATTGAAGTAAGAAATCCATTTTAGCTCTTGATATGCAGTGAAGGAGTGGAGTGCAGCCCTTTTTCCTCTCTCCTGTCCTTGTTTGACCGCTTGCATTTTCTCCGCGGACCTCTCACCCTGCCGTAGTCTTCTCTCAAAAAGCATGTCTCGGCTCACCATTAGTCTCCATATTATATTTCGACCCGTTCTCACTCCCGATGCGCCACATGAACACAGGCCGGTCAGTGCTCCTCACCCGTCTGACACGACACAGGGTTCTGCCACTCACCCATTGTCCCGTCAGTCATTAGTCACGTGATTCACATGAGTCGCCGGTCACGTGACCCATTTGTCTCGTGTAAGTCATAAGCCAGTGAAGGTAACATCAACCGAGCTCTTTTCCCATACCCAACTAAGTGGTTTTCATAATTTCCTGAAATGCTTTCGTTACCTTTCATAAGAAAAAAAAAAAAAGATCTGAATTGAAATGATTTCCTGTGGTGAAGAGAAGAAAAGTGATTCTGCTTGCGTTTTCTCCGCGGAGCTCTCGCCCTGTCACAGACTTCTCTCAAAAGCATGTCTCAGCTCGCCATGAGTCTCGTGTTGCCTTGAATCCCTGCTTCTCCTCTCACATGGCCTCGTGGTTTGATTCGGGGCAAACCGAAGAGAGGTGTGTGCCGCTAATGGTTCAATGGATTTCTGCAGGCAGAATGCAGACACGTGAGCTACAGGCATCGGTGCATTTATGCCCTTTGGTTGCTTTTAAGTACGCCGGTTGTGCTAAACAAACCGGGATATTTACACTATGAGGAAGTGGAAACTGTACTGTATTTGTCTGCCGTGTCCCTGTCGGATAGTTCCAACTTGTGACATCTGTCTCGAATCATCAATGCAGCTTGAGTTCTGAGAGTATTTCCCTTGATATATTGAATTATTTAGCATTTTGTTTTGCTTGATGTGCATGCAGTTTGGGGCACGGATGATTTGATTTGTGATTTCTATTTTTGGTTTTCTTTTCATAGCTGACAAATGCTGCTTATTGACATTCAAACATATGTCCCAACTTTTGCAGCGTTGTAATTAAATTACAATTGTATTCAATTCAATTAGATTTGAGGTCCTTTTTCACAGGGCTGGGCCATAATTCAATATTATTTATTGTGTTTTAGTGGAATCTTTGTGATGAAATCATATATCTCAATATCGTAACATAAAAAACAAAATAATAACAAGCACATACCAAAGATGTTGCTGTAAAGTTCTTAATTAAATGAGAAAATACTCTTACATACATTTTTCAAGTATTTAATGAACAGAAATATACAAAAAATAGACTTGTGCTTATTACATGTAGACTATTTACTTAATTATCAGCAAAACGGGATATATATATATATATATATATATATATATATATATATATATATATATATATATATATATATATATATATATATATATATATATATATATATCTTGCTTTATATATATATCTTGCTTTAAGATATTAATTTCATAGGGATAGAAAGTTTTGGCCATATTGTACAGCTGTACTTTTCATGAAGGTCTTACTTTATTTTGTCATGAGAGCATTGTCTTTTGGGAAACACCATTTACTGACCTGAAAAAACCTGCAATGTCTTTGTGGACAAAGTTTTTACACCTCACACATGGTTCAGTCTGTGATCCCCCCCGGGGATCAATAAAGGCTCATCTCATCAACAGGGGTGCAATGGAACACAAAACGTAGCCCCATCACGTTTGTTTGCCGATCGACAGGGATTGCGAATCGTCGATGAGTCCTTTTAGGCGAAAAATACACAATATAAAAGATTGTATGTTTATTGTTTATTTCTTTGAAAGATCTTGGCATTAATATGTATTAGAGTCTGCTTGGATCTCGTGTTATTCTCATCTATTTTATATTGCTGTGAAACCCCTTAAGTCCTTCAAACAACTTAAAGTTTCTTGCCAAAAACTAAATTTGACAAGATTACATTTGAACACATCGTGATGTCATTATAACCTTCGCCCAGTACTCATTTTTACTGCGTCGAATCACGGATCAACTATGGTCCGTTAATCTTATTTTTGCGCTCTGATTCTAGCATCCATCTTCTTCATTACAGTCTTGGACAATGTGCTCATCAGCACCTCTCTCACACTTGTCGTTGGCAAACAATTCCCAAACAACTTTTCATTATTGTTCAGAGAATAGAGGATTAAACAAAGAAAAGGAAGCTACAGCAGCAAGTAGCAAGTCAAAATGATTTTAAAAGATTGCCTGAAATCACACGTTTGTGTTCAACTGACAAATTAAAGGCAAACATTTGAAAGTCCAAAAGCAAACAAACAAGAAAAGCTTGTGGGCTGCATAAAAGTGACAATGTCTCTTTCAGTAGACTGTACTGCAGTATGTGATGTCTA
The DNA here is from genome assembly GCF_050575085.1 of Anarhichas minor. Taxonomy (NCBI): domain Eukaryota; kingdom Metazoa; phylum Chordata; class Actinopteri; order Perciformes; family Anarhichadidae; genus Anarhichas; species Anarhichas minor. The sequence continues at coordinate 2,626,397 of NW_027466513.1, forward strand.
AACTGCAGATGGGACACAGATCTCCACCATGTGCAGATCTGGACACGCGACAGCTTCACATACCAACAGCTGTGCTATTACATAAAGCCAACGACCCGCAATAATGATCAAATACTTGCAGGGTGAATATAGACACTTAAGAACCGCACTGCCAGCTAATCTGCATCCTCCAGAGGAACGAGCGGTGAGGTATGAGAAATCCCGTGAAAACAAATCCTCCATGCAAGCGTTGGATAAAGGTAACAACCCCTGCAAGCCAAAAAAGAAGCGGCATGGCCTGACGCGCCACCATGCCAGGATCAAATGATTGGAGAAGGCGTGCATGTGAACGACTCCTGTTGAGATGCAGAAACACACCTGCATGGGGTCAGTAAACTCCCGCTCTCCTTCTCTTTTTGTTTTAACAGCAGTATCCTCTCTCTAGCAGGGCTAGAGAAACACACACTTTTACCTCCCAAGTTACCGCACACAGCACACCTACACTATAGGAGATGGTGTCAACAGAGATTAGAGGAGTCCAGATAATCTACAGCAAATGCACAGAAGCTTCTTTTTGCAGTATTCGGAACACTTTTTTTTATTAAAACAAGCTTTCTGCAGTGTTTTTGTAAAATTATTTTTTGGGGCTCTCTCACCGTCATCCTACCAACACATTCTATACATACAAGGACTACCGACAAGAAGAAACTACCATCAGAGCAAAATGTGAACTTATATCTTCTGAAAACATTATTAGTTAATCATGTGTAAAGCACACATGAGAAGCTCTGTGTGCTTTACATTAGCACCAATGGCAAACATGCTACCCATCTTTTCCGCATTGAATAATTGGAATGACAGAATAAAGCACCGGTGAGATATGACAAAAAGTATCCCGGAGAGCATCTGCAAAGCTCTGTGCCGCTGTGTTAACAATCATGATCAAAGAATCATAAAATTGTTCATAACATTATATGAGAACAGCAGGAGGCAGGGAGAGGAGGTTTGTAGAGATGTCTGCCTTCTCTCCATTATAATGGAACTATATCGGCTGGCGGTGCTCAAAGCGCCAAAGAAATACATTTGTAAAACTCAAGAGCAATGTCTCTTTCCAGAAATCATGACCCATTTACTCCAGAGAATCCCCAATATCTCCAAAAGTAGGCAACTCAAACCAAAGCAATCCAGACTGATAAATTGCACTATGGATTTATATGTATTTTTCTGGGGGGGTGATGTGGAGCAGAGGTCCGTGACTGGGCAAATAAAAACCTAACCTAAAGACTGCTTATCCTATTATCCAAATTCATGCGGGTATCGGAGCGTTTGGCATTCTCTCCGGGTGGTTTTTAGTTTGACAGGTGACACTGAAGATTAATGTTTCCTAAGATGCCCGGGGACACGGAGCATTTGATCATAGAAGCCTGTTCTCCACCTAAACTATCACTGTGGTTAATGGAACTGAAAACAACAGTCTCCATTAGGCTGTCCAATTGACTCCGTCTGTCTTAAAAGTATCTTTACTGCACTCTGACCAACACTGCATTCATCCAGTTGACAGGAAGAATGGCTGGTAGTGGCGGATGCTGGCCAAGCAGGTAATGTAATACTTATTCAATCCCAAATCTAATGAAAACAGAAAAACTATCAGTGCCATCATGAGAAAAGCTTTTTATTTTCTAATTGCATGAACACATTTCACAAAAAAAAAAATGTCTCTGCATTGTATTTCTCGCAGAATAAAGCAATAATTAGCATGAGCTTTAACACCGGCTTCTCTGCTGCGTATGTACTCTCCTGTAGTGGCATACTTCCTCATGTCCAGATTGCAGACTGTGTAGCACACCTCCACAGGACCAGCTCTATGTTCAAAGGCATCCCAAGGGGGCCGGCCAATAGCAAAGTCAGTAAGAATTGCATCCTCCTCACGTGTTCATCCTCCATACTACTGACCTGGAAATAACCAGCATCAAGATCAGAAGGCCCCTCTCATCTCCTGTGTCAGTGGACGAGACTAATCGCCTTACATCCTCCATCGTTTGTTTGACACTCACCTTATCGTGACCTGATCAGCGGTAGTTCATCGTTGGCGGCCACAGCATTTCTTAAAAGGTGCCCAGGTCAGCCGGCTCTAGCAATTTCAATAATCAGGTATTTTTCATTCAGACATGTTGACATGTCACAGTAGGGGTACACATGATAATGATGGCTGAATTCCATTTAGCTGCTCCAGTTTTAGGGTCCTGGTATTGTGCATCCATCGTTTATGTCATTGGTAATAACAGCTTTTCCTGCTGCGACGAATCAAAATGTCTGCTCTAGAAAAAGAGCCCCTTATGGAATTACAACTCTAGATAGAAGAACTATGGTGTATCACAGCAACAAGAGACTCCCAGTTACACACTTGGTTCTATAGGCCACAACAAAAATAAAACACGCACTTCTTCTCAGTATCTGGCTTTATTAAGATCACCTAATGTTTTCGGATAGCCTGCCTTCATCGCGGTGGTGCGACGTGTTTTAATTTAGATGGATTTGTGTGCATTCTCAACGCTTAAAAATGGTCAATATGCCAACAGACAAACTTCAACAGAGCGCATTCGCCTGAACCCTCTGCCGTGCAGACAAAGACTCTCAATCCATGAATTTTAAAATGTCTAATCCTTACGGTCTTTGTCTTTTCAGAACAATCAATAAAGTATGTTAGCATCTCAGAAATGAACAACTGCAGCGCTGTCAAAACATTGTGTTTTAAAAGGGAAAAAAAAAATCATTATAAAACATCTCACTCAGCAAACAAAGTTGCCGCTTGGAGTCGATGGCTCGAGGCGCGTAGAAAGACAAAGGGAAATCCAAAGCACTCAAGAGTTCTGAGCTAACACCTACGTATCACGCCCTGAAGACGACTCCTGCCGAAACGCGTGGGTGTCAGCCGAGCTTGAATAAAAACATTTTACTACAATCACAACTCTGTGCTTCAGTGGGTCTTCATTGTATGTTGAGTGTATGTCAATGTAATGATCATTTGACACAAAATATTGTTTTGTGGAACCGTGGAAGGTTTTTGATGGCTTGTTCCTGAATATAAGCAATTCTAAAAAAATAATTGACAATATGCTGAACTGTAAGTGAATGCCGGCAGGGAACTTTAATAGGCTCATCCTGATTGGCTGGGGTTAGACCTTTCCACCTTTTGCTCCCCCGCCCATTTATTCACTTTCAGTTTTGAAAGCAATTGTTTTCCTTGTTACGGTTTAGAGCTAGGGGCGTTGCAAACAATTCATACTATTTGGGAGCATTCAGCAGCTACACTGCGGCGATCGGAAGGCTTCACAGAACCACATCCATCAGCGACTGGGAGGACGGCGTATGAAAACGGCCTGAAATCACATAAGAGCCCATTTCTTATTATTTCGCAGTGTCTCTTGGTGGAGATGGCTCTGCTATGAGGAACTACAAAAGTACTGAAACATGCTGCTGATCAGACTGCATGCAAAAGTGCACATCGACAGTGTTTTTGTGATAAACGGTAGACAGAGAAATTTGTAAATATTAGTTCATCTAGAGAGCGTCTTCTGTATCTGGCTATGTATCTGGCTTTGACCAAATTGGTGGTTCTTGATTGAATTTATTTGTATTCCATGGTTAACCATGCAGTTTGGACCTGTTTGTACCCCTTCTGGCATTGAGAGTACACTGTTGTCATGTGCTTTTTGTACGTCTCAAACAGCCAGCAGCTCCTCACAGCTCGAAAAATGTTGACGTGAATTTACGAATAGGCATTACTGGATAAACTGATCACATATATTGGGAATCTAAATGGTTACTTTGCCGGCCTGAATAATTATTTATTTGAATAACAGCTTTAAACTTGTTTGTTATTTTTGCCAATAAATGATGATAGAGCTGGCGACGGGAAGCAAAGCAATCACACTTACACTCTAAAATGCAAGTAAGAACCCGAAATCACGCGATGCTGAAGCGCCCTAGTGTAGGCAAAGGGAATCATGTCAATAGAGCTTCATCCGAAAGCTCCAACTGGGTTCATAGATGTCACTTAGAATTTCTGTAGTTGGATCAGAATAAATATGAATTGTAGGTTTAGCGTGACGTGTTGCATTGTATTGTATTGTATCCTACCCTATCATACTATAGATTGTTGATAATTTGGTTTGGATTTGCTGAATTGAAATGTGTTTGATCAAACTTAAATGTTGTTTCTCAATACAGTGAGATTAAGAGAATCAGGATTTTCATGAAAACATTGCAAATGAACTGTAAAACAAAGCCACGGCCTTGAAGCTCTGTGGCGTTCTTGTGACTAATGTGTTGGACTTTAATTCTTCAGGGCAGTTCGTTCGGCCATGTGATACATGATCAAGTAATCACATTCATTTGAGCCATTCTTGGGTCTTACAAAAAAAAAAGTCTCTTTAGGTTCCTAGATGTCCGACGGTCTTTGCCAGGCACTCGACTCTCTGAAAGACTACTTCTACTCTACTTTTTCACACTGGGCTGGTAGCATACAATCAGTGTGTGGGAGCTTTTGAGCTAGAAGCTTTTGAGCTGGGAGCAGCTGCCCACGGTTTTACATTGGGAGGTCAGTGAGAGCCAGAGGGACCCAACCAGTCGGGCTTTGGTGAACCAAAACAATAAACTGGAAGAAGCTGCTCAGAGCTGCAGACTGGGCTATTCATTCAGCAGTATTTATAACCCTTTTACGGCATCATTTGATTCAGTGTGTATACAGAAAACATTGCTTATTGGAGTTTTAATTTGCCATACAAAGGCGTTTTTATTTTACATTACCTTACATTATATATCAATATATCGAGATCTAATGAAAGATGCTGAGGTATTTTCATCCTGATGGACTCTTCAACAGGATCAGATCCATGACAGCAATGTTCAAACGGCTTAATTCTCCTGATCCTCATTAATATATTGGAAGAACAGGGCCTGGAATCCACCTGGCAGTGTGTTTAACCTGTTATACAGTCTTACCATGCAGATCTGTTTCTTGGTTCATTGACAAAGTCTTCACAGTGATACTACAAATGAGGCTCCTGTCTTCATTAACACCCATTCCTCTTTAAAGTCAAGTAGGATCAGCTGGAAATTACACAAACCTTTATTCCCTACTCGCCATCAGGGATTAGAAGATGTTTTGGACTGGAATTGAGAAGAGAGGGCTAAATGCCGTGCTAAAGACAATTCTACTCAAACAAGCCTCTCGCAGCCCTCCACAGAAAGCTCAATTGGAGATTTTGAGAGGTTTTCACACCAAATCACTCAGCCAATAATCACCGGCTACAGTACAAATTTGAAGTTGAAGTGCCTCGCATTTTTTACAGATAAAAGGAAACTAAACAAATCATTTCAATAGTGTGTTCAAATTGCTTTCTTCAACTTGTTTGCCTCGGTTTCTTTAAAAGGAATGCATCAGCCCAGGTGTTGATAAAGAAACAAACATGGCAAAAAGATTCCAAAGGCCTAATTACGTACTGCAGTCCTCACATTTTTGAGAATTCAGAAAGACGGTGCGATAAACCTTCAAGTCTTTTCTGTCAAGTGAAAGGAACCAGACCACCGGTGTCGGTTGTATTATAAATACCTGCCAAACAAAATGACGAGATGAACAGACGAATGGGAAGAGAAGGGACTCTTTGCAAGAGTTCCTCTGTGATTAGTTTGTATCATAAAGGCTCTGCTGTGCTGGAGCTCGACTCCAGCCGGGAGCACAAACAAGAGGCAACCTCAGTCCTCCATCCTACCAGCCTCCTGACTGCCTCATATTTTGCATAAAGCTGTTATTATTAAATTTAAATGAGGAAGGCAGCCTGCTGCCGAGCAGCAGGACTGTGCCCTTCTGAATACATTTCTAGGACGCAAATTTGAGTATCCTGTGACGGATCTGAATCAGTCTGTCACCTCGCCGTCCAGCAGACACGGCATGAACCACAATCACTCTCGCCGTTTCCTTCTCCAGGCGACTGATGTTACCCGTTATGTGGCAGCATCTGGATTCCAGATGGACCTTGCTTCAGAGAACGCTCTAATGGTAACACCCTGGATGTGTTCTGGCCACTTTTGTACACCGCTCTTTTCTGGGGCATCGCAAATGAACTGTTATGTGCAGGAGTGCCCTGATTGTCGCTGTAAATAACAGGCTCTATTATTACAGCCCAGAATCAAACAGCAGACAAATAGACCATAAGAGACCCTACAAAGGCTTCAGACGGAGGTGATTAGTCATTCTGTATCTTTCCATTTACATATTTATGTGTGCATTTTGAAGTATCACATTAGAAAAGCATAATGAAAACGGCACAATTTGATGAAATTTCCCCAATGGAAGAAAAATGTCGAAAAAATTGTTGAAGCGCTAAATTGATTGTGGAAACCCCCTTGCCGAATAAATTCTGACATAGCGAACATTTAAGTCACATGACTGATGAGCTGTGGTGTCCTCCTGGATATTGCCACAAAGTGCGAAGGCTCGTCTTCGTCTCCAGACAGCGTGAAACATGGCCAATAGTAGCTGACATGAAAGAACAATTAAAACTTGCCCGATAGAAAAATAGAGAGAGGTCTTCAGGAATTTCTTTCAATCGTATACGAGTCAAATGGCCAAACCGACTTGTTTTGTTTCTGGTTCATTACTTCTACTCCTTCTACTGGCGGATTACAGGTATTAGTAGCCTACAGCGCCAACTTCTGATGAAACTACGCTGTAGCCAAGTTTATTCGCTACAAACCAGTTGATGGAAACGCAGCTATTGTTACCCACCGTTGATCACATGTAGTGAACTCTGGAACAAAACAACCTGCTTTCATGTTAATGCACTTACTGCGTTTGTCTCCCATAAAATGCTGCTGGTTATAACTTCCTCCAACGCGTGATTTGTCCACTTGACTATTATTCCATTTGAAATGCCAGTAAAACTGAAATCCTTCTGTAAACACATTACCTTGGCTTTGATGATCCCCATTTGATCTCACCGTGAGAAAATTGTTCAGTATTATATAGAGCGGTATGTCACAGAACATAAAGCATATGACAGCATGCAACAAAGCACTGTGGAGGAAAACAAAATGAACACCAGCACTGCTTTGAGTCTAGCTGTTTTGTTCAGTTTGTAATGGAATCGACTGGAGTATAGGCTCCACAGTCCTGCATGTGTCCTAATCATTTTACTAGCATTAATAGTTTAATGAATTGTTAATGAAGTGATTATCCACATTTTATCATCAGTTGCTGCAGTTGAATAGAATCGAGATATATCAGCAGAACCCTTTGAGCTTATTTCCCCCTGAGATGTCGGTGAGTTCCTACTCCAGGGTGCTTATTATTTCTCAAGTATGCACTATCTGAGAGGAGCGTATAGTTAGGAACCTCTCTGGATTCTATAGATTGCACACGCTCACTTTGCTTCAACGTCTGTAGACAATTTAAATAGATCAGCATGGACTAGCGCGCACACACACACACACAACTTCCTATTATTCTAATTATGTTAGCCACCGAGCAGCTCGGACTGGGAGGGGAGAGAGAGAGGGGGGGGGGGGGGGGGGGGGGTGCTTTTATACAGGTATTTCAACAATAGGCATTTGAAGCATGTTTGCCATTTTACCCATTGGGCTACCCCTGTGTGCAGCCGTTTTTGTATAAGCGCTTGTGTAGTGTAAATTGAATATAATCGACTTAACCTCACAGCCACAGTAGGCAGCTGTTTTCAGTTTTAAAAAAAGAAGAAAGAAAAGCTCACTGGTTTGTGTCCAGCTGTAGCATTTAGCAGCTGAAGTGGCAGATGTATATAAGAGCAAACCGGAGCTAGAAATGTATAAATATTGGATTTATATTCATCAGTGGCATAAAAAGTACGACTCCAGTTGATTGCGTGTTGCTCCGTATCTGCTGAATGTGTCAAGGTTGTGATTTGTTTGTTTATTTAGATCCTCATTAGCTAACTGCAAAAAATATTGCAGTAACTCAAACATATTTTACTGCAACACATATTTACAACTTTATGTATCGTATATTGTCCAGTCTTGTCATACAGACATATGTGCATACATGTTGCATAATGCAAACAAACTCATCTCGACAGTATGTAGACAGTTGACAAACAGTTAGCTCTAGTCATGCCTTTGTTCACCAGATCTAAATCGGGAAATTCCAGCCATAAACATGCTCGTTTCAGTCCGTCGCAAAATTGCGTTGAGTGCTTTTGAGCGGCAGACGTGCTCAGACAGTAACAGGCATTAATAACTACCAATAAGGTTCCAATCAGCTGTCATAACCTGATTTCAGGGCCCCAATTAAGGGCATTGTCTGGCTCATAAAGCCCCGACTTGAAGAGCAGACCCTTCACTCGGAGACCATCAGGGGTCTGTGGCTCGCAGAGGTTGTTAGTGTTGAAGCCGGAGAGGAAGAGTCGACTCATTGCTGTCCGTTGCAGCCATGATTACCAAAACTCAAGCATTAGAAATCAAACTGTGAGAGATTATTTATTCAGCCTGCATACATGATCACCGGGCATCATTCCCCAACGCCCACCCTTCCCATCATCACCACCACCACTAACACCCATCCATCTAACCTGTGGCAAATCCAAAAACACCTGCATCGGATCCCTCATAGCCAGACCCAACAGGAGAAATAAATAAATAAAGCCTGCTGAGAATGAATAAGTGTGAGTCGGGATGAGTTTACTGGCATTTGAAGGAACATGTATGAGGGCAGATTAGGGAAGCAACGACAACCACCCTGGCACTCAGAGAGAAACCAATAACACACACTCTGCTGCTCAGCCTCACACCTTCAGCTGTGATATATACAGAAACAAGGCAGGTGTGTTTGCAAGCATCCATGCACACAATGTAATATTCATATACACCATGAGCAAACACCTAAACTGCATACTGTACATTCAGACGTCGCATGGCACTCATCATCAACCCCGGATCACACAGCGAAATGAAACCCATCTGGATGACAAAGCACAAATAAGACCCGGAGTCCTCCTCAGTGAATAACTGCCCCCTCTTTCCGTCCCGTCCAGTTGCCCACGATACACAATTTCATTTCCCAACGTTAATTTTCTCCCTGGCGATCCCCCGGCGCCACCACTGCACCATAATAAATCTGATCCAATGCCTCAGCGCTCCGAGCCCACCATAGAGACGGAGCACTTACCAGGACTGTCATGCAGAGAATTCTAATTCAGGCAGCTCCATGTTGCCAAGGAAATTCAAAATGCCTCCGAAAGCATGGAGACAGGGATGCGGGACTCAATGCAGGCTGGATTCACGCGGAGGGAAGAGGGACGTGTGCGAGCGGCGAGAATCCCTCGTCCGTGGGGCATTTAAAAAATGCCTCCGTCCTCTCCAGATGCTCTAAATCCGGCAGCACTGATAGGCTGACATGTAAACACACAGGCGGCTCTGCTGGCTCACACGCGCTCACATACATGCTGCACCTAGCGGAGACAGAGAGCGGGGGGAGACAGGGAGGCAGGCAGGGAGGGAGGGGCAGCTGATGAGCGAGGTGGGAGGAGGAGCTGCAGTGTACTGGGAGAACGGGAGGCTGAGAGCTCAGGCGGCGAAGGGGAGTTGAGAAGAAATAGAAATGTTGATCGCACCGGAAGCATCCTCCTCTGATTTTTATTTACTAGTTTTGTTTTCTTCTTCTATTTATTGAGGCACTGGGATGATCGGGTTAACTGGGATGCAGGCTGGGAAAACAATTAGTGTGCCGTGTGTGTGTGTGTGGTGTCGGATGAAAAGGAGGTTAGAGAGGGGGAAGTAGAAACACGCAAATAAAGCAGGGGAATGAAGATGAGCAAAAAAAAAAAAAAAAGAAGTGGAGTGAGGTTATGAAGGAGATGGAGGAGGAGGGAGCGATGAAACTACAAGGATATATGGAGCAAAATGAAATTCAATTTCTCCAACATGCAAACCTTTGCTGGTGATGACAAGCAATTTAGGACTGTGGTGGATCGGGGTGGATAAGTAGGGTTCTGCACTAAAGGTTTCTTGCCAGATTGAGGATTAACGCCCATCTCAAAAACTCACCTGTGCCGTGAGGAGCGGTGGGGGGTGGGTGAGAAGCTGAGGCTTAACGGTCCTAATGGGTATGTGGGGCTGGCACACGCATGCTGGCAATGCCAAGGAAGCTCCACAGTCAGGGAGTGTTTATGGGAGATTAGGGGGGCTTGAGGATTTAGTGGAGTGGTGGTGGACACGAAGGGCTGCTGGCCACAGAATGAACTCCATGACAAATGTTGTGAGGCTTCGAAAAGGGGGCATCTACATTTCAATTTTACACATTTGATTCCTTATTTATCTATATCAAAGAGATTTATTTTTGTTTCATTTTAATTTAATCTCACACCACGTGCACCTTTCTACAAGTGTGTTTTTTGTACTAAATCTGCAGGACAAACAGCCGTACACAGAGCTGAAGACGTCTCTGCTGTACAATAAAACACAGAGGGGGAGAAGACTTATTCAGGCTGTTGGAAAAAAAGGGAGAAGCACTCCACACCAATACGACATAAAAGATATTTATGGCTCATTTCGCCAACTAGAAGCTAATCTAAAGGAGATGAGTTATGCCTCAGTGTGAGATATAAAACCAGATGAAATGTGAGCGAGTGAAATTTGAATGGATGACGCCGACGATAAGGACCGCACGACACGGAGCAAGATGAATTCGTCTCTCGTTTTTAGTTTTAGTTTTTTTTAACGTTCTGAACGGCACCGTGCCCACTATGGCCACTTAGAAAAGATTGGACAGCTGATTCATGACATTTTCATTTACATTCAGTGGTGCTATGAATTTTCCAATTTCTCTGTCAGCGGATGGGAAACCATGTGACCCTCAGCCTTTGAATGATTTCTTCCTGAGACAGAAAGTTTGCATTGTGATGTGACATAACTCAATACTGAACTACATAGATATTTGATTATAGAGGGAGGGCTCTCTTTATTAAAATGCATGCCCTCTATTCCCATTATTGATATCCACACATGTGCAATAACTTTCTACTGAGATGCAGATTTTAGAATTGCAACTAGCACAGGGCTGTGAGTTACTGTCTCGCGGTGAGACTGCCTAACGCGGCTCTAGTGAGTTGGCAGCCCATTCATCCTTTTAAAAGCTTCTCAAGCCAAAAATGATGCCGTTGCAACGTGCATTAGTGTGTCTGTCTGTGGCTCTGCTCGGCGGACTGTTCGCCCACATCAATTAATCCAAAGTGATACCTTCATGCGGCTTTTGATGGACTGTAAAATGTATGTTTCTCCTAATGGTTCAAAGTTTTGCTCCTGAGTTACTGCTGCTGCACCGGTCAACCTTTTCGTTCATATGCAGATTACATGTCGGAGTTAACGCTCAATGTCTTTGAAAAAAAAATATATGAATGGGTCCTTTTATTTCAGTGGAAAGTAAGCATCTTAGCTGGCAACCATCAATTTTGCTGTTCAGAATGACTCTCAATGGCAGATTTTATCAGCTGCGGCTAACTAGCTAATTAATTAAGCAAGCTTTTTCAAAATGTATCCAGCGGACTTGTTTTATGTACAAGAATTGTGTAGAAGGGTCTTGCATACGCATTTAAAGCTGGGGAAGGGAGTGTGTTTTTGGCAACATTGGTCAAAAAAAAAATCCTTTCAGCATCTTGTAATTCAGGTTGTCTGAGACAAAAGTAGAGTTCAGCACCTCCTCTTGGCTCAGACGGGAGACCTTGACCAATCACACCTCGTTTCAGATAAAGGGCGTACCTATTGGCTGTTCTACCAATAGAGTCGCAAGCACAAGCCTGTTTCAATGGCGGAATATCCTGCAGAAAAAAAGCTGCTATTCCAGCGTACGGCAACAACTGTTTGCGCTGCAAAGTAACCAAAAAAAGGAAGAAGAGAGTCTGACAATATCGGCAAAGCGTATCAGAGAGGAAATGTCGCTAATCACATCAACTCAAAGTATTCCATTTCAAAGGGCTTGAGAGGGTTTGCAAAGAAAACAGGTCGATAGCTCTCGTAGAGTGTCCGCTATGACAGCGTTGGGGATCGCGGTCGAGGTCGGCAGCTCTCGTAGAGTGTCCGCTATGACAGCGTTGGGGATCGCGGTCGAGGTCGGCAGCTCTCGTAGAGTGTCCGCTATGACAGCGTTGGGGATCGCGGTCGAGGTCGGCAGCTCTCGTAGAGTGTCCGCTATGACAGCGTTGGGGATCGCGGTCGAGGTCGGTAACTCTCGTAGAGTGTCCGCTATGACAGCGTTGGGGATCGCGGTCGAGGTCGGCAGCTCTCGTAGAGTGTCCGCTATGACAGCGTTGGGGATCGCGGTCGAGGTCGGCAGCTCTCATAGAGTGTCCGCTATGACAGCGTTGGGGATCGCGGTCGAGGTCGGTAACTCTCGTAGTGTGTCCGCTATGACAGCGTTGGGGATTGCGGTCGAGGTCGGCAGCTCTCGTAGTGTGTCCGCTATGACAGCGTTGGGGATCGCGGTCGAGGTCGGTAACTCTCGTAGTGTGTCCGCTATGACAGCGTTGGGGATCGCGGTCGAGGTCGGTAACTCTCGTAGAGTGTCCGCTATGACAGCGTTGGGGATCACGGTCGAGGTCGGCAGCTCTCGTAGAGTGTCCGCTATGACAGCGTTGGGGATGACGGTCGAGGTCGGTAGCTCTCATAGTGTCCACTATGACAGCGTTGGGGATCGCGGTCGAGGTCGGTAGCTCTCGTAGTGTGTCCGCTATGACAGCGTTGGGGATTGCGCTCGAGGTCGGTAGCTCTCGTAGAGTGTCCGCTATGACAGCGTTGGGGATCGCGGTCGAGGTCGGGATGATGTATGAAACGAATGACTACATGGAGAATGATGCATCCTCACCAGCTGACGATGCATGTAGACGCTTTAAACTATAGCTTTTGCACTGCAGTTGAAGAAGACGGTTTCTATGTTGTTCTAACATAATCCAACTGATGAGCTGCTGCTTTTTACCACATACTTAATTCAAACACTGAATAGGAATACTGTGTAGGAACGCTAAAGTGCTGCGAAAAGCTTTTAAACATCTGTTCCTGAGTTTATTCGGAGCTCTGGGGTTTGTGCCGGAGCATGTTAATAGTTCAACTTTAAAACCCTTGTAACCCTTAGGTAGAGATTTTTATTTGTCAATGTACGACAGGGTTGCACAACGACATTTAGATTGTAGTCTCAATTTGCTACAAGAAAACATTAAAATGTTTTTGTAAATAATGGATTCACTGAGCAAAAGTCATGTTTCCATACGAGTTACTTGAAGCACTGTGCATATATATTTATTTTAGTGCTGGGCAACGATTAAAATATTTAATCGCATGGATTTTTTGCGATTAATCGTGATTAATCGCATTGTTATGGCAAAGTTCAATAATGAATTCAAAAGTAGTGTATTGCGCACTTTTATTTTAAAAGTACTGCTATATGAACAAAAGGGCAATAACATTTGGTTCACGAGATGCAGGCAGCATGTTTTATACTTAATGTGAATATAATTCATACTTTGTTGGCATCTTATTCTGAAAACCGGATGTTCGTCTGAAGAAACCGGATGTTGTCTCACGTGAATCTTTCCGCTAACTTTCAAAGTCCTTCGCTCGCTCCCGATCTGTGCCGTTTGAATGCGTTTACCGTGAATTTCAGCATATAGGTGCACTAAAGTGTAAGTGTCTGCTGAGTTGACCACTGAGATCTGAGTGTCTGCTGACTTTACCGCAGTGATGTCCAGTAGTCTCCAGGGAGAGCAACAGCTGGTGCAGCTTCTCTCTTTATTTCTGCCCCCCCTCGACCAGATGCGGAAGTCGCCTTTTCTCTACGGCAACCCTGAAGGGACATATCATCTCCAATACAAAACGATAAACATGAGACAGTCTGTTACAATAATAATAAATTAAAAATACTTACCTGTTTTTTTTGTTGTTGTTTTTTAATTATTATTATTTATTTTTTTCCATCTCAAAAGGCTCAAGGACATACACACACACGTTCACACACACACACACACGTTCACACACACACACACACACACACACACGCATACATACACAACTGACTATAGGATGTTTGCTGGCTTTTATCACACTGTTTTTGTCATCCTCTTGTTGTTATGTCTATGTATTGTCTCTTGTCTTTCAATTAATAAATTAAAAAAAAATAAAAAAATTATAATAAATTTTAAAAAATGCGTTAACGTGCGATAAAATAATTGTCGGCGTTAATTAATGAATGCGTTAACGCGAAATTAACGCGTTAACTTGCCCAGCACTAATTTATTTATACATATTTATATATACGTGTATTTAATTTATGTGTGTGTGTACACTACAGCTCAGAAGTTTGGGATTACCTGTTATATTGATGTTTTTCCTCTTTCCTACCACTTCAACAGAAACAAAAAAGTATGAATCACCAAATGTATTATTTAAATTTGAAAGAAGAAGTCTGGAATGATCCATTTCAGGTGAAGTCCCCACCGTGTGGCATGATGGGAGAATGCTGTCGGAACCATATTTGCATGCATTCGTTTTTCAAGCGTAAAGTGACCCTCGATCATTACTGAACCACCACGTCGCCTGCTACCGGGCTCTAAATTGATTTGGTAGCCGTTTTTTCTCTGGGCGCTCTGCAGTCTACTCAGTGGTTAGAGTGAAGAGGTTCAAACTGTGATTTGTCTCTTCATATTATGTTCAGCTAATATCCTGTGATCCAGTGTCATAATGGTGCCAACCCTACTTTAACCCTCTACTGTGACAGTTTAAGAAGAGCTTTGCTAGAACTACACACCTGATAATATTCCAGCTTGTTAAAGACATTATTGAGACACAGGAACAAAGCTTCCAGTTTCTTTCACCAATGGCTGGTGATTTATTCTATTCTTATTCAACTGTTGCTCTTTGGCTCTCTCAGCCCTTTCACTCGTGACTCTGGTTGAACCATCGTACAGCGTTTGTTTGTTCTCCATGAACAAAACACGAGTTATTTGGCAAACCCTTATTAAAAATCAACATCTATTTGTAAAAGAAAGACTTAATACAACCTAAAAGCGTGACCCCAAACATTTGAGCAGCAGAATAACTATATACGTATATCCTGCACATATTATATGTTTGCAAAATCTGCTCTTACTAGAGATGCTGCTCTCTCCAATCGTTTAATACAATGTTTACAACGTGTTATTCTCTAAATGCAATCATTCGATTACTGCACTCACAGAATATTAATAATGGTGCTTTTAATTTGGTAGCAACACTGTGCTAAATCTCTACATGGGGACACTTGTAAAGACAGTACATTACAAATTCATGATCGGCTAAGTGGCAAAATCTCTGGCACACTCTGAAGCAACAACCTGGAAGGCTCCTTTCACCTCTCAGAGGCCTCCTCCAAAACATCTTAGTAGCTTGAAGAAAGACTTATACTTCCTGATTTATTTAGTTTTGTCTCCCGGTTCACTGTTGAGTCCGTTTGATTTCACCTCTTAGTGGCTATAATAACTAGGGATACCTTGTAAACACATTTGAACCTTCAGTGGAAGTGTTTTTACGGTGTTGCCCTGTCACCTGCTGTTATTATCACTGCTGGGGTAGCTTCATAAATATAATAATCGCTGCAAATAGGTCAATGTGACATAATTTATTCTGCGTCTATCCAGATATCCACAGAAGTAAGACGTCATGGCAACTGACTGCTCCGTCGGCGTCAAAGTGTTTTCTGGTAGATTTTTCCAGTGAGCCTGATCAGTGAGGACTTCACACCAAACTGTGATGTGTATGTGTTTTCACATCTGCTACAGCTGGTATTGTATTTCTCTCGGGCGGCAGCTAACATGAGGTGGGGCTTTCCCAAAATACATGCAGCAGCTTCCCCAATAAAGTCCGTCTCTGCCGCCCCAAGAAGAACCAAGTCGTTCGGAGGGCGCGAGTGGTCAGCTGTGAACAGGCTTCTGCTGTTTGCACTCAGCTCCACACGTAGAAGGCCTGAAGCGCATAAAGAGTTATTTTGTCTCGTTTATGTCATGTTGAATCATGGTGATGAGGAGGGAGCACACCAGTTAAACGTAGTTAAACGCAGAGCTTTGGAGAACTATGGAAGGTCCCTGTTTTCAGAGCTCCAAATCAGTTTTTCTTGTTTGTGTAAATACGGAGCAATAAAATACTAATTGTTACGCAAGATGCATTTCAAAAAAGTTTTTCAAGATGCATTTCATAAAAGTTCATAAAAGCAGAATCACACTTAGGGGGCTGCATGAGGTATATTTTTTATTTACCTCTAATAATGACTGAAGGAACTGAAACATCAAAGACTGTTTCTCAAGCTTAATGAGAGTAAGTCTGAGTTTGTCATATTTAGACTCCCAGACTTCATCATCACCATCATTAAAACACCTTGTCAAGTCATCTGCCAAAAATATCTGGGGTTAAACTTTGACGCAGTCCTAGCTTTGATAAGAAAATGAACTCAGTAGTTACTTCTTATTCCTCCCTTTATTGGCTATTAACCATAGAACGTGCATACATTGACGTCACCTATTGGTTTGTGGACTACAGTTGGCCGTGGCCATCTGGTTTTTTTGGAACCAGGTGGCAAACTCCTGTTCTGAAAAATGAAGCCAATGCAGAAGTGCCCTAAACCTGCATTCTTTCTAATGACCATCAGGGGGCGACTCCTCTGGTTGTATAGAAGTCTATGAGAAAATGACTCTACTTCTCTCTTGATTTATTACCTCAGTAAACATTGTAAACATGAGTTTATGGTCTCAATCTGTAGTTTCAAGTCTCGAGGGGAGAGTGCGTTGTTATTGCACACTACACTTAACGATTCCAGGTGAAATCCATTAGCTGATTGCATCGACACGTTGTTGACCTGATTCACAAAGTCACGTTTTCACTCAGAGACGAGCACACTGTCTAATTAGTGCACCTCCAGGAGAAATACAATCACTCACGTGTACCAACACTTCAGTGCCGAGCTGTAAAGTAGGTAAGTAGGTGAACAGTGGGAGTGAGAGATTGAGAGAGAGAGGAGGGGGGGGGGGTGTCGGCAGCGATGGATGATTGGCAGCCAGGCATGCATGTAGTACTCATGCTAATGTTCAGTCTTTAATTAGCTGCATCTCAAGACGCACAAAGCATTGATCATTAGAGTGCATCGCTGAAGTGTTAAGTACGGACGGACGGACGGGATGGACAAGATTCAAATGGTATTCATGTTTCAATTAAACGCTCACATTGTCTATTGTCTTTGCAAAGGCAGCGGGACAATTTGAGAGACAGTTTTGTGCGCTTAGATGGACACATTTGTTCCCAGAAAGAACTGCGAAATGAATATTTGATGAGCGTTGTCACAGAGACTGTGGCGGTAAATCTTTCATCAGCTGACACCTTTGTTCAGGGCACACGGTGATTATGACATGCCATGATACTGTTTGGTTGGAACGAGGTCACCAAAAGTTTCATCGTAGAGTGTCGAGTCCAGCTAGACAGAGCGCCTCCTAGTGGGCTAGTTGAGGTACTGACAAATGGTTAGATTGAATAAAAAAAAAATGTTTTGGTAATAGACAAAGCTAGTTATGTTTCTATCTAAACGTGCTCGTAAATTAACATAACAAAAACGTCAAATTGAAATTAGAAATTATCTAGCTAACGTTCCCACGGATGAGTGGTGTAAAAAGGCGGCAACCTTCGGTTCTGCCGAGTGAAGTCAAGTGCCTTAAATGTCTCTAGTGTCCAGCAGGGGGCGACTCCTCTGGTTGTATAGAAGTCTATGAGAAAATGACTCTACTTCTCTCTTGATTTATTCCCTCAGTAAACATTGTAAACATGAGTTTATGGTCTCAATCTCTAGTTTCAAGTCTTCTTCAATACAGCATGATGTTCATTTAGTAAATGATGGTCCATTGTAGAGTCAAACAGACCATAAAGCAGGGTATGCTTTAGGGCGGGGCTTACTGTGATTGACAGGTCGCTGCCGCTACTAGAGACGTATACGCCGTCTCTACGTCACTCCTCTGCACCGTGACTAGACTCTAGTCTTACACTACAGTCATTTAGCAGTCGCTTTTATCCAAAGCGACTTTCTATCGCATTTCTATACACCGTAGGCACAGCTACGGGAGCAATTTGGCAGTTAAGTGTCTTGCTCAAGGACACAACGGCATCGAACCGCCGATCCTCTGATTGAAGGACGGCCCTGCTCTCCACTTAGCCACAGTCGCCCTGTAGTCACAATAGTCTTCAGCACTGAAATACACATGTGAATATTCCCTTTGAAATTATTTCCCATCATTCCGCTTTTCAATTTTTGTTGCTTATCTTTAATTCATTACCATAATAAAATATACTGTGACTCACTGAGTGATAATAGAATATACTGTGAACCACAAAGTCATATTAATTAAAAATGTGACTCATGCGTAATATGTATCAGAAGAGCCACAGATTAGTCTGTCCATATGACATGTACGATGCGGTTTATCTTCTCGGAGTTAGCGCTACGGTTCATGAATTAAATGTGAAATACAAACCACCTCGTGTATTATACAAGGAAATCCACATCCAAACACTGTTGTTTTAAATTTGTAATATTCTAGGTTTTTGTTCAATATTTGAATTTGTGTTGGTCTGAAAGGTCTGCTTACACCAGCACAAATATAAATGTGAGCAGAGCTGTTATTTAATTGGTCAAACAATCACTTACTGGGTCTTAAACCCCTTTAATCTTTGGAGCAAAAATAAAATCTGGAGGGCACATTTGTCCACAGAACTCATGAGCAGCTCTTTTGTTCCCCAAAATTTATAAAAGAGCACCACCATGTGGATCAGAGCCGTAATGACACTTGTAGAATGCAATATATTCAGTAGTTCTATATTCATAGCTTTTTAGGGGTCATCATTTCACCAGCATTTTTGGTGCTTTTGTTGTTGTGAATGAGTCCGTTCATCTGCAGCTGCTTGCCGTAAAGCTGGAGCCAAACCGAACATATCGTCTCCGACCACATTATCGTGAATATGTTACAAGTCATTTCACATTTACATTATTTAGTGGACAGCAGCAGCAGTGTTATCGTTAGTTATCATTTGAAAGAATCACACCAGCTGCAGCCAGCTGACAGAGGAACAAGTCCACATCGCTGCCTGCTCATATCGTCACATGCAGCTGAAAGATTGTTCTGCAAGGACTCGTGCAGTTTTATTACAAAGAAAAGAAAAACCTCAGAACAGGGAAAGCAGACAGCGTCCTCTGTCTTGATGCTGACTGTGCTGGAAGCATGTCAAAGAACAGCCGATGTGTGCGCTGCTTGAGCGTGACATATCTGCTGAAGACGTCATTTTTTTTTCTTTTTCTGGCCCAATTTTAGGGAATGCGAAGAAGACAGAGAACACCTGTCCCTGAAATTAGGGAGAATGCCAGTGAGCACAGGGCCGACTGTGTTCAGAGTGTGTATAATTGTGTGAGCTGTTGAACCGTGTCCACCTTCCCTCCTCGGCACTCGTGTGCCATTTTCCTGTGACCTTGCTTTACGTGAGGGAATCCAAACAGCTTTTGTGTAGATCTTCAGTCGTTCCTCTTCCTCGTCAGAAGGCGTCATGCGTCAGGCTCATTGTGTGCACATGTACGCCATGCTTATGTTGCTGGAATCCATCCTAAAGTGATCCTACCTTTTGCCTTATGTTTTGATGTTTTTAATGGTTTTATGTGAAGCGCTTTGAATTGCCTTGTTGTTGAAATGTGCTGTACAAATAAACTTGCCTTGCCTTTAAATGCGTTATGTTTACACACACACACACACACACACACACACACACACACACATTGCATTAGCTGGTGTTTTCTAAGCACAAGGTGAAAACACTCATCTACTATTTAGTCTTAGAAATTACTTTTCATATTCTTTATATTATTGAAAGTAATGTAAAAAAGGTACAGCCTTTTCTTTGTTATTGTTATATATTATATGTGTGTGTGTTTGAATAACTGACTGAATGAATACATATATTAGTTCTCAATAAAATCAGATCATATAATACTACTTGTTGCTATTTAATGTTTTGATGGAAGGTTTTGTACAGATTGGCATTCTGAAGGCAACAGCTGGAATTCTGTGTTCAGAATATGTGTTGAGTCGTTCCTGAGAACACATTTTTCATAAAAGGGCTGAAAATAGTGATGTTCTTTTTTCCCCCTATGATCTTCTCGTCCGTTTGAGTAAGACGTGCGAGCTCAGACTTTAACTGCACTGACAGGTTACCATGCCATACTTGTATTTTCATATTGAATTACACTCTGTAGAATAAAACAGAATCTAGAGTTTACTATTACCACCATGTAATGCCTAAGCCTTCTCAAAAACATACATCCTCTGTTGTAGCTTGGAACAAAGGTTTTCAACATGCACACGCCGTGAGAGCGAGCTGTCAATGTGGACACCAAGATATTTAGATTTACACACCTATTTGTATATAATGTGAAGACTGGTGCCCCCTGCTAATAGATTTAGGCTCACATATTGCTTTATTTATCTTTACACATACACACACACACACACACACACACACACATATATGTGTGTGTATTAAACATCTCTGTCTGCATATAAAGACATATTAAGAGCCTCTGCAGTGGGACACTTGTCTTTGGTCCAAAGCGTCCTACCAAGTTTGAGATCTTGTGATTGGAGAGCAGCAAATTGGTGACAAAATCGTGAACATATATCACGATTCTTTTCCCCAGGCGAGTTCACGATCCACGATCTTATCTTTACTGAAGTTACTGAACAGTACAACCAAACTAATTCCCCTATTTAAAGAAATGAAGCCCTTTAATTGAACACAATTCCCTTCTCAAATGTAAGTTACAGTTACTTCACATTTTTTTTAAGGCATCACTACAACACTACAACACACTAGATCCACCACACAGCACTTACAATGAAAATATGTCACTTTTAAAGTTGCTTCACCTGTTATTTCCTTCTTCCAAATTGCATCACCGATCTGTTTTGACCGAGCATTCGTCGGTCTAGCTTCGCTACAAAACACAAAAATACAGAATCACCGTCCGCAGGCTGTTTTTTAATCATGTTTTTAATCAGTAGCAGCAACCTTATCTCCACTTCTCCCATCTCTCCTCTCCTCTGCACGACTCTGCTCGGCTTTAAGTAGAGATAGAAAGTTGAGTGTGTTTGGGGAAAGGATTTTGTAGCAGCGGCGCTAATAATTCAGCAGCAGCGCTACACCGCCGCACGCGGGGGAAAAACTGCTGTGCAACTGATCGAATGTGAACTGTAGCGCGGTGCTAATGATCTCCCTGCGAAGGCAGATCGGGGAGACATTTTTCATCTTTCACAATCGTATATTATCACATCACACACCTCTTGGCATAACAGCTTCTATAGGGGCTTGATCCTCTCTGAAAGAGGGAATATTGTGAGGGGTGAACATGGCCCTTCAAAAACTCTTTATTCTTTCCTTATTAGAGTAATGAGTGATTAACGATTCTCACTACTCTCCTTCACTGTGTGATCATAGTTTCAATAGGACATAATCACAGATCTATGCTTTGTTGAAGCCAAGGCCAAGACATTACAGAAACAGGAATGAAGAGGGTGTCAGGTTCTAAACATATATTTACCAAACTTAACTGTTTCCATTTTTAGAGAAGGGAGCGTGTTTTGCGTGTTGCATGTATTTACATTTTATTTTATTTGTATTAGTCAAATCAACCAGATACCATGGTGAAAAAGTGGAGTATAGTAGAACAGGTGTTCAAGGCATTTCACATATTCACATAGTCTCTTGTGTATCTGTTCAGTCTTGTGCAAGCTGGATGTAAGAAAATATTATATAAAGATGATGTATTGTTCAGTGGTATTACCGTAACTTAATTACTGTGTTGAGGATGCGGGGAAAAAACTATAAAAGCAACCCTTCAGTCATTATGTATAGTACAGAAAAAGAGCCGCAAGGACAGCAAACAATGTTAGATGTCGATAAACAAACGGACAAACTGTTCTTTAAAGTCACATGGTTTGAAATTGATGGCATCTGGTGGAATTCAAGGCTGCTCAGACAACGTATGAAACCATAAATAATTTACTCTCTGATCATATTCAGAAAATGAGAAGGGGTCTTGTAGCTGAAGGGGAACATTGTATTTGAAACAATGTCGCACCGATCTCATAAGCATGTGCGAAACAATCTGTGGGGTGAGTTTGTGGAATCAACTGGAGGAAGAATTTAAAAAATAGTGAAATATTAGACATTTGTAATAAATATTTCACATTGTTGATTGGGTATTGTTGTTGATTAAGTATGACGAGGATGAACATAGTGGTTTGGATCAACGTGTGTTGTTTTGTATTCGTCTTCTTCTCTCTTTCCCGTTCACCTCAGCGGATCATCTACTTGGTAAACCGGGCCTCGGCCGATGCGATATGGGAATCTGATTTCATGAGCATTTGATTTGAAATTCTCAGTCGTCAACACTTGAAAAATGTTGTCGACAAATCAATTAGTTGATTTAATCGTCACATCTGTAAAACTGAGTTTCTCCACAAAGAAAAAAAACGTGTGTATATTAGTGTGTAAAGAACAAACAGTGCCAGGGTCTTTACCGAGGGTCTGGTGAATACATTAAGCTCCATGATTAAAGTCCCAGTGGGGTTACTGACTTAAGTACATGATGAACCTCTCACTCTACAAACACCGCTCACGATAGCGAATGGGGCAGTTTGAGGGAACCGGCGCCCCACACACGTCACAAAGTGATCCATGAGCTGAACGCAGATTTAACAAAAGTTGAGTGTTTTCGATGAAGCGGGCAGGACTGCCGACTTCTCTGTCTACTTAGTCGGAACAAAGAGCTTTCGTAATGCCTCCATCACTCCTAAAGAGCGTGGCTGATGTAAAGCTCACACACCACCATCAGTATCTGACGCCAGCTGAATTACATGACAGCTGCTCCGGGCTACCTGCTCTCAGTATTTCTCTCCCCCAACACCGGCTCCAGAGAGCCAGGGACCTGCCTCCCTTCAGAACAGTTCAGTTATGTGGGACCCTGGAGGGCCGAGCCCAAATTTACTCACAGCCACAGGTTGGCAGGCCAGGCAGAGCTATGCCGGAGTGTCCTCCACATCGCCTTAATTGGGATTTCAAATTCCTTCCCTCTGGCGCGACACCTAAAGTAGAACAGGGTGAGAAACTAGTTTTCCTCGCTATGAATATGCTTAGCTCTGGTTAATGTCTCATGCTAAATAAATAGGTTGTTCCACAAAAGGATGGTGATAGTTGAGTCTTGGTTTTTGCTTCACGTGTGTTTTATTCATGTGCCATGATCCGCAGGTGCAAGGGCGGATTTGTCCATTCGAGACCAGCTGAATTGAATGCAAATGGTGGAATTGTGCTGCTGCAACACACGGGCATTCGCATTTTCCATCTCATCCTTTCAGCTCAACATTCATTGTCTCGTCCCAATGTGGTAGAGCATCCTGAAAACACACGACTCCGCTCTGAATTCATGCGTCCTCTTTTTGCGGTCAGTTTTTTCATGATTTGTTATCTTGGTGTCCAGTTGAACAGATTTCTTTTTGCTTCATATTTTTCACTTGTTGACTGCATTTTAATGAGCTCTCATTACAATTGGATAGAATTTAAGCAGTGGCGGACCGTGCATTTCATACCTGGGCCTTCACTGCTGTCCTGCAGCTGAAACACAGCTACGGTTATTATTTGTTTTGTGTAAAAATGAAGCTCAACACCTATAAATACACTAACTGCAGAGTGCAGATGCACGAATACGCCGAGAGTGTGTCCCCTCTCTTCTCTGACTGCAGCTGGGACTGCTGCGCGAGGCTGCTGTGAGAGTAGCCGCCTGTGAGTGCTTTGGGGCGGCTCACGGCAGCACTTGCTGCTCGTTCATGACAGTGCAGAACGGTACGTTCAAGGTTCTGGTAATAAAGTTTGCCATTTTGGTTTTGGACTATGTAGCCCCCGTGTTGTTGTACTCTATTGTGTACATTTTGAATATGTCCGTTTCGCACACCGTGATTGGTTGATGCCTTTTATTCGTGGTGCGAAAGCTTAAAATAATCTAGATTACGTCTTTCTCTGCCACCTAATATTCTCGACCGGTTTGAAAGTACTCATGGCCAAAACAACAGTTTAATCGCATTTAAATATCCCCCCCCCCCCCCCCGTGTGTAAAGGCTGCACACCGTATTGAAACGTAACGCTCACTCAGAAATGAACCGCCTTGGTCCCAGTGGCATTTGTTTCTTTCAGCTCGTCTTTGAAGTGAGCTCCCCAGAAGAGATACTCAGCGGTCCCTTTGTGCTGTGTCATCGACAACAGGATCAGACAAAAACAATTACCAGTTAACGCCACATTGTTGTAACTGTTGGCTCCCATCGGCCGAGTCTTTATCTTCCCGACTTGCCTGGCAGCTGCAGTTTGTCAGTCTTTATCATTTTTTTGCAGAGCGGTGGCTCAGAGATGCACGGATAAACCCGCATGTTTACGTCCTCCTGGCCGGCTCGCCTGAGCTCTACCCTTTTCATTGTGTGTTTCCTGTTCCCCCTGAAGTCCTGACAACAGCTGATCAGTTCAGGTTTATATTTCAGACTTCACTATGCACAGATTGATTTCTAACCCGGCCATTCAAGTGTAATCCAGACAAGTCCTGTAGTAGTACAGTGATATGTGGTATATTATTCCACACTGTTGACATTTTACATCTCAATCCACTTAACAGCATCAGATGTGTAAACTATTTTTAAAATCGTTTCTATTCTTTCTTGGTGAATCATTAACTATTGATTTTTAAACACAAATAAATGTTTGTTTTTGGACTTTGCTTGGATCAGTGAAAAAACCCCAAAAAGATGAGTAATTTGTATATATTTTTAACTGATGGGAAAGGGGGTTAGTGTAGTGCTTCATTCAAATCAATGATGTTAGAAAAATGTAGACTCATTTCTCTGGATGTTGAGGTTTAGAGAAAAATAGAAAATATCAAAAAAACACTTTCAAACCCTTCAAACATTTGATCTTTGTACTATGAAGCCTGTGTCCCTGCAGGTGGTGCATGCAGCATAACAACAGCAGCATGCCGTCTCTGCAGCATTTGGTTTATCCAGGTCATGCAGCAGCTGCGTAACAGAAGCAACTATGCGAGATCTTAAAGACGCCTCGCTACCTTTTGAAAGGGTTCAGCAGTTTGAGAGTAAAAAATAAGACATAATACCATAATAACAATATCAATAAAATGCACAACTTCATATATTTTTGGTGACATTTTATTTAAAAGGGAGTATTTTTTTTAGCTTTTAGGTCGAAGCTTTACTGCATCTTGTGGTTTTATCTGTGGTCAGTCGAGACACAGCTTGCAATTTCAGGAGCGACCTGAAGATGGAAGTAAAAATCCACCGGTGAGTTTAGAGTGTTGAGCGTTGTTAATCCTTTCACCTCAGATGAGTCAGTTTGTATTCATGTAGTACTTCACTGTTTCCTCCCCTCTAGAGTAGTGTATTAAGGACACCCGCCCATGTGATGGCACCACAACAATTACTCGGAAAGAATGAGTTTTTTTTGGCTCATGCGATAGTTTTACCCAGAGGGACACCTCATTTCAGTGCAAAGTGGGTGCTCAAATCAATATTATATGCGTTCACAAATTCAATCTCTCACAATTCTCCCTCTATGGAACAATTCCAATTTGTAATTTGTAGCGTGACGGATGAGAAACTTGGCGTCTGTTTTTTTTCTTACTTTTTGAAATTGAAACTGCAAGTTAATGTCATACTATCCAAATAGAAAAGCCAGTATTCACAGGAAACACAAGGATTACAGGCATTTTGATGGCTGCAATACATATTTTAAGGTAAACAGTCACAAGGAATGCGTGATGCTGTATAGTTTGCGTCATCTTTCATATAGGCTCTTGTGGCAGAACTGTGGTCCTCATAAACAGTAATTCACCCATTTATCTTGTGTGTGCCATCCTGTAAAGGCCACAGCGACTCCAGCGAGAGCCAGAGCGGGTAACATGGTGGAAATCTGTCTCAGGAACGGCCATTTAATGGTACAAAACCAATCGAAACACGGGACACACAAATGTCCGAGCATGAGACCTGGGGGGTGACCACATGGCAAAGCTGCTGACGTTGCAGAAACTGGAAAATCTATGTTTATAGATCTGCAAATACATCGATTCTTTGCCCGGAGCTATGACACATACAGCACAGGAAGTATCAAGTCACTGAGCAATCTTTGTCTCCTTATCGAGGCCACAAGACATGGAATAGGAGGGTATTGGAAAGCTGCCAGTTTTTATATACCTCAGTGGAACAATGCAACCGCATCACGGCTGTTAAACATTCAGTGTTTTACCATCTTGTTGGTCTTGACATTGTTGAAGTACGTCTTTGTTGCTGACCGGAGACAGTCCAATGCGAACGTGCTTTGAGCTTTGGCTGCACAATTCTGATGATAATCATGATTATTTTGATCAAAATTGGAATCAAGATCATTTATCTAAATTATTCTTTTGATTTTAGATGGGGAAAAAATAAAAAAATGTCATTGCACTTTCACATTTAAATGAACAGAGCGCTGCTCTCACTCCCATGTTCTGTTACATTACAGCCAATGTCCACATCTTTGCATCGAATTTGGACATAAAATAAGGTTCTTCGTCACCTGACCTGAGTGCATGATACAGATTATTACTCTTCTACTCTGGACTGCGGCAGCAAAACATTCAGGAAAGTTTTTTCACAGGCTGCCGCATGACAGCTCCCCAAAACAGTGAAGCTCTCCGTTAGCTGGCTGTTAGTTTAGGAAGCGCTTGATTTGACATGCAGCAGAGTTTTCTATGAGCGGAGCGCGCATTTTAAATGTCAATATGGTGTTTCATCAATTCTTGTCTCATCGTACATTCATCAAATTCAGTGCCTCTTGCCATATAACTGCTTTCCAAACTACTGTAGCTGTCATATTGACATATGACGCTGTGTGGAGGCTGTCATCAAATGGAAGTGGGCGTGGTTACATCTCTCAGCCCTTTGCCCCCTTTTTTTTTTTTTTTTTTTTGCATATTTCAAAATGATTTCAGTGGGTGGACTTAGGCTCAGTGCTGGGGGTGAGGTTACGCTGTAAGTGTAGGAAGCCAAAATCGTGATCGCAACTGACATTCGACCACTTTCTGCAGCCCCAAGCTCGTCTCCAATAAGATACGTCTGCCCTTTAACACGCTGAGACGCTGAGTGAATGGAAACATGAGTACTGCTGATGAAGTTTGGATCTATATTATCTCTTCCAATCTCCTATGTATCCCTCCTCCTACGCTTGTGACCCAGCCATTCTCCTTTCCTTAATGTCAAGAATATTTGTTGCATAAGCTATCGTTATACCCCCCCCCCCCACACACACACACACACTTCCACTCCTAAAAATGAGATGCATGCAATGTTGCTGATGTAGGACTTTGAGCTCATTCTGCTCTTTAAAAATGTATCAACTAAAGCTCCAAAATGTAAAGTATAATCGGCGCTGAATTATACTTGATTATGCATAATTAACTCAATTAATAATGGTCCTCTTATAGCAATCACATGGGTGAGTAATTTGCAGAAATGTTTGAGCCTTTGAGCAGTTTTTGCCTTCACCCAGAGGATTGTGGGTAAGCAGCTCACTGGCTAACGACCGCACAGAATCACAATAAACCGAGGCACAGGCTCGGTGCAAATGCCCGTCTCCGGTGGCAGCATCACCATGGTTTAAGGCCAAGGCTCTGCTCCAGGGGTCGTGCTGGAACATAACAATGCATTGGATTGAAGAAAGCTCCCATTACAATGACTGAGGTTGTCCTCGCTGGCTTGGATTGTGCAGTTGTTGTTTTTTTAAACGGCCTGTAGCGTGTCATTCCAGTCGTACAGATCTGTAGCTGCTCTGCCACTAAACATCGATGTCCTGTCGATGTCTTATGGCTGGAAGTGGGTGTCCCGGCATCTTTCTACAGCTCAGCGTGGGTGTCCTGCCAGTTTTACCGGCTTTGAATGTGGGTGTCCTGGCGTCTCGCCTCTTATTGTGGGTGTCCTGCACTGACTTTGGGTCTTTCTACCCCCTGGTCAGATGGCCACGTCTGGCAGTTCTGCAGTTATTACCACTGATGTGATGGGACTTGTCGCTTCACAGTTAAAAGGCTTATGACGTTGATTAAATTTGCACTGGTTTCAATGCGAATACCACCGTCATTTGCATTTTTGGAATATCTCCTAATGTTGAAATAATTAAAACTCCTTAACCTACATTTCTCCTTTTAGCATAATGTACATTGTACATCCTAAGTGATGTATTTAAACCACATTATCATTGAAGTGTTCTCAACCTCCCCCTGAGCAATATGAAATAAAAAAAGCATTTAATAGCTGTATATTATATATCTTCTGTCTCTTGGTGTTTAGTTTAAAGTAAACAGAATCTATGTATGTGACAAAATAACCAGTTATACTGTAAAAGCGGGAGGCAAAGTGCTAGATATGTTCAATATTTACAGCTTTTCATGCATTTGCTTTAAAATATGTGATGATGTTTTTAGAATTTGGTCTAAGATCAGGAAACGCTGAATGAGGAAACGATGGCATGACGTCTAATCCCCAGTGACCTTATATTAGCTGAAATATTCAAAGATATATTAAAATGGCCGCTCTATTACATCGGCTGGAAATTAATACATTTGCAGATGCTTGAGCAGCGTTACGAACGTTTTTCCCTCTCAGCCTGGCACGTTTGGTATCTCAGCCTTGGCATCTTCGAGGAGGTGTTTCGAGGAGGTTAGGAAACGGATCGTCTAACATCATCACACCCAGAGGTCAGTACTCACGTTTTTGTCTTCATACGTTAACTACGTGATTCAGTGCTCACTTTGTGTCCGTAACATACCTAAAAATGATTCGGTTCCTTTTCATATTAATTGTGCAAACATTTAAAAAATTGTTGCTGCTCCTCAGCAGCTGCAGCCCATTAGCGGTTGTTGCGTTGCATCTGAACAGATGTTTCACATGTGTTCTTTACTATGTCTTCTTCATCAACAGCCAACTATACTGACCAACAAGAGCTGTCACATCTGTGTTTATTGACAATAAAGTTGCCCCCCCCCCCCCCCAGTATCGCTGTTCATTTATTGTGAACGTATGTTGACAAACTCAACACTCCTGACAAGATGTTGGGAGTTTAATTCAGCACCAGTTCTGTGAAAGCAACATTTCCATACTCTGAGAGAGTGAACCAACTGACACGGAACTGCCTTAAGCTTCAGCTTTGCTGCCAGACTCCTCTCTTTTTTGTTTCTTTTTTCCTCTTCCACACCAAATGTTGAATGGCACTGTAGATGTTGAGAATGGAGATTTATGCGAGGGAATGCTGTTTCTTTTTTCTCTCTCTCTATCTTTCTCCCAGTGCAAACCCTCTGTAAACATACTTAATAGACAATAGAGATTTTAGCACTTGCTAACTTACCTTTTTAAGCGTAATATGCATGCAGAAGAAACGAAGAAGAGGAACGAGGAGCATCTTTTTGCAGGAAGCAAACAGTCGTCTGTAAAAAGCAGCAACGTTGCCGACAGGCCATTATTTTAGCTCGCTCGGAATCGGGATATCTTGACTTACTCCAGCAACCGTCTGTCAATATCACCGTCCTTGGATATGTTTCTGCAAACAAGTGGAAAAATTGCCTGCTGGGACCGTTGTAGCCTGAAGGTAGAGACAAGGGCTTGTGACCAGAAGGCTAAAAAAAAGGAAGTTTCTGGACGAGAGAAATGTGGTTAAACGGTGATTGAGTCATACTGTGCAATCCCTCGAGAACCAATATCTAGGGCTCTTTAGCAAGGCACTTAACCCAGTTTGCCCAGTGCAGCTACAGTGGGAAATATTGGACTTTGTTCTTGAGCTCCATTGGTGAATGTGCTTTAAATGTGAGGCAGGGTGTAAAAAAACAACTAAAATGAAGCATCTACAGTAGAGTTTTCTAAAAAAAACAACCTTTCATGGATAAATAAAGGGTTTCAAAGGAAAACAAAAGCATCTCGACTCGCGACCCTTTATGCTGGATTCAGCAAAATAATATACAGTATGGCTTGAAAGACTCGTCGGCCGTGCCGGCTATATTTTGACAGCTGGTAGGCAACAATGCCTTTTTCCTTACTTTTAAAAATTCTCTTACAGGCCCTGCAAACGCACACTTCTATTCTTACTGACATAACCCAAAGTTTATTATGACAGTTAGAGAATGTATTTATACTCAGTTGCAGTGGAAAGTGCTTCTGAATTTGCAAAATAATATAATTAACCCACAGACTTTATAGCAACAAATATAAAGCAATTAACAGTTTAATTAACTGAGTCCCCCAACAACGAGTCAACCAGCATCTTATCGACCTGTCACATCTTCCAGACTCATGCAAACCAATGCATCTGCACTTCTATCAGATCATCTTCCACCTGAAGCCCGCTTGTGCTGCTTAATGTACAACTTTCATCACTTCTTCCTCCGTGACCGCAGTGGGAATAAAAAAAAAGCTGAGATATTAACTTTACACTTTTACTTCGTAGCCAGAAACGTTGAAAATTGCCTGCGCAGCACATCGGTTGCATCACTCTGCGTATGTTTGTGACTTTGACTTTGCTTACAGGCATTAAGAAATGATTGGAGGAAGTGAGAGGAGAAAAAAAACAAAAAAAGGCACTTATAATAATATTTCTTGTATGCCTTACGGAGATCCACAGCAGCCTTTTTCATTTTCTTGTTAAGACAACACACTCAGATTGAGGGGAAGCAACTGGAATTTACTTGACAGCTGTAGTGATTTTGAAAACATGAAGGAATAAGTGTGTCAAATGTTCAACTGGCACAGAGCAATGGGATCTTTTCTGTTTGCAAAACTGCTTTAAGGACTGAGAACCTACAATGCAAAGTCCCGTAACGTGGTAAACACAATGTGGGCTTAAAAAAAACAAAAAAAACGTTTTCCCCGCCAATACAGGATCCAACAGGATCCAACATGATGCAACGCCTGGCTCTGACTACATATTCAAAATGACGCATTTGGACACAAAATACACAAATCAATTGATGTGGCATTGAGGCTTAGCCACGGGGATTTGTCCACATGTAATCTCGTATAATATCAACAACTCACGCTCGTTTTTTCTTAAAAAATATTTGTGCTCGTAATTATTCTTCATTATGATACAGCGCTCAACAGGTCGGCTCGGAGCGCCGGGACTACAAGTTCCTGGCTGATGTGACACATGATGGAGACGGATTACGGAGGTCGGCTGAGAGCGCTCTCCCCGGTGACCAAGCCACGCCGCGGTCCAGCAGACTCATTACAACCGGTCACCACGGGTTTCCCCCATGCATGAACTTCTAATTGGACCAAATAAATTGGTGGGAATCTTTCAGTGTAGAAAATGGGATGCTGCCGGAGTCCAATACTCTATTAAACCCGTAATGGGAATCATTCATCATGCCTATGGTGTGTGACCTCCACCTTTTGTATGGACTGCTTAATATTCTACCTGTATTACATGGCTCAGAGTCCTCCACATTTTGTTCTTGAGCTGTTCTTACTTTCATGAGGTTAACCTCGAATTTCAGAGCGATTCACAGGGCGAGCGGGGCCAGGGGTTAAGGCCGGGGGACGGCATGATTTCATCACTACATATTTCCATTTGTCCATCGTTGACCGGGTGTGGTGGATTTACATGAGTGACAGACGTATGTCTCACTTTACCACACTGGATTTCAAGCCCTGCAAACAGATTATGCCATAATGTGAGGAAAAGATCCACATCTTGTTCCATCAATAAATGGATTTTACGTTATGAATTTCATTAACATCTTTTGCTCACTTGAGACCAAAAACATTTTTTTTGTCTGCATTGAGTTCTTGCTAGCGAGGATATTTTTTTGTGCAGGGTATGAATATATTTACTGAACCCCACGCCGATGTTGATGTGTCTGCCGGAAGACATTTTGCCATAGCGGACCATTGTACGCAATGTTAGCAATACATTATCAATGCATGAGAATGCTGGAGTTCAGTATAATTTCTGCATCAGTATGATGAGGTTTCTTGATTTGTCACGTATTTAATTAGCTGACAAGATGTTTCCAATCTGGTTATGTTATCCATAAATAGTTCTCAATTAAATTTCCAGAATGCTAACTATATTACGATATTGTTGAATTAAATGGCCAGCGAGTTGTACTAGATCTAACTCTTTTAAGAATTACTTACTTTATTAGTTTCAGTTTATTTTTCTCAGATGTTTTATGCTGTTTGAAATACTTATTTTAGTTTTTAGTTCAGAAAGCTATGTAAGTTATCCGGTTGTAGCTCAATGAAAAAAAAAAGATGCATTAGTTTGTATGTTATTGGACCAACGTATTCTCATACAACGGTTCGCATGATATCGTACGAAAAAGTTTCTCCTCCTTTCCTTTGCACCTTTTTCCTTTTTTTGTGCATCAATTTCCGCTTGTTACATGCATACAGTCTTTTCAAAATAAACTTCCGTCTTCACAGGAAATCATTTTGTTAGGAAAAGATTGTGAAATACTTTGTTAGGTTCAGAAAAAGATCGTGAAACACTTGGTTAGGTTCAGGAAAAGATCGTGAAACACTTTGTTAGGTTCAGGAAAAGATCGTGAAACACTTGGTTAGGTTCAGGAAAAGATCGTGAAACACTTTGTTAGGTTCAGGAAAAGATCGTGAAACACTTGGTTAGGTTCAGGAAAAGATCGTAAAATACTTGGTTAGGTTCAGGAAAAGATCGTGAAACACTTTAAGTTCAGGAAAAGATCGTAAAATACTTGGTTAGGTTTAGGCAAAAAAAAACTACTTTGTTAGTTTTGGGAAGAGATCATTGTTTGGGTTAAAATAATGACAGAAGTGGTGTCACTTAAGTAGACTATTTTTTATAATATCACAATAATACATCCTACTTTATTATTTAGTAGTATTAGTGTTATTAGTTTGGTTAAAAGTAACTGAGTTTTTTGTTTCATTTTTATTGTTCATGTTCAAAGAACCTAACCTTGTTTTCAGTTTGAATGGCAGAGCCCCATAAGTGATGGCACCTTAAATCTATCAGTGTCTCTCCTTAACTGACCTTTGACTTTGCTCTCTCTGAACTGTTAACCCCTTGAGTGGTTTTACTTGCCACGTTGACCCCTTTGCCGGCCACTCTTTAAGCTGAATGTTGTGCTGCATCTCCACCTATCAGACTACCGGTAGTAAACAGGCAGGATGAAATGAATGGAGTGGTGTATTTTTTTTGTTTGGGGGGGCAACCGGCACCAAACAATGACAAGAATGCCTCTCACACCAATAGCTGATGCTGAGCGGCCGCTGACATCATATCAGTCCCACATCTCCTTCTCTTGATTTCCGCCCCACCCGCTCCTTTTCCATTAGCGAGTCGGTCCGTGTCCCTGTGTTATTTAAAGCCAGAGATCCTCCCTCTTCGCCCGAGCCCCTGCATTGCATTTGTCTGCCTCGCCGCTTGTGTGTCTGCGTGCGCCTGTGTGTGTAGGAGAGTGTGCTAATAAAACCCAGGCGGCCAGTGGGAGAGCTAGAGAGTCAGGGAGAGAGAGAGAGAGAGAGAGAGAGAGAGAGAGAGAGAGAGAGAGAGAGAGAGAGAGACACACGGGGGGGGGGGGAAGGCAAAAAGCATCTGAGAAGGGAGAAGGAACGGGAGTGTGAGACAGCTATGAAATTCATCCAAGCTATCTGCTTACTGCTTTTCTGTCCAGCTTTGAGCCTCAACACCAGGTAAGAGATCAATGAGGGGGAAGAGGTTTTGTTGTTTTTGTCAGTTTCACCCGGCTCGAGACTCTGGAACAAAAGAGGTGTATAGGTTCTAAAGCGTGCTGTTGGCAATCTTAGATCACTAATCTGAAGGTCCGCTCCGTCCGGGGCAGAGGCTCAGCATGTTGGGGGACTGAAAGACTTGAAAGGAGGAAGCAAGAGCTTTTTTCTTCTTTATCTATTCAACTATAGGCTATTATCTTTGTTAGTTCTGTGCAGGATGAGAGACAGTTGTCCTTTTGTGGCCGCACTGAATGCGATGCCTCCCTCCTGAATAGTGGTGACATTGCTTTTTTGGGGACTTTTGCTGCCTGCTGGTCTGGTAGGGCAGCAAGTTGAAGTCGAGGGGGGAAACCGGGAGGAAGGACAAGGCTACTTGTGTTGCAGTGTCTTGAAAAAGAGCAGGTGTGTGTGTGTCTCCATCTATATCCATATATGTGTGTGTGTGTGCGTGGGATGTAAGGCTTTGGAAGAGTGATGGGCAAGGAGACTGAATAAGAGGGAACGCGAAGAATGGGGAGAAGGATGATTAATTAAATCATTGATAAAATCATCCTTCTTCTCCGTCAGTGGCTGACACCAGTGCCTTAATGGAAACCAAGGCTTTGACTGCCATGGAGACATCACACGCAGGGAGGCATGCCTTAGACAACTTGCCTTTTCCTGTTTCTCCTCAGTGGACCCCAAAAAAACCCAAACATTTCGGATTCTGTTTTAATCTTTTATGAGGGGAACGCAGTTGCTGATGAATGCGAGAACGATGGCTTTTAACTCTGTTAAATAGAGAAAAAACAAATTGTCCTCCATAGTGGCCAAACACATGGCTGGCTACTATGTGAGTTCTTTCTTCTGCCTCATGATTGAGAGAAGATAAACGTTTGCAAAGGAAGAAAACAAGGTTATTCCCTACATCCTACTCATTTATCAATGTCAGATATAGGCACATTGATGAAGTATGAGTCATATAACTAGGGGCTGTATTGACGTGTTAACCTTTAGCAGTTTGTAGTCAGTGAATTAAGCACCAACACACCTACACTTTTAATGCTCACATACGGTAAAATACATAAAGAACCTTCAGGCTACAGCTTTGGAAATGTCCAGCCCGTCTTGTTGTTTTGATTGTGCACACGGAGAAGCTACCTTTCTTTTGAAGCTATGGAAGTAATAAAGCGCTCGTTGATGTTGGATTTATTAAAAGACAGTCTGTGTCTGGGGGTTTATTTTTAAATTGTGTGCAGGCATCATCAGCACTTCGAGGTGATCTTTCGGGCACTAATTGGAGAGGGAGGCATTGCGCTGGTAATTTGGCAGGTCAGCACAGATTGTATGCTACCTCTTGAGGGGGGGGGGGGTCATGAAAAGTAATTACCATATCCAGTGTTTTACTAGTTTGTTTCTTAACTCCACTCAGAAGGCTGTATTTTGTTAAGGGCATACGGGGTTTACCAGGCAACGGTGGTACCTCTCTGACCTGAAATAGGGAGAAAAAAAAACGTGCCAGATTCTGCAAAACAACATCTGCCTCATCTGCCCACAGGAAGCACAAGCTATGACCAGCTAATCTTAAAATGTTGTGATAGGGAAAATAATTACAACAATTTGGGGGAATTCAACTAATATAGGGAATATGCTCTGATTACAAGTGAAACAAGAACGTTTTTTTTTTTGTTTTTTTTAACATCTCTTCATCTGTTGATTGAGCTCCAGTCACGTTTGAGGCTGTAATTTGGGGTATTAAATATTCATGTGTTTTCCGGAGCTTGTTCTGTGGAGTTTTCTCAGTTGTCATCAAGAAATATATATATATATATATATATATATATATATATATATATATATATAGAGGAACTTCACACTCGCTACTCCAACAAGTTCTACGGCTGTTGTCCAATCAAACGGCATATTGACAGTTTGTTTCCAGAAAGCATTGTTTAAGTCAAGCCTGATGTTTCCTTCCACATAAAAGGATGACCCTAAGTCACTTCCACACAGCGAGGCATTCGGCTCATTGATTAAACACTGGTATCAGATCGGTGCTCGTTATTGGCCGATACTCAAAGCTCAGCTATCGCTATCAGGACCCTAGTTTTAATTAAAAGAATTTGGCATCTACAGGGACAGCTAAATGTTATTTCATCACTTCAAGCATCCATGGTTGGATTCAGTAAAAAGGTCAAACTAGTTGATCACTTGTCCACTCCATCATTGTTCCACTCCTCCTGCAGGTGGTTGATATTTCGGCTCCCCTTCAATTACCCGGAATTAGCTCTGCTTTTAACATCCAGCGGTAATTATCGACTACTTATCCTGCTATATGTTGTCTTTTGATCCAGCACCGCCTTAGAGGGGCTCTGCTGGGGACATATAAGATAGTTGTTTTTTTTTGTTGCTGACAAGGTCAGATCAGCAGTACACAATTCTAGACATTTGCTACGCTTTTTTTTTAAGGTACCTTATTCCAAACTCAAATTTCAGACATATATTTCTTTTCAGATCATCAACACCACAAGCAAAGCTGGGGGAACGCTGCTTTTGAGCCATCCTAACCTTTTGTTTTTGTTATTTTTGAGCCCATTGGTTCCTCAGACTGTCATATTTTTGTCGTTATCCTGGAGGTCGCGGGCTTATCATTTGTGACATCCTCATTTCTTGCTGTAATAGTGTAACGCTGAGCAGGCTGACTGCTAGGTGCGCTCGCAGCAGCAAAATGAATTGTGACTCCAGCTGTCTCGTCCATTGCTCTGCCTCGCTTTGCTCCATTCACTATCATCACATCGGCGGTGCATGAGAGGATCCATTTCATATGTTAACCTCCACTGTGGGACCTGATAGAGTCGCCTTAAGGAACGCAGAACTAATGAAACAGGAACCATTCAAATGT
Organism: Anarhichas minor; assembly: GCF_050575085.1. NCBI lineage: Eukaryota > Metazoa > Chordata > Actinopteri > Perciformes > Anarhichadidae > Anarhichas > Anarhichas minor. Next base: position 2,663,168 of record NW_027466513.1, read on the forward strand.
GAATGTTTGAATGCTTTGGTCTGCGCTTAATTCTGTTTTACAGCCATCAAATCCAAAAGGCTTCTCTCCGTGCCATAATGGATGCTGGATATACATTGTGTTTTCACGATCTCTGTAAAATGTACAACATGTTACTTTTGCTGCTCATATAAGTGCTTGATTAAGACGGATTTCATTTTAATGAATAGAGTGGATTACTGATAGGCCACGTAATAAGGGTTCAGGGCTATGTGTCATTACGGAAATCAATTGGCACTCAGCCAGAACACAAGGCCGCCACGACGCTAGTCCCGTGAGGTATGACTGTGAGGTATGACTTGAGGTATGACTTCTGCATTTGGCTTGTTCTCTCTTCTCCAAACAGATCAAACAGCTCCACAGTCTTAACACTTTTCTAATATTCCCTTTCAGGGCGTTTTCCTGGAACATATATGACACATTTTCTTGACACCGTCTTTGACGTCTCGTACCTTAGCGGGCTCCTCTTGGCAACGGTGATATCTGGTGGGATCTCCACAACATCAAATATTTATGAGTATTTTGGACGGCTATTAAAAGGACTACAGAGAACCTTGCATTATACATAGAGCGCAGACGCAGCCGTATCGCTTTATCTTAATATCTGCCTGTGGATATGAGCATATTATGAATGAAATGGAGTCTCTCTTTAATGTTAGAGGGTCGGACATGAGAAGGATGATTTTTTATGAGAAGCAACAGTTAATGACGGCGACAGGATTATAATAAAGCCTACGGGGTGTTGCTGACCTTGGGCTGTTTCCTTATACGATAACGTTTTGTCATAGCAGTATTAATGTCCTTTTATCCATTCGGGACACTTTCAGCAGTCGCACCAAATATCATGTCATCATTTCATCTCAATGCGGGTAGAAACAGGCCACTATTATTTACGTTTATTCATCACAGAAAGCGTCTGCAAGGATAGAGCGTCTCATTTATGCGACTGCTGAAAGCTGCTCGGCTTCCCCTTCATTCATCACAACGGCGGATGCCTTCTTTTGTCTCAATCCGTCACATGTTCGCTGAGTGGAAAACATTCCGCGGATCATCATTTGCATCCGATCGATACGTTCTCGTGAGTGACGGCGGGTGAATCCAAACATGATGTACAGTGGCGGCGAGAAACTCCACATGATGTCTCATTGAACGAGCACTCGCGGGGCGGACTTTTGTTTCGCTTTGCACTTCATAATAATGCCGAGAGGAAACATACAGAGTCACAAATATTGTCTCCCGCATCGGGAAACTGAGAATTGACGAGAGGTCGAGCGTGGAACTGATGTGGAATTAGACCTAACTATTGACCAATGTCAATCTATACACTGATGGAGTGTAAATGGTTAGCAGGGTAATGACCAAATGGAAATAATCCGCCTCTGATCCCTGGGCATTGTTTAGCCCTCGGGTGAAAAACAAAAACTCTCCTATATTTTCTTCCTTTAAGTGCGCCTGTGTGGCCATTCGCCTCGATTGCTATTGAGTGAGAGCCTCCATCGTTATCTAAATGAACTGGTGCTTTATTTATACCCCAAGACATCGTGGAAGCGTGTCTGAGCGGACACCCTTGTGTAAACATTTATGCATTTTGCAGAGCAGCAGTTTGGCGGAAAGTGGTTTAAAGTGTCCGACCGGAGTGACGGGCCACCTTACAAGATGGGCATCTGTTTAATTACCGTGCAAGGGCGACCTCCGAGTGACTTTTAATTTTGCAGCGGCAATGATCTGTGTCACGATTGGGCCGGTGCAACATAAACCATCTGGATGTGTGGAAGTTAAAAAAAAAAAACATCTTAATAAAATTGGCACGATGTCACATCCGCAGTCTGTATTTCATGCCGTCAAATGACATCTAGGGTAAAGCATCATTACAAATATGACTTCCCGTAGTGTGTGGTCTCCTCAAGATGGGAGAAAATGATATTTGGCAGCCCGGTAACGTCCTCAGCAAAAAAAATCAGACTGGATGATTATTGAAATTCAAAGGACAGGGCATAATGGTCACACCATGGCAACCGCATTGAACACATGCCAGTAATGAAGTGGGCCACAATAAACAGAACCTTGGGTGTCTCCTACAAATGAGAAAGTAATTAAACGCACCACGATCAGCGCGAGGTGAAGAGTGGCCAGACATTTTATATTCAGGGCCACATTTCCGGTACCGTCCTGCTCACATTGCTCTCAGAAGAACATTTGGAATGACAGCAGTTATTTGCTCTTCAAACACTGAGAGCGTGTGTCGTAGATTACTTTGTTATCGCGCTTCCTGGAACACAAGGTTTTTATCGCTGAACAGCATCATCTTGTAATGTGGCAATACGACAAACTGAATATTTGCTTGGTGTAAAAAATGAGCATGTCTGGGATGATACGATGGAGGGTGTCATCTCAAATTACAATATATAATTGGTATTTTTTAAAGTAATAGGTCATTTCTGTACGGGTTGAACAGTGAGTATAATGTTTTCTTGATTTTCACAGTTGAATCCTATCAGACCTGCCATTAAATTGAATTTTAAAGGCTTCAAACTAAATTATAAGAAACTTGCCTTCACATCATCAATAGCTAAAAGACCGATTACGAAGGGTAACAGTGCTGACGGAGCTAAACCTGAAGGGAAGCGCTAGGCTTCCAGGACGATGCCCTCCTGCCACCGTTATCACCGGTAACCTAGAAATGTTGTTTTGTGATGTCACAGAGACCTTTGCCCACCATCATCTAATCAGTTCATTCTTGAGTGCAAGTGGATTTTTGTGCCAATTGTTGTAGAAATTCGCTCAAGGCGTCCCTGAGATGTCACGTTCACGAGAATGGGACAGACGTCAGGTCAACGTGACCGTTGACCACCAAAATCTTATCAGTTCATCCTTGAGTCCAGGTGGAATGTTTCAGCCTAATTTGAAGAAATACAAAGAAAGACAATGAGAAACATTAACTTTTATTGGTTCTCGGGCACCCGACAAATGTTTACTAACCTTTTGGCTCTGCTCTGGTCTCCATTATCAAAGAACATATTTAGCTCTTTAGCTTGCTCGATGTTGACTTGCAACTTTATCTCTTGACTCGTGCTGCTGGGCAGGTAGGTGGAGTGGCTTTTGAGAGCTTTCTTTCTGAAAACAGCTGCTCGCTGCCCCTGGGAACAAGGTTGAGAGCTGAGTTTGCAATCTGTTGAACTAAAACAAAGAGCTGAAAGATGCTAAAACACTCTCTGGTACAGTTTCTACTCGTGTCTCTATCTCACATTTCATATAGCTGTTGATTTAAGAACGCTATGGTTCTGATGTGAATCTTTGTTGCTGTGTCAACCAGCACTTTATTCCACTCCTTTGCTGCTGTCAGTATTGATATTGGCGTTGAGTTGTCACAGTCTCTGTTGTAATTGGCAGGCACTTAATTGCTCAGTCCCTGTAAACATGATGCTCATGTTCTGTCAGTGATGAGTCATTAGTTGAAGGCTTGGCTTTTTGTTTTACAGTGAAGAGTGAGATGCATAACCGTAATAAACAAAAGCTGAGCGCCGCATATCAAATGCCTCTGTCGTTGTCTGCCGAGCAGCTATTCCATTAGAAGCTGGAGGAGAATGCATCAGATAATTGCTCATGTATGTGGACTGACGTTCGTGGCCTTTCATATAGAATAGAATAGAATAGTACTTTATTCATCCCCAAGGGGAAATTTGTCATATGTTCAATATGTGTCAATATGTGCTTTAATGGAGATGTCAGTGTTGGCATTTCGATTTAAGTCAACGTGTATTCAACTTCCACTCTTTGTATGATTTCATCCAGTTTGGATGTGACATCTGTGTGAGATTTAGATATAGGGTCTTTTTATTTGTCTTTCTGATGCCAGTCGAACAGTTTAGACTATTGGAGCTGCAGCTACTCATTATTTTCATTAAGTATTTATCTGCTGATTATTGTTTGATTAATCGCTTGGTTTATAAAGTGACAGAACAACTGTGAGAAATACCCGTGACATTTTCCCAGAGCCTTTGTTGATGCCATAAAATGTCTTGTTTTGTTCCACCAACAGTCCAAAACCCAAATATACTGAGTTTACAATGATATCAAACTGAGAAATCTGCAAATCCTTGTATTGGAGAAGCTAGAACCAGATGATATTTAGCACTTTTGCTCAAGAAATGACGATAAACTGATTACAAATTCAACCTCAAACCTTATTAAAGTAGTTGTTGATTAATTTCTCTGTAGATCGACCAATCAATCATTGTAATCAATCATTGCAGCTCTACTGTTAAAGCTGAAGTCTTCTCTACTGAAAATCTGAGGCCCAGAATATCAAGGCAGCAATTTTATTTTCATTTCAACATAGTTCTACGTTTCTAGTACAGAATGGTTCTTGACACGTCTTGATGCTTCATTCTCAAATTCCTCATGTTTTTGGTTCTCAATACCATACAGGATTCCTCAGGAAGGCCTGGAGGGAAGTTCATTACATCTGGCACAAACGTCCACTTGAAATCAAGGTTAAACTGTTTGGTTGTCAAAGGTCACTGTGGCCTCACAAAACATGCTTTTGGTCATAACTTTTTGGACAATTCTACACAAATGCAAGCAATGACATTTCGGACAAACATTACTGCAAGGCAATCATTTTAATTTCCTTTTGACCGCATTCACCACAGCATAATTATTACTAATAGGAATAATAATACATAGATGCAAAGTCTACAAGTAAGATGAGGGTTGTGGCACATTGTGTTATACAAAGATGTGTTATTGAACTTATTGGGTATGAGCAGACACTTGAAAACTGCTACTACCATACACTATTTTAATATTCCAAAGGAGTATTTTGCTCCAGTGCTGAATCATTCAGTATTTTAATCAAGCCAGAGTTTTAATATCATGAGACACGCCGACATAGAATTTAAATGATTTAAATGATGACGCTGATCATCGCAGTCAAATTACCGAATGATACAAAATTATATTTTTAGGCTGTTTCAAAAGAAAATTGTTTAAATTTACATAAACAGTTATTAACAATTATTTACAACAGTTAACAACAGTTAGCTCAAGAAAAACACCTCATTTAAATGTAAGAATTGAATGACATGAGCAGAATACAATTTTGTTTCTCTGCGGGCAAGTTCAGTTCAACTATCAATATAAATATATATATATATATATATATATATATATATATATATATATATTGACCAAAAATGTCATTTGTTAACATTTCCTTGTGATCCTGGACAGTTTGGGCATTGCAAACACACTCTCATGATATTTGACATTAGAATCCCCATTGAGACATTTTCTCTTCCACAAGTCTTCAACATTATATATAATCCTTGCAAATCCATTGATTGCAATACACCGAGTTTAAATGTCAGCCATGCATGTCAGTCAGACTGAGGGAGATGAAAACGTTACCTTGGAATGATTTTTAACTCTTTGTCTCCCAGCTGCTATTGGGTTTATTTTTTAAAAACTTTTATTTAACGGAGTTGCTAAGCAGACACTGTCTTTCCCAGCAACGCCATGTTTCGCATTCATTCAGTTACACTTATTTACTCTGTGGAGCTGCCCTTCACAGATCACATGGTCTTCCATTGAACAGCTCCACTGAAGCAGTTACTTTGGTGCTTGCTCTACAGTCATCAGGGGGTAGAATTGGGAGAGGGGTTACGTTTTTTTTTCTCAGCCTTAAGTTTCTTGGGATTCCTCTCTCAGTCACAGACTACTTCTCTAATCAAGCTGCCACCAGCAATCAATCCATTCGCCGATTTCATTCTTTGCTGCAGTTTTAATTGGCTCACTATGGAATGAACCAAAGTGCTCAGAGACATTACTCACAGAATATTAGAGGGATCAGATGATGTGAAGTTATTGGTTTTGGATTGAACAGAAGAAGAAGAGACTCGTGAATAATACAGGTTTACCCACGATGCTTAGATCATGTAAGAAAAACACGGAGAGCGCTCAGTGGTTGGTCCTTTTTTATTAATATATTTATTGTGTCACAGCGTTTGTCTTCTCTCTACTTCTGTTGTTTATGTCTGTTGAGACTGCTCTGTTTTGCTCCATGAAAACTAGCAGGGAACAAGTGCAGCGAGGCAAACACAGGGCTGATACCTGAGTACAGTGCACCGCAATAATCAAGACGAGAATATATATAGAAACTTTTTAGAAATTAACAGTTGATACAAAATACTTCATTATAAAGATTAGCTTCCACCGGAAGTAACTTGACTTAACAAAATGTTTGACATGATTGTTGGAATAGAGGTTAGTATAAAATATAACCTCAAGATTCATTGCAGCCTGCTTAATGATATTTGACAATCCTAAAAGATTAGCACCAAAAGAGCTGATGGAATTAGCTCTTTCATTGGATTTAAGAACATTCTGGGACATCATTTAATATCAGATAGCTGGGATCTGTGAGTTTTAATGGCATATTTAATCAAGTGTCATAGAAATGGTGAAGCCCAGCGTGATTTTGAATAACCTGTCCAAGAGGCAGCATGTATATAGAACATAGAAGGAGACCAAGAACGGAGCCTTGAGGGACACCACAACTCAACTAAGCCGTTGAGGAAGTAGAGTTACCGGGACCAACAAAAACAGTTCTGTTGGAGAGGTATGAGCGTAGTAAGCCAAGAGCCGAGCCCTTGATGCCTTCCCAAGTGAGAGGATACTATAATCCACTGTGTTCAAGGCAGCGCTTGAATCTAAAAGAGCTACAATTGAGCAGTCACCTCTGTGTGCAGTCAGCAGAATCCAGGTTCTAGGTAAATGCATATACAAAATGAAACATTATTTAAAGGTTTTCTGAATCTGCTCTATTGATTTAATCTGCAGGATATGATTTTACTATAATAATGAAATCTTTGGATGAAGACTGAGATATGTGTAAATAGTTAACATATTCAAGCAAGTTATGTTATGCCATAAGGCGTTATCTATAATAATGGTCCAAAATGATATATAATAGTTTTATGTCTTGGGGGTGGACCCCCCAAACCTCCACCCCACATTTTCACTGGTTCTTTGTCTGTGATGTTTACAGGTTTTTCACTGAAAATACTGATCCTCTCGTGTTAATGCTGTGCACACAGGACTACTTGGCTCAACAACCTATGCCTTGACTTATTTTTGACGTATTATCTTATAATGACGAGTTTCATATTTATTGTATTCATTGTAATTCAGTCATTCAATTCATATTTGTCGTTGTCCATTGACGTGGGTTCTGAATTTTAAGTTGCCTGGGCTATTTGTGAAGAGAGGTAAGCAAAGGTATGCAATACGTCCATAGCCCCAGAGCAAGGCATATTAAGCTGCGCTCATACGGCGGTCACAGCTGATAACACCGTCCCGACCGACAGTGATGTCGCAAAAGTGTAGCGCCCACCCTCCAGCCCCCCCTCAAGTAAACACTGTTAACTCTGCAAACTTTTCCCCGTTGTTTGCACTTTTAGTGCTGTTAGCACCGTTAGCTGCCGGCCACCGGCTCAGCCGTCGCCATGTTGAGAGCCATTGAGAGGCAATGCAAATGCTCCCACTCTTCTTTAAACAACCATTTGTAGATTTTGTGCTATCCAGGTAGTCTGAGGACAGTTAGGACATCAGTTCAAACTATTTGGTAAGAAATAACCAGAGATTATACAGGAATAGATACAGTGCCTTGGTATACGCTATGGCACCGTTTGTGACGACATTCCTTTTGTTAAACCCTAAACATTGTTATATCGCCCAACAGAGCCGCTATTGTAAAGGCAATTGAACAAGCATCAAAACCTGCTGCATACAGCTGTTGTTTGCACACAGCACAATGAGGGGCGGGGATTCGCTTTCTTGCAGCATTCAGGGGGATCCGTGTCCCCATCCCATTATTGCAGAACAGGCTGTTTCAAGCGAGCAGCACTGCATCAGATTAGTCTCTTTCTGCTATAGTTTGGTTTCTGTGCTGTTGTGATCCATTTCAAGCTCTTTCGAACCACATGGGTTATTGCAGTTGAGAATGAAGCAAATTTGAAATTAATTTGGTGCGGTATAGCGGACTAAGTGTAATCCTTCGCGTAGGTACCATGTCGTTGAGTAATTGAGGTCTGATCAGTGTTGAGAGCACCGGTTGGATGAGTGTCGGAGCTGCCAGAATTGACTCCACAGCTGTCAGTGGTCTTGAGCATAATTCAACAAAACATATTTGATGCGAGTCGCCCACTTGATTACTAAGCTCTTTCCTCTAATATACAAACCAGCTAGAGTACCTGCAAAGGCCCTCATGGTATATGGCACACGTTGGAAAAAAAACCCTGCGTCTGACAGCGATGTACTGTCAATATTCAAGGGCAAACAAAGCTAAACTAATGTTCAAGAGCTGAAATTGATTTCCCAAAGATATCACATAGAGCTTCCAAACTGGTGCTTGTTTTTCATTTCCTGCCTTTCATTAACCCCTCGGTGTTTGTTCGGTGCTCTCTGCTGACTATACTGTACATCACAGCTGAGCTCCAATGTACCATTTTTCAAGAAACATAATACCTCCTTCTTTTGGTGAAGGCTACATAAATCTGAATCCTTTATCAGCCGCCAGCACACCTCCTCGAAGACGCCCGGGCGGATTCTGCTATGTTTATCTAATCATTTCCTGAGCATATTCTGGTGTCAGGATCCATCCTGTCTGACAAGTGCTGGTTCCATTCGAGTCCCCTATCGCCCTGTTTTTCCAGTGTTTCGCCATGACACCTGACTGATAAGTGTGCTGTTCGTTGTGTGTGTGTGTGTGTGTGTAGAAAGGGGCAGGATTTCAGCAGTGACACACGCCGTTTAGCACATAGCCAATGCTTTTGTTTTGTGTTTTGATTGAGGATTTTATGCCAGCAGATGTCAGCATTTGATGGCACTTTTGAGACTCACGCTGACTCACTGCACAAGACAAAACGGTGTCTTGAGGAAATGCGAAGAGCACGGATTTGTGGCCACTATGAAACTAAGGCCGGATTTAAATTAGAACCATATTTTTTGCCTTTGTCAGAATTTCGATTTTACTGTGCATTTATGGCATCACATTAGCAATGTGCCATTTTTAACCGTTTGTCAATTCTCCAATCAGATGTCTCTCCTTCGTGAGCCTGGCATTACAAAAAAAAACATCCTGTGGCAGACAGAGTCATAATTCTTGACCCTGAAACGAGTCTTTCCGGGCGATGCTTCTGGATAAAAGGGGTTTTGTCAGTTGCCAATCAATTTTTAGTGTCAGGTTTACTATTTGGCAACAGATGGAAATGCACTCATGCAGTTCAACCTCTTGCTGATTGCATCTCTCTGATCAATCCGTGTCCCGGATTTATTTTTTGTTTCGCTCAAGACAACTTCAAACTACCGGAGAATAAAGAGGATGTCCGAGGTTACAAAACGTGGTCTCTCTTTCTTTCATGTGTGCACGCACGTGCATTGAACCCTCACCGCCGGGCACAGAGAGGGCAGCGAGAGGGTGTTATGTTGCTGAAGTCCACCACTCCCATTTGCCTGTCTGTCAGACGTCTCGCTTGGCTGAGCTCCACACAGTGATGGTGTTGACAAAATGACAGGAGGGGGGCACACTCCAGCGAATCTCAATTTCTCTGCAAAGCACCGTTTCCCCCGTTTCCCCCGTCCCCGTCCCCCCCCTGAAGCGCCCACACCCCGAAACAGTAAAGGAGAGAGCCGTAGTTTATATATAAAAGGCAAGATTTGAATAGTCACAAAAAACACACAGGGCTGCATGCGTGCGTTAAAACATACACGACACAGTTCTCTTATACAAGCATATTGTGCATGCACTGTGGGGGGAATTACAATCCCAGCAGCTGCAATTAGTTGGCACTATTAAAATGCTCCTTGACGTTTTATCACAATGACAAGGTGGTGATGGTGTGTGTCTACGTGCAGATCGGTGTCGTCGGTTCACACAGATCCGATGTTCTCAGAGCTCTCCCTCGGCTCGCTTGCTGTCCTGACTTGACTGCTGGGATTAGAGACGCATTCTAATGTGTCTCTAATCTTATAATCTGTCTAATAGGCAGTTGCACTGCAGCCCTTTGGTATACTGAATAAACACGGTGTAAATTGGGGGACTGTGGAGCTTATTGGGGACATTGGGTACAGATCTGAACCTGAATCTATCCGTACGATTGACGTCAGAACTCACAGTGTTGCTGTTTGTAGCTGCGTTATGCATCTGGAGTTGCATTCACAAAACTCACCTCAGATGTTAAATGTGTTTCACCACGCAACCTCCCTGGCGTGTTTAGCAAAATTAGCATTTGATGACAGGTGTGTGGATTAACACTTTATTTAATGAGCTTTACCAAAGTCCCTGGAGGATGAATGCGGGGGTTTGGGGATTATACCTCCAGGATACTGTTAAAGATAGGCAAATGGAAAGTCCGTGCTCCAAATCCGTTGAAATGTGTTCATGTCCTCATCTGCACAACAGGATTACTAAACAACATCACAGCAGCACCTTTGATAGTGTGCACATGGAACACATGCCTTTCTTGTAGAGATGTTAATCGAACAATATGTGAGTATTAAATTCCTTCTTTGTAAAATAACTGTTATGAGGGTGCTGATGGCAGGCTTAGCTGGAAATACATACACAAGGTTGTTTACAAGGCAGCAATCTCCAAGATAGCTTAGATGTTCTCAGCGTTATCGAGGAAGATGCTTTTGATGGCGTGGTAACATAAAGAAACTTTATGCAGATTTGTTATGAGGTACTTATCCATCGTTAGTGTATTATCTACAGCAGATGATAGTCTGCACGCGACCAGTTTGGAGAAGCAGACCAGAGTATCGCCACGAGAGCAAAGCGATGTACTGATGTGGACGGGGGCAGCAGCAAAACATAGTATAGCTACCGAAAAGAAAAGCCCACCTAGAAGTAGTTTAAATGTCCAGACAGCTCTTTCTGTCCGGGAACAGAGCCTTTATGTCCAGCTATGCTTTCTCCAAAGCCACCAGACTCCATTCACAAAAACAATAATTTGACCTCGCAGAACAAAGGCTACTGGTCTACTGCTCCCTCGATCGGTTAGTTTGTTTGGGTTATCGTGTGACTTTGGTGAAAGGGAAGTAACCCTTTAAAACACCAAAGAAATAATAGCAATAGTAATAACACAAACAAACTAATCGAAACCTGACTGGATAAGTACCTCATCCTCACCACAAAAAAATATTTTAAAACCCTTTAATGAATGCTTGATACTTTATCTCTGTGGCATTTTTGCAGCTATAGCCAATCAATGTATTTATACAGTTTCCTTCCAGGACATAGTGCAATGCATACAGAGTATTCTCAAGGTTGTTATCCCTGGTTAGTACGACAATATCGAAATATACCTCAAGTAATAAAGACTATTGTTTTTGTAACCTCTAATTATTGTCTTTTGTAATAGAGTCCCCGCGGTGGACACGATTTTTTGGATATATGAAAAGACACATTCATTTGTAGAATACATTTCCTGTGAGATCAGGCTCACAAATGAGTTCCTCTTCTTCTACCAAAGCTGTGTTGCCATATCGCCGCATCGTACAGTCAACATTACTCATTTTGCTTTAAATGCAAGTGGATATGAATATCAAAAATGCACCATATGTGACCAACAGTCGTCACATTCAAACACTAAAATATATAGATCTGCCCTTCAATCTTAAAAATCCACAACATTGTTTTTTTTCATGCTCAAATTGGCAACACTTAAGACTTAATGGTTAAAAAGATGTTTTTATCACAGAAGAGATCTAAATACCAAAAACCTTCAAGCAATTTATCTGCGTTCCAAGTCCA